>NC_063337.1:65505768-65550280 GCF_021869965.1 Rhincodon typus
GCTGACGTTTCGGGCCTTGACCTTTCTTCAGAAATGTTTCTGAAGGAGGGCCTAGGCCCGAAACTTCAGCTTTCCTGCTCCTCTGATGCTGCTTGGCCTGCTGTGTTCATCCAGCTCTGCACCTTGTTAATTCTAGGTAATACCCAGGTTTGGGCTGAAAAGTGGCAAGTTACATTCATGTCACATACTTCCAGGCAATGACCATCTCCAATAAGAAACATTCTTGCTATCATCCCTTGCCATCCAATGGCACTACCATCACTGAATCCCTCACTATCAACATGCTGCGGGTTACCATTGATCAGAAACTGAACAGCACTCCCTATTTAAAGACAGTGGCTATAACAGCAGGTCAGCGGCTAGGAATACTGTGCGAATAACTCCCCATTAATCTAAAAGGCACAAGTCAGGCATGTAATGGAATTCTCCCCACCTGGATGAGTGTAAGTCCAGCAACACTCAAGAAACCTAACACTATCTAGGAAAAAGCCGCCCATTTGAATGACACCACAGTCGCAATATTCAGTCACTTCATCACAGACACTCAACAGCATAGTGTGTAATCTCTACAAAATGCACTGTAAACATTCACTAAAGATCCTTAGATAGTACCTTCCAAACCTGCAATCAATTCCATCTAGAAAGACAAGGACAGTAGATACATAGGAACAACCATCTGTAAGATCCCCTCCAAATCACTGACCATTCTAACTTGGAAATATCTCGACGTTCCTTCACTGTCACTTGACTTGCCTCCTTAATGGCATTGTAAGTCTACCTACAACATATAGACTGCAGCGACTCAAAGTGGCAGTTCACAACTATCTTCTCAAGGGCAACTAAGGATGGGCAATAGATGCTGGTTCAGCCAAACATGCCATGTCCCAGGAGTGAATTCAAAAATTGTGAGTATTACAAAATCATGAGTCAATTTGTGTGAATAGGCCAGGAAAAAAGTCCTAGGCTGTAGATGATGTTAATGTAAGGGATGTGATGGCTATTGTCATATCACTGTTATGGACTCAATCCAGAGCAATTAGCTCATGAGGGAAAGGATTAATTTCATGATGGACAATGATCTATTGCACTGAGTCACAGTAGCTGCAGTTCACATATCATGATGCCAAAACCGGATGGGTTACAAACATTCTATATTATTATTGCAAAGTCAACATGGTAACGAAAATGGACTCATGTCCTAGTCCAAGATTGGAGGACTGCATTGAAAGAATTGGACATCCATGATTCATCACCAAAGTTGACATGTTAAAGGAACATTGGCTGCATCAGTCACTAGAACACGCCTGAGATATCATCACCGAATAGAGTTTGTCAATGCAAAGTCGTGATATTGGAAATGAAAAATGCACCAGCAATGATTAACTATTTCAGGAATTGAAGAACCGTGTACCTTCATGGTTTAGATCAACAACTTGGCGTTTCCGCCAAATTTAAGAAGAACATTTTCAACACTTGACTAGTCTGTTTAACTGGCTACAAAAAGTCAATTTGATTTGAATCTACCTAAGAGTGAATTTACCAAAGTATAAGTAACTTATTTGGTCCACACTGTGGGGCAAGGTCAAGTAGCACTGAGAGAAGTGAAAGTCAGGGCTTTTTAGATTTTCCCATGCCTGGGACAAAATGTGAAATTTTGCAATATGTTGTACGAGTATATTTTATTGGAAATTTATACTGAACTTCACTATTTTTGCAGCTTTTGACAAATTTATTTAAAAAGGCAGCAAATTTCAACGGATGCAAGAAAATCAGAGTGTCTTTGCCAACTTGAAAGATGTGGTGATAACTGAACCGTTTTTAGCTCCACCGGATTATGAGAAGCCATTCAAATTGGTTGTTAATGTTAACTATAAAGGTGTGGGTACAGTTTTATTACAAGATAATGAGACAGAGCATCGAACAGCCACTCAGTTGTTTCTCAAAAATACTGACTGTGTGTCAACAGAAATACTCGATGGTGGAGAAGATGATAGTGAATCTTGTGTAGGCTCTACATTATTTTGAAATATATATTACCAACAATGTGGAAGAAAGCTTTCTCCCACAGTCCAAAGATGTGCAAATTAGGTGGATTGGCCATGCTAAGTTACCCATAGTGTCCAGGGATATGAAGGTTAGGTGTGTTAGCCTTAGGTAATGCAGGGTTACAGGGACAGGGTGGGAGGATGGGCCTGGTGGGACACTTGGTGTGGATGGGCCCGTTTCCACGCTGCAAGGGTTCTATTCCAAAGTCACATCTGTATGGACCAGAATCCCTTGACTTTTTGGGAGAAATTTTGGGGCAAAACCTTAGTTGTTCTGATGGAACTTAATCTTCCAAGCATACAATTTAAAAATCATTCATGTACCTGGAAAAAACAAATGTTACAGCAGAGACTTTATCAACAGCATCTATGTAGTCACTGCAACAAGGTCAGCCAGGTGGACCTCATAGCATACGAGTTCCCCGATTGGGGCTGTTAATCCGGTCCAATCCGGGAGCCCTGCTTTACAGATAAAAAGAGGACTGTCAGACATTCTGAAAGCTGGCTCCGAGGGAGCTGGACTGGTGTCAAGGATTTTCCATGTGCAAATAAAGGCTGACTTGGTGATGGGATACCAACCTCTGTGGAATTATTTCAACCTATGAATGAAACAACCACTGCGATGAAAATTGGTGTATGAAAAATACAGTTGCCATGTAATTCATTGCATATTTAATGTGAATGTGCTATAGTTTTAAATTATTTTTAAAAATGTTCTTGTGTGATAAATTTCTGTCTCATTGTCACAAACAAATTTTCAGACTTGTGTGTTATGTTTCAGTGAAAGATCACCATATTCAATTAAGCAAAATCAAAATATGATATATCAAGCCAGATTATATTCTGGGATCTGTCCTGTTCAGTAGTAACATCAGCTGGGATTATAACACAATAATAAAACTTTCCAAGATAAGGAAACAAAACTATATACAATACTCCAGGTGCTGTCTAACCAAACCCTATACAAATGAAGACAGACTTTGCTATTCCTGTCCTCAAATCCTCTTGTGATGAAGTCCAATGTACCATTACCCTTTCTACTTTCCTGCTGCACCTGCGTGATAGCTTTCAGTGACTTATTGATGAGGACACCCAGGTCCCTTTGCACATCTACACTTTCTATTCTTTTATCACTAAAGAAAAACGCCAAACATCTGCTCCTCCTACCAAAATGGATAACCTTACATTTTGCCATATTATATTCCACCTGCCAAGTTATAGAATAGAATTGTAGAATTCTTACAGTGCAGATTTGTATGGACCACAGATTTGTTTAGCTCATAAGAGTCTTCATCAACCCTCTGAAGAGCATCCCACCAGACCTAACCTGCACCTTTTTGGACTGTGGGGAAGCAACTGGAGCACTCAACTGAAATTCATGCAGACATGGGGATAACAAGCAAACTCCACAAAGGCAGTTACTCAAGGTTGGAATCAAACCCGGGTCCCTGGTGCTGTAAGGCAACAGTGCTAACCACTGTGAGACTGTGTTCTTGCCCACTAAACCTATCCAAATCCTCTCTGAGCCACATTATAGAACATAGAACATAGAACATTACAGCGCAGTACAGGCCCTTCAGCCCTTGATGTTGCGCCGACCTGTGAAACCAATCTGAAGCCCATCTAACCTAAACTATTCCATTATCATCCATATGTTTATCCAATGACCATTTAAATGCCCTTAAAGTGGGCGAGTCTACTATTTTTGCAGGCAGGGCATTCCACGCCCTTACTACTCTCTGAGTAAAGAACCTACCTCTGACATCTGTCCTATATCTATCACCCCTCAATTTAAAGCTATGTCCCCTCGTGCTAGCCATCACCATCCGAGGAAAAAGGCTCCCACTGTCCACCCTATCTAATCGGCCCTAGGCCGAATTGCAGTCTGCCATTGCAAAATGATTGTTTATTTCTGCTCTCTGTTTCCTGTCAATCAATCCAACCTGTCGGTACATTACCTCCTACCGCACGTGCTTTATATTTTCTAACCATCCTCTTGTGGGGATGTTATCAAAATCCTTCTGAAAATCTGATTAGTCCATGTTCACTGCCTCCATTTTATTTAAAGTTTTGTTAGAAACATTCTCAAAAAGCTCCAGAAGGTTCATTAAACATAATGTGTTTTCTTTATGCTTATTAAGATCATTATTATCCAAGTGTCCATTTACCACATCTTTTATAATGGATTTCCCTTACCATTTTCTCTCTCTTTCCCTTTTTTAATAGTGGGATGGCATTTCTTACCTTCCAATTTGTTGTAATCATTCCAGAATCTACAGAATTTTGGAAAGTAATCACCAATATATCCACTATTTCCTTTTTCACCATTGTCAAGTATCAGGACTTACCACCCTTCAGTATCATTAATTTCTCAACTGTAGTGATTGGAACTAGGTTGAACACAAGGTCATTGATTGGGGTTGTTAACCTGGGCCAATCAGGAAAGACCTGGTTGATCAAAATAACCAGGAGATGGGCCCTCTTGTGGCACAGTGGTAGAGTCCCTACCCCTAGCCTGGGAAGCCTGGGTTCAAGTCCCACCTGCTCCAAAGATATGTAATATTATCTCTGAACAGGTTGATTGGGATAATAGGTTAAATAATGGAAAAAAATATAACCAGGAGATTAGAAACTCCTCAGTTCAGAAGACTGACTCCGAGCTGGCTGGCCACAGCCAGCATACTGTGCAAAGGGTGACCTGGTGATGGGATACTGGCCTCAGCACAGTTTTTCACCAACATAACCTTTCTACTAATACTAAACTCCTTCAATTCCTTTCTCTCTAGTCCCTTAGATCTCTTATCCTGCAAGATTTCTTGTACTTTTCTTATGAAGACAGACACAAAGTAATCATTCAGCTTCTCTACCATTTCTTTCTTCCCTATTATGACTTCTCATGACGTGCCTGTAATGGACCAACATTTTTCTTTGCTAAATGTTTCTTTTCCACATACAAATAGAATCCTTTATAGTCATTGACAACCCAACTTCAGATTGAGACACTTCATTTACAAACGCAATTCAAGATTATTCTTCAGTCCATTCTCATTATTTGATACTAGACCTAAAATAACTAACTCTCTAATTGGTTCCTCAAATATTTGCCTAACATACTCTAGAAACTCATCCTTCACAGTGTTAGTGATCATTAGGTTTATTCCGTTCTCACCTCTGATCACATGAATGATCTACACTACATGCTTCTCTATTTCCTGATCAATATCATAACTCACATTATCATTACTTCTGTTGGCCTTACATACAGCTCCTATCAATGTTTGCTGCCTCTTGCCGTTCTTTGGTTCCACCCGAACTGATTCCACATTTTGTTCTGATCTAAGATCCTCCCTCACTAATGCATTGATCCCATCCCTTCTCAATGCACAACTCTTTTTGTCTGCTCTTCCTAAATGTCAAAGATCTTTGAATATTCAGTTCCCATATTTGGGGATTCTATGCATTCACATACATCTACAGTAACCCTGATTTAGACTTTATTATTTATTCTGCTTCCACCCAATACTTTATTATTTCTTGTTCTGATGTCATCTTTCTCTTCTAATTCCATGACCTTGGTTTTGCTGTCTAATATTACCTACTGGTTCTCGCCCTACTATCAAGTTGGTTCAAACATTCTCTAATTGCATTAATAAATCAATAAATAAACATGGATATTAGTCTGGTTCTGTTCAGGCCGTTCAGCTTGTAAGATCTCATCACTTCCAGAACTCACCCAGATGCCCCAAAAATCTGAAATTCCTCCCTTTTGCACCATTCCTCCAGCCATGAATTCATCCTATTTCTATACTCATTCGTGTTTTGATCTTTGTGGTCCAACTTGCTATTTTCCTTCCAATTCCCAAATTCTGTCTATCAATTCTGATTCGTTTCCTTTACTCTATCACTCATTCTTCCTTTAAAGTCACAATGACAGACTATTAACATCTGCATGAATGAAGTACTAGGAGATTAACTGACACCTATGATGCTGTCCTCCAACAGGAGGCAACATCTTTGCAGAGAAATTGCAACTGTGGATGAACCTGGTGAAAAAATTGTTTTCAAAGACTAGTTTTACAAAAAGTGGCTAGGATATCTGACTCAATATTTAAAGGGCTCCTCTGTTGTTCAGACATAGTGATATGAAAATATTGGGTTGTTTTAAGGTGAAACTTTTTTTTTAAGAGTGAAGAGAAAGGAGATAGCAACAAAGGTTCTTTACCACATTCATTACCATATTGATGAGTTACATTATAAACAATACTTTGATGAGATCTATTTATACCTAAAGTGGATACCCAAAAATTTTAATTAATCTTATTGTAGCAGTCATCACATTCTGCTATCTATTTGATACATCATCTTCAATCATTTCTATTTACAGCCACACAACCACCACAATAAAGAGAGCAGCACAGCTCCTATTGTGTTCCAATGTTTTTATTATGGCTGAGTGAAAGCCTCTTGGGACAACAAGCTAGTTATTTCATCATGTATTATGATGTTTAAGAGCTGTCTTGCAATTGACTAACAGATACAAAATAAATCACATTTCACCGTGGCATTTATCCATTTCACCAAATTTGCAGTTGACTTATGTTTTAGCTTTGATACAACTAGAGATTACATTGGAAAATTACCAAAAACATAACTGGAGGTTTGGTCGTGACTTCCTCAGCAGCAAATTGGTTAACAAGAGCTGTTGAAATTAGAGCCTAATGTATAGAAACTGTTCATGACCTGGGTAAGAAAATTTGCTGCTTTATCAAATATAGGAAAATTGAGTTTGTCTCATTCACAAATAACACTATCCTTGTCCTCCTTCTACAATTACTATACCACTTTCTTTACTGTCGGTAAAGTTTCGCTCTTTGGTGGTCATACACTCGCGATTTGCTGGTCTTAACTGTCCTGCGCGACAAATGATTGTTTTGATACTTGTGGCCACATTTTTCAACATTATCTGGAACTGCCCCAAATTACTGGAGACAAATGAACAGCTAGCTACAAAGTATGCAGATACTGTGGACATGACATGATAGCAAGAGGTCTGAGACCAATCCTATACGATAACTAATCCTGACATTAACTTTTCATCATTGCTTTGGTGGATCATAAAATTACAACCACATCCTCCTCTGATGGGTAGACGCTTTTATTAAACCAAACTTTAACTGTGTTGGAAGAATTATTGCTTAGAAAGTAATTGTTTTGTGAACACAGTACTTCAGCAGCAACGAGCACCCAGTGGCCCATAAAATGATCACACAATATATAATTCATGAACTCTGAAGACTGAATTACCTGTAAAAAGTCCATGCAAGTATAAGGCAGCAAGTCATCCAAGTGGCCAATGTCTTTTGAAAAACGGTTTAAGATTCGACCTAACAAGTAATAAAACAAAAAGTTGAAAACTTTTACTAATTTGAACAGTTGCAGTAGTCTTATGAAATCAGTCATATGCCTCATCTTCTGAGTCAAATACAGATCCTATAGGAAATCACTGATGTTTATCACTGAAATCACTGAAATCCAGATGTTTAAAAATGACCACTTAACAACATCTTGAGCAAATGGTTTAAGAGCAACTTGCCCAGCTGAGAATGTTCAATTGCTGATTTTTAAAAAAAATTAATTTATTTTCTAATCAACCTGTTCAGAGATGTTATTACATCTCTGAAGCAGGTGGGGCTTGAATCTGGGCCTCTTGGTTCAACTGCTGCTGAAATGCAGAAGATGACATCTGGCTAAATCTCTTACAAAGATTTTCTTGATAGGGATCAATCAATTAGGCCTTTGACAACATACTGATTAATTAGATATCTGAATTTTTAAGAATGCAATCGTGGTATGAGTGTGTTGCTGGGTGCCTGTCCGTATTTGCTCTTGAGAAGAGGATGGTAATCTGCCTTCATGAACCACCCCAATCCACTTGTTGAAGGTAGACCCACAATGCTGTTAGGGAGAGAGTTCCAGGATTTTGACACAGTAACACTGAAGAAACAGAGGTACATATCAAAGTCAGGATAGTGGCAGAGCAGTGCTTGCCAATGTCACTTTTGGTGCCTAGATCGATGGCAGGTGATCTGTCTGGTTTCCTTCCTTCACTGAAACTAAGAGATTATTACTACTAAATGGCTTGCTTGGCAATTTCAGAAGGTTATTAAGAGTCAACTACACTGCTCTGGGTCTGGAGTCACAAATAAGGTCAGGCCAAGTAAGGTCGGCAGCTTCTTTCCTGTAAAGGGCAACAATGAACCATATTTTCAAATACTGACTAAATTCATAATTTGAATTAGTAATGAGAAACATTTTGGGAATAACTTGAAGATAATCTTTCATTCATCTCAAAGATGAAGCAGTTACAAATGTGAACTAGGTATTGATAAAGTGGGGATTTCACTGTCCCTGATGTTCCTCAGAATCCAGGCAATGTCCACAATATGAAATAAACCTAACTTAGGAAATGTTAATAAACATTGATCCACACACTCTGATAGGGAGATTGTCATTGTAGCAGTGTAGACTGGAGTTGTGAATCCGAACCATATGGAAATACTGATGGAACAGACTTCCAGGGAACTGCCTGGAAATGGAAAATTCTGATGGGCAATTCTACCGAATTTATAACCTTCCAAGAGAGCACTTTAAAATTAGAGAATTGAGAATTTTGCATCACTTAAGCTTAATAGTTACACAAGCTGGGTAACTATTTGGCTGTGCTTGCTATTGCACACTTTACTTGGCCAGGACCATGTGTAATGGCTATCCCATATTAAGGCAACCCATGCTCAGGTACCTAACTCTACCTTAGTCCCATCTTTCAAATGAAGCTCAGGACCTAGAACATCAGTACTTTCATGGAAAAACAGTAGCAATTTGCTGGAATGCTGCACCATCTAACCAAGGAAGTCCTGTGTATTGACAGTGGCATTAATGCCCTCAAGGAGGCACTGGGCAGAGATGTATATTAGCTTAAGGAGAGGTTGGACAAGCTCGGATTGTTCTTGCTAGAGCATTAGAGGAGAAAGGCAACCTGACAGAAGTATGTTAGCTATGAGAATCACACACACAGCGAATAGTTGGAGTCATTTTCCCAGATGGAAATGTCAAATACTAGGGGGATAAAATTTAAGGGAGATTTGATAGGGAAGTTTTTTTTTTAAATGCAGAAGGTGGCGGGTGCCTAGAACATGTCGTCAGGGAAGGGGGAAAAAGCAGATACGTTAGCAAAGTTTAGGAGGCAGTTAGACAGACACATGGGCAGGCAGGGAAGAGAGGGATTTGGACAGTGAAGAAACTGCGATATATTTCCAAGTCAGGATGGTGAGTGGCTTGGAGGGGAACTTGAAGGTGGTGGTGTTCCCATATATCTGCTGCTCTTGTCCTTCTAGATGGAAGTGATCATGGGTTTGGAAGGTGCTGTCTGAGGATCTTTGGTTAATTTCAGCAGTGCATTTTGTAGATAGTATACACTGGTACTACTGAGCATCAGTGGTGGAGGCAGTGGATGCAGTGTCAATCAAGTGGGCTCCTTTGTCCTGATGGTTTCGAGCTTCAAGTGTTGTTGGAGCTGCTCTCATCCAGGCAAGTGAGGAGTATTCCACCACATTCCTCAATTGTGCCTTATAGATGGTGGACAGGCTTTGGAGAGCCAGGAGGCGAGTTACCCGCTGTAGTATTCTTAGCTTCTGTGGAAATGTCACCGGACCCAAAACGTTAACTCTAATTTCTCTCCACAGATACTACCAGACCTGCTGAGCTTTTTCCAGCAATTTCTGTTTTTGTTCCAAGCTTCTGACCTGCCCTTGTAGCTGCTGTGTTTATGTTGTGAGCCCATGAGTTTCTGGTGAATGATAACTCCCAGGATGTTGATATTGGGGGATTCAGTGACAGTAGCACCATTGAATGTGAAGGAGCAGTGGTTAGATTGTCTCTTATTGGTGATGGTCATAGTCTGGCATTTGTGTGATAAGAATGTTACTTGCCATTGTCAGCTCAAGCCAGCGTATTGTCCAGATCTTGTTGCATTTAGATACAGAGTGCTTCAGTATCTGAGGAGGCGCAAGTGGTGCTGAACATTGTGTAATAATTGGCGTGCATCCCCACTTCTGATCTAATGATGGAGGGAAGGTTATTGAAGGTTATCATCTACACGTAGAAAGTCCTTGACACTGATCGAGTTCCCTCAGAGCCGGATCTCAGTGTCAGGATGTCTGACACTCTTGTTTTTATGTCAGTCAAGGCTCGCTGATTGGACCAGATGAACTGTCCCAATCAGGGAACTCACATTCTAAGAGGTCCACTTGGTTAACCTCATTACAATCATGACACGCAGTGAGTTTCTTTGTGGAATAAACAAAGGGCTCATGAATCTTCATCTCATTCTAACCTAGAAGGCTGTACACCACACAATAATCAGTGTGTACTCTGCAACCCTAGAAGCTATAGATGAGGCTAAAGAGGATTTTCATTCCAGCCTTGATCAGTTGTCCTGTGCCTTAAAAGGAGACAAACGAATTCTCCCTGGTGATGTTAGCGACAGAGAATTGAGGAGGACACAACTCTGGAAAGCTGAGATTGGCCAGTAAGGTATAAGGAACATAAAGACCAACAAAGTTGTCTTCCTGATGCAAATGGATCTGACACATGGTCTGGTCATAACAAACACGCTGTTCCCTTAGAAAAACAAATAAAAGACCACATGGGAACATCTTCACTCCAAACATTGGCATCTTCTCAACTGTGACATCATTTGAGTGAGGGATCACGAGAACGCCCGAATTACCCGCCCTATGACAGGAGCTGATGACTGCCGTACTGATTGTTGCCTTAATCCTATCTATTATCTCCGTCAGCCTGGCCCAAAATTGGCAAAGAAGCATTGCTGCAGGAAATTCAATTGTCGATGGACTTGAGCACCATGTGAAGAAAGATCTGCTCACAGTCAACCTGGCATTGCTCAATAAACAGGACCTACAGAATGTCCACAGCATCAAGTCTACCCTTAAAGCTATCTCATACAGCAGCTGGATGAAACTTTAGGTCGCCTACCAAGAATCACCTAGACTGGCCTGACGAGAATAAGTTGGACCAGGAGCTGTTAAGATCCAAGTGCATGGTATACCTGAACTAAATGCACCAAAACCCGAGGGGAAGAAAGTAGGGCAATGAAGGCCAAAGTCCAACAAAAAGACCCTCAAGCTAAAGAATAGATGATGTGTAGAAAGACTACAAGAAAGTCAATGATTCACTGACAGCCAGAACATGCATCGATTCTTCAGCAGAGTCAGGATCATTCACAACCTGAATGCTTAGCCCACCGAGAGCTAAGAACGGAATGGCACTCAATTCGGACAGAGTGGCAATTAATGCTCACTAGACGAAACATTTCAAGGATCTCCTCAACCAGGACTTCATCCTCAATATGAATGGCCTGATGTCATTCCAAAGTTTGCTACCAATCTCAATGCAATCCCAGCCTGATGTAAGGTTGAAATAAATCATGCAACTGTTGATGACAAACACAGCTGCTGATGCACATGGAATCCCTACTGAAATGCAGTGAAGAATGCTTTTGATACAAATACATCACCTCAATTCCCTCATCTGGGAAGAGGAGAACAGGGAACCTCGCAAGACTTTGTTTACTATCTTCAAGAAAGGAGACAAGACTGAATCGGGTAACTAGAGGGGACCCTGCTGTCTGCTACAGGGAGGGTCACTGCAAGAGTCCTTTTCAATCACCTCCTCGCAGAGTCTGCAGACCTTCTCTTGGAGTCACAATAGAGATCTGTCCATCATGAGACGCAGTAGACAAGATTTTCACAGCTAGACAAATACAGTTGCCAGGTTTATTTCAACCTCACATCAGGCTAGACAAATACAAGAAAGATGAAGAGCAGCAGCAACCTCTTTACATAGCCATCTAACTCAAAGAGGATATAGGACATTTCCACACCCCCTGGACTTGTCTCATCCTGCTGCAAGATGACAGACAAGACATGATGCACACCAACTGATCCACCACAGACCCATGATAAGTGCAAACTGGGGTCATGCAAGGCTGGAGTCTAGCTTCTCTACAGGATAAGTGAGACACTGTTCAACCTGTGTCACCACCAGTCTGGAATCAAGGCCGCCCCAAATTATGTTACTGAGCTGCAGTACACAGATGGTCGGAGCTCCGCTCCAGCATCAGTGTTAATGTAGTCATAAATGCATATTAGAAAATGGGTCATAGGCTAAACATCCTGAAGAGAAAGGACCTCTACCAGGTTACTCTTCTGTGCAACAATAACCCTCAACTATCAGGATCAACTGAAAGGCAATGGCCTAGTGGTATTATCACTGGACTATTAATCCAGAGACCTAGATAATGTTCTGGGGACCCAGGTTCGAACTCCGCCATGACAGATGGTAGAATTTGAATTCAACAAAATACCTGGAATTAAGAATCTAATGATGACCGTGAACCCATTGTCGAATGTTGGAAAAACCTAACTGGTTCACTAATGTCCTTTAGGGCAGGAAACCTTACCTGGTTACTAACCTTACCATCCTTACCTGGTCTGGCCTACATATGACCCCAGACCCACAGCAATGTGGTTGACTCTTAACTGCCCTCTGGGCAAATGGGGATGGGCAATAAATGCTGCCTAGCCAATGATGCCCTCATCCTGTGAATGAATAAAGAAAAAAAAAATCCCATTCTTGGTGAGCTTTCTTTCTATTATGTAAGTAAATCCTTCTACTACAGATCAGTAAAAGTGTTAATGATCCAGAAGCTTTAAAATATTAATAATAGAAACTTCAAGCACACAGTTCTTGATCTTGTGTAAATAAGCATTGTGAAATTGACAGTAAAGGCCAGTGGGCCGAAGATGTTAATCAAGATAGTGTTTCTTTCTCTAGCAGTTTTAGCACCCCAATAGATGTCTTGGCTTCCAGGTAAGTCTCATATCATTTCTTGGTTGAGAGCCCAGACATCATTCAGCATGCTTAAACATCTGGATCCCAGGAAATAACATAACAAACATGGCCCAACTCCATGAAAATTACAAAGAATAGGACTTACTATTTCTGCAATGGAGCTTGTCAGGTCTAGAGTAAAAGGTGAAGGTTTGACAGCCTTAAAAGACTTTCCAGAAAACCCAGGAATCGGGACTCCCTTGCCACTTTTAAGGCAATTTGGATCTAGCACCAGAAGCAATGTCACCGTGGATGAAACCAACCACCTTGGAGATGCTAAATGAGTTGTGATCGAGGAAAACATGTGCACAGAGAACTGAAAAACCCAAATAGTGCCTTCATAAAAATTACAAAAATACAAATGGAGAATTGGGAATGGAAAAACAAACACGAGGTTACTATAAGAGAGGAGGTCCATGGTGACAGTACAGGGACCAAAAAAAAAGGGCATAATCAAAGAAGCTTGTAGGCAATAGAAAAATTGGCTGTGTGATAAGCAGTGAGGATGGAAGTTGTAGACAGCACGAAGATGCCAATGGGCCAGCCAGGTGGGCAGAGAAGTAGCAAATGGCCACTTCAAATCAGGAAAGCATGGGGCGATGTATTTGGCAGTCTAACAATGCAAAGAAATACAAAACGAATGGAATGGATAATCATAGGGATAAAGTAAGTGCGACACTTTGGAATGCATCTCCCCAGATCCTGAAGGTGGCAGCACAAGTTGATAAGTATGGTTAAGGCAAATGGAATTAATTAGCTGAGGTCCATAGAATATAAAAGTAGCAAAATTGTGGTGGAGCTAAAGAAACACTAGTTAGGCCATGACTGGAACACTGGGCGCAGTTCTGGCTACCTCACTGCAAAAAGGAAGCGATTGCATGCGACAGCAGAGAAGAGATTTATAAAGATGTTGTTAGGACCAGGAAAGTGCAGTCTTGAGGGAAGTTTGGATTGGCTGGAGCTATTTCCTTTCAAACAGGGCAAACTGAGAGGAGATTTGGCTGAGATACACAACATTGAGGGGGATCTGGATAGAGTAGATTAGCGGATAGGTCAGTGACTAGAGGATGTAGATTTAACGTGATTGGTAAAATATTAGAACAGAGTTGGAGAAACAGTTTTTTCACTTACAGAATGATAAGGGTCTGGAACTCTCTATCTGAAACAGCAATTGAGGCAGAAGCTCTCAACTCATTTAATAGGATTCAGGATAAGCACCTGAAATCTTATCACTTACAAACCAGCACGGTGGCTCAGTGGTTAGCACGACTGCCTCAATGACAGGAACTCGGGTTTGATTCCACCCTCGGGCGACTGTCCGTGTGCAGTTTGCACATTCTCTCAGTGTCTGTGTGGGTTTCCTCCTACAGTCCGAAGATGTGCAGGCCAGGTGGATTAGCCATGCTAAATTGCCCGTAGTGTTCAGGGATGTTTAGGTTAGGTGGGTTAGAAATGGGGAAATGCAGGGGTTGGGGGGCTGGGGTGGATGGGATCTCTTCGGAGGGGCAGTGTGGACTGTTGGGCCAAATGGCCTGTTTCCACACTGTAGGGATTCTGTGAAACCAAATGCTGGAATATTAGATTATGCTGGGTGGCTCATGTTTTAGCTAGCACAAATATAATGGGTAGAATGGCCTTCTTTTGTGCCATACATTCTTCTATATTTTTAAATATTCTAAACAGCTGAAAGACGAGACAAGTGCGACAAGGGAGCAAAGTGTGGCAGTTCCTGAATTGCTTCTTAGGAAAGCTCACATGGATACGATGAGTTGAATTGTTTTCATCTATGCTGAAATGATTCTATGAAAATAAATAAATCTTGGAAAATGTGGTAGTGGGGTCAGGACAAAATTGATGCTCACTGGAGAATTATCTAAAGTAAAATCTCCAAAATTACAATTTATGGGAGGGCAAAATGGGGATTTATAGACATCCTCGTGCAAGTGAGACTTTAGAAGTGTGGGGAAATTGGGTAAAAGAATTATCAATGTGTTAAATGTACTCTTTACAACCACTGCAGAACATTGTTAATCCTCATTGAAAGCTGCTGCAATACTTTCCACAAATGTTACAATCAATACCATTTTTTATTTACCCAGTAATCTCCAAGTTAAAGTGCTTAATAGTAAAAATAATATGAACTCTGAGGAGTTGTATTTGCTTAATATCAGATCCTGAAAAGGCTTTGTACATTAATAAAGCTAATCAGAGCATGTATTCATGAAACTCTATTAAACATAATCATACAACAATTTAAAAACCATTACTCATCGCTTCATAAAAGCTGCAAACTGAAGTGCCTTGTACACATTTGACACTGTTTGGTCGATAAATACTTTGCTTTATCGAATTTAAATAATGATTCATGACTTTGCGCTTATTTCTACAATGTTTTCCTAACTACAATGAATGCATACATATACATTTGTTGTGCAATGAAAACATCTGTGGTCTACAACAGTTAATACCTTTTTCATGGTACCCACTCTCAATAAGATTAAATGTGTAAAAGATAAATGTTATGAAGTATAATGGCCCTGCCCCATTTGATTTACAGTTGTTCACCTGCACTTTGTTCATGGTTGGTGAACAATGACTCTACCACACCTGTTTAAATCTGATTATATTTTATTTGATTAGGATATTATCCCAATTATGTGCTTGTGAAACTATGTTTTCATTTCTGTTTCTACACCAAAAGAAGCAGAATAACATACATGATAATTTAGAAATTGCCTTTACAGATTTCTGGATTCATTTATTGTTCATTCTTACCAAAATTGCATCGACTGCCTTAAATAATATTAACAATAAGACATCGGAGCAGAATTAAGCTGTTCAGCCCATTGGGTCTGCCCAACAGCATTCTACTGTCTTTTCCCCGCAACCTTTGATGTCCTTACCAATCAAGAACCTATTCATCTATTTCAATCTTAAATAATCGATGACTTGGCCTCCACAGCTCTCTGTGGCAATTAGTTCCACAGATTAACCACTCTCCAGCTGAAAAAATTCATCTCAGTTCTAAAGGGTCATCCCTTGACTCTGAGACTGTGCCCTCAGGTCCCACTGTCTATTACTAGTAGAAGCATCTTCTCTTAAGTCCACTCTATCCAGGGCTTAGTAAGTTTCATTCAGAAACCCCCTCAATCTTCTAAACACCATTGAGAACAGACCCAGAGTCCTCAACCACTCCACATATGACAAGTCCTTCACTCCTGGGATCATTCTTGTTAACCTCCTTTGGACCTCTCGAAGGCCAGCACATCCTTCCTCATATACGGGGCCCAAAACTGCTTGCAATATTCCAAATGCGGTCTAACCAGAGTCTTATACAACCTCAGCAGTACATCTCTGCTTTTGTATTACAGCCCTCTTGAAATGAATGTTAACATTGCATCTGCCTTTCTAACTACTAACTGAACCTACATGTTAACCTTAAAATAATCCCAAACTAGGATCCCAAAACCTTTTATGCTTCAGATGTCTGAAGCCTTTCCCCATTTAGAAAATATGTCTCTATTCTTCCTACTAAAGTGCATAACCTCATTTTCCCAAATTTAACAGATTTGTAAGGCATGATTTCCCCTTGACAAAAGCTGTGCTGACTCAGCCCTATTTTTCCGAACACTCTGCAATCTCATCCTTAATCATGGACTCCAAAATCTTAGCAAGGACCGAGATCAGGCTAACCAGCCTATAGTTTTCTGTCTTCTGCCCCCTCCCTTCTCCAACAGGAGTGTTACACTAGCCATGAGATCCTCCCTGAATCCAGTGATTCCTGAAAGATCACCGTCAATGCCTCCATAGCTATCTCCTTCAGAACTCTGGGGTATGGTCCATCTGGTCCAGGTTATTTATCCACCTTCAGGCCTTTCAGCTTGCCCAGCACTTTCCCTTCGCAATGGCCACAACACTCACCTCTGCTCCCGACTCTCTTGAA
Organism: Rhincodon typus; assembly: GCF_021869965.1. Classification (NCBI taxonomy): domain Eukaryota; kingdom Metazoa; phylum Chordata; class Chondrichthyes; order Orectolobiformes; family Rhincodontidae; genus Rhincodon; species Rhincodon typus. The sequence continues at coordinate 65,522,728 of NC_063337.1, forward strand.
GTTCTGGTATGCTACTGGTGTCTTACATGGTGAAAACTAACACGAAGTATCTATTCAGTTCCTCTGTCATTTCTTTATGTTCCCCATTACTACACCTCCAACCTCATTTTCCAGCAGTTTAATGTGCACTCTTCCCTCTCTCTTACCTTCTAAATACATTTTTAAAAAACTCTTAAAATCTTCTTTTATTTTACTAGCTAGTTTACTCTCTTATTTCATTTATTCCCCGTATTCCCTTTTCTTTAAAAAAAAAGGCTTCCTTTCTTCACCACAATGTATGCTTTTCCTGTTATTTTTATCCTGCCCCTGACTTCCCTCGTCAGCCATCGTTGTTTCATCCTCCCCTTAGTACATTTCTTCTTCTTTGGAATGAATTTCTGCTGTGCCTCCTGAATTACCCCCAGTAACTCCTGTCATTGCTACTCCCACTGTTCTTTCTCTGGGTTCCCCTTCGAATCAACCCTGGCCAGCTTCTCCCTCATGTCTTGTTACTTTTACGCATTTGTAGTACCATTATATCCGATTCCAGCTTCTACCCTTAAACTGCATGATGAATTCTATAATGTTATGGTCACTGCCCCCTTGTGATTCCTTCACCTTAAGCTCCCTAATTAAGTCTGCCTCATTACACAACACATATCCAGAATTGCCTGTTCACTAGTTGGCTCTACCTCATCGTAGGCTCATGCAGAAAGTAAGGAGGCACGGGCTAGAGGGAAATGTAGCAGATTGGATTCAGAATTGGCTGACCCTTAGTAGACAAAGGGTGGTAGTGGAAGGAAAATATTCAACATGTTGATCAGTTACGAGTGGTGTACCACAAGGATCTGTTCTGGGTCCTCTTCTATTCGTGATTGTTGTAAATAATTTGGATGTAGGAGTGGAAGGGTGGATTAATAAGTTCGCAGATGATACAAAGGTGGGTCGAGTTGTGGATAATGTGGAGGGCTGATCTAGGTTACAAAGAGACATTGATAGGATGCAAAGCTGGGCTGAGAAGTCGCCGATGGACTTTAATCCTGAAAAGTGTGATGTGATTCATTTTGGAAGGACAAATTTGAAAGCAGAATACAGGGTTAACGGAAAGATTCTTGGCAGTGTGGAAGAGCAGAGGGATCTTGGGGTTCATGTCCACAGTTCCCTGAAAGCCACCACCCAGGTGGATAGAGTTGTTAAGAAGTCATATGGTGTGTTAGCTTTCATTAATAGAGGGATTGAGTTCAAGAGCCGTGAAGTTATGCTCCAGCTGTACAAAACCCTGGTTCGGCCACATCTGGAGTATTGTGTCCAGTTCTGGTTGTCTCATTACAGGAAAGATGTGGAAACATTGGAAAAGATGCAGAGGAGATTTACCAGAATGTTGCCTGGAATGGAGGAAAGATCTTATGAGGAAAGGTTGACAGGGCGAGGGTTTTTCTCTTTAGAACGACGAAGGATGAGAGGTGACTTGATAGAGGTGTACAAAATGATCAGAGGTATAGATACAGTGGATAGCCAGAGACTTTTTCCTAGGGTAGAGGTAGCTATTACGAGGGGGCATAGTTTTAAAGTGAGTGGAGATAGATATAGGGGAGATGTCAGAGGTAGGTTCTTTACGCAGAGAGTGGTAGGGGCGTGGAATGCATTGCCGGAGAGGATAATGGAGTTGGCCTTGTTAGGGGCATTTAAGCAGCTATTAAGATAGGCATATAGATGATAGTATAAGGTAGGGGCGGGGGTTAGATAGACCTTTAGGGTAAAAGTTCGGCAAACATCGTGGGCCAAAGAACTGTATAGCACAGTACGGGCCCTATGTTCTAAGAGTCTTTATTGATGTCAATAAGCATTATCTTTCATGTAGCCAATAAAACTTTGCACAGGTCAAGACTTATAACACTTAGCTAAATAGCATCATCCTCTGGTAGTTCTGTCATCTCACATTACATCCAATTATGCAATCAAGCTTATTTACATATTTTATTAACCCTCCATTGTAATATTACATGCTCCTCAATTCTCTGACTCCAGAAATTATGTAACATATTATTATGTACTTCTCCCCACCGAACTCGCACCCTCATCAGTTCTTTTGTATTAAAAAGAGTAACCAAAGATTTGGACTCAATCTTGGCTATGAACTGAAGACCCAGAATGCAGTCTGCAAATTTTTCACAAGGTCAAATGGGTGAAGAATCGTCCTGGTGTAAACAAGCACACAGACTTTGTTTCTCAGTGTAAGGTGATGTAATAGTTGTTGTCAGCCTCCCACACCCCCTTTGGCTAATTGCGGAAATGCAGCTCTGAAATCTTTCGGTTTCTCCTGGTTTCATTATTCTTCTGCTTTGCAAATTACTTGTAAACATTAAAAGATCTGAATGAATGATACCTTTACTCGGCTGTAGTGAAGAGGAATTAAAGCAGAAAGTGCTGGTGAAATTCAGCATTTCAGGCTGCATCCAAAGACTCATATTGGTCTCGAAGTGTTAAGTCATTTCTCACTCAGATTCTACCTTGCTTGCTGTTTTTATTTCAGATTTATAGCATCTGTGGTACATTTTTTTATTATAGCGAAGAGTTTTTTTCTTTAATGTAATGGCAATTAGGTTTATTTGAATGCATTGAATTATTACTATAGGGTTTGTGTGGGTAAATGGGCATAGTTGAGCAATATTCTGCATCGGGAGCATGAAGGGCTATGGGGAAATGGGGTGTGGGGTGTTGGGTATTGTATGAGCATGAAGGGCTATGGGGAAATGGGGTGTGGGGTGTTGGGTATTGTATGAGCATGCCAGCTCTCAATGTCGTGCGAGCAGACGCTGCTTGAGAAGAAAGTTGCTGTCACCATCCTTCGAGTATCAGAAACTACGGCACCTGCTGAGTCCAGTGTGGCGGAGAAAAGTTACTTTCTGGTCCATCTAGAGGAGTCTCTTCTACATAACAAGACAATTAATAGGCGTGATTATCCATGATGCCAAAAAGATGACTCCCAAAATACTCAGACATGGCCCATGACATTTGTTAGCCACTGAAATTGTTTGAAGATGTGCCTGCTCATGCGTCACTGACGTTACCAAGTTGGGGATGAGGGGGCCAAGGAAGTCAAGGCTGATGAAGTGGAGCTTCTGCCATCCAGTGGTGTCTGTGGAATGTCTGTCCTTGGCTACTGCTCCTTTGCTTTCTCACTCTCTTCAGCTGCTGTGATGCTTGAGAAAGTAGGCTCTTTCCAGAGCTAGGAAGCGGTGTCCAAAGCACTACCCCTCACACCTTGGATGGCGTGTCGAACTGGGCTGCTTCTCAAGCTTCACTGCTGCAGCCAGCCTTCAAAAGCCTAACAAGCCCCCGTGACCTGATTCAGGACACTGAGTCCTGGGGATTCCCCTTCCTTCAATTATACATATTTATGGCAACACCATGTTCACCAGCAGAGACTGGATACTGTTTTCGGTCACTTGCAAATGACATCAGGTTCTTCATTCTATACACGGGCATTTTGTGTCACCTGGAGGCAATGGCCTAGAGGTATTATCAACAGACTGCTAATCCAGAGACTCGGGTAATGCTGTGGGGAGCCGGGTTTGAATCCTGCCATGGCAGTTGGTTGAATTTGAAATCAATAAAAATATGGAATTAAGATTAAATGATGACCATGAATCCATCGCTGATTGTGAAAGGAACCTACCTGGTTCACTAATTGCCTTTAAGGAAGGAAACTGCCATCCTTTCCTGGTCTCCAGACCCAAAGTAATGTGGTTGACTCTTAACATCCCACTCTGGGCAATTAGGAATGAGCAATAAATGCTGGCCTAGCTAGCATCATGACGCCTTCATCCCATGAACGAATTAATAAAAAAGTGGCATTTGCAGAATTCCCAGCCATGGTTTACTGAATGTCAGTAACTAACTACAGATTACATTGATGTGATAGACTTTGTTTTAAGAGGAGGATCAAATGTTAGTTAGATGTCAGAGAATCCCTACTGTGTGGGGATTTTTGTCCCATCGAGTCCATGCTGACCCTTCAAAAAGCATCCAACCCAGATCCACCCCTCTACCTGTAACCCTTCATTTCCCATGGCTAATCCACCTAGCCTGCACATCCCTGAATATTATGGGCAATTTAGCATAGTTAATCTACCTGACCCACACATCTTTGGACTGTGGGAGAAAACCCACACAGCACAGGGAGAATGTCTGTGTGGAGTCTGCACAGTCACCCAAGGGTGGAATTGAACCCAGATCCCTCGTGCTGTGAGGCAGTCATGCTAACCACTGAGCTACCGTGCCGACCTTCCCACTCCTTCAAGATTCTCAGCTGTTCTGTTCACGTCCATACATCATTATCATTGCTAATGTCAGAATTTATAGTTGGTGGTGCTCCTTGGTGGCACTCCTCAGTAATAACACTTTCAGACTCTCTTATGCAACAGGTGGGCTAGCATGAGAAGGATCTTTTCATCTTTTCAAAATGTTCCCTCATGCCAATCATGGTATATAAAATCTGAGATACACCAAGACATCAGCCTTTAAAAAGTTGGTCCAACTTCATGAAAACTGCACAGGAGTGGCTCACTCTTATCTTCACAACACAGCTGGCTAGGTCAGAACCTGAACATCTTTAAAGAGCACTCTCAAAAACCGGGAACCCCAAGAATCAGGAGTTATCTCCTGAATCATCCTGACTTGCTGACAATCCGAGATGAACAACTAGGAATGAAGACTGTAAAATTTGCCTACCTAAATGAATGAAAAACTTGGAAAAAATTGCTTAGAAGCCCATTGACAAATTATCCTGTTACGTGGACATTCTTTCGAAATGTAATTTTGAATAAGCTTTACAAACCAAACTGTTGTTCATTAAATTATATCATATTTAAATATGGAGAGCTGCCTTTGTCAAATAACAAATAAATTTGCATCTTTAAATCTAAACTACTAACTCTTCTGTAAACAATATCTCTTATCTATGATACACACTTTAAAAGGATCATGAATATTTAATTTTTAATTGTTGACATTCTGAATCACAATCGAAAGTATCTTTGTCACTGTAACCCATAACTATTATGACCACAGTATGAAAATATATTCAAAGATCTGTGCTGATAAGTGAAATTTCAATGTTGTATTCCACAGTGGTCAGCATAAGTTTTTAAATGTATTTCCTAACAGCAGTTTGTTTTATCATGGTTACTGATAGCAACACAACAGCAACCAGATAACAGTAACTGTAATTGCATTATAATAGTACATGAAGTCTGTGACATTATTTGCAGTTCAAGTACACCTCCCTTAAAGCTACTCTATAGTGTCACACCCTGATAATAGATAAAGTCTGCCTACAACTGTAAAAATATGATGTTTTAAAAGTCAACAACCAAACAAGTCCAACCGCACCTCTTCTAGGCACTGATAAATAGCTATCACACTCCAATACCCTGCATTTGTTGGCAAAACTTGCATAATTAGGTGAGTCACACTGATGAATAAACTTTAAAACATCTGAAAGTATCCAACAAACAACTTAAACAATCCAAATATAAAGAAGATAGTTTACTCTATTATTGAAATGCAAGAAATCAACTACAAAGGCAAATTGATCACTTAGGAGGCTCTGGGCAGAACCATGTGACCTTCAACTATGAATTCTGGTTTGAAGGGAATAAAATCTGTATTTTTAGGAATTATAGAAACCCCACAGTGTGAAGGCCATTCGGCCCATCGGCCTGATGCTCTGAAGAACATTCTACCCAGAACCAACCTCTCCCCCTCTATCCATAATCCCACATTTACAATTGCTAATCCACCTAACTTGCACATCCCTGGACACTTTCGGGCAATTTAACATGGCCAATCCAACTAATCTGCAAAGATTTGGACTGTGGGAGGAAACCAGAGCACACAGCTGAAACCCATTCAGACACAGGGAGAATGTACAAACTCCACACACAGTCACCCAAGGCTGGAATTGAACGTGGGTCCCTGGCACTGTGAGGCAGCAGTGCTAACCACTGAGCCACCGTGCAAAGGCAAAATTCAAACTGAATAATGGCACACATCCTTATTCAGGTAGTACTGTCCTTTCACTCACAGTTTCTTTTCTTGCACTCCATTAACTAGTAAACCATAGCCATCCAGAACAAAAGGCAGAAATAATACCACCATCAGGAATTGTGACTAGAATAGGTAGAGATCTCAGATCAGATGGTGAGGTTCTAGAACAGTTTAAGATTAACAGGGAGGTATTAAATGTTTTAGCAGGCAAAAAGGTATATAAATCCCCAGGGCCTGATATGATGTATGCCAGGCTGCGGAGGGGGCAGGGGGGGCGGGGGGCGGCAGGATCTGATTGAGATATACAAGATAATGAAAGGCACAAATAGTATAGATGGTGAGAATCTTTTCCCATGGCAGAATTGTCTAAGACTAAAGTTTAAGGTGAAAAGTATGTGGTTTAGATGAAAGATAAGGATTTTTGTTTTCACCCAGCGAGTGACAGAAATATGAATGTGCTGCCTGAAAGGGTGGTAGAGAAAGGTACTTTACCAACATTTAAAAAGCACCTAGATGGGCACATAAAAGGCCAGGGCATAGCAGGCAGATATATGGCATTAGTGAGGCTTGCTGTGTGTTGGTCAGCATAAACATGATGGGCCAAAGGGCTTATTTCTAGTTTGTATGACTCAATGACGATTGACGCTGCTCCAAAATTTAATAACATCATTCCTGATCTTGTATTGGCCTTACCTCCATTTTATGCTCCCCCAACCCTTATCTTTACACTCCCATGTAGATTAAAAACCTGCCTAACTCAACCTTGAATGTATTCAATGACCCAGCCTCTGATGGTCTCTGTTGAAGCTAGTTCCAAAGACTTGATTCTCTGACAGATTTCTGCCTGAACTCAATCTTAAATGGAAAACGTTTTCTTAATCCTACGCCCTCATTCTAGATTCCCCCAGAAGGGAAAACATCAGTAAATGATTTAACCCTTTGAGCCTGCTCTGCCATTCAAAGGAATCATGGCTGACCAGACATTCCTCATGTCCACATTGCTACATTTTCTACACAAGTTTTGATTCCCCTACTTTATTACACTATGCTAAAGTGTATTACTGTGTGGAAAGAGGTCATTTGGCCTAACAAGTCCACATTGATACTCCAAAGAGCATCCCCCACCCAGGCCCATCCATCTGCCCTACCCCTGTAACTCTGCAATTCCCATGCACACGTAGCCTACATATCCCTGGACACTATGTGGTTATTTAGCATGGCTAATCTACCTCTTTAGACTGTGGGAAGAAACTGGAGCACCCAGAGAAAACCCACACAGACACGGGGAGAATGTGCAACCTCCACACTGACAGTCGTCTGAGGGTGGGATCGAACCCAGGTGGCTATGTGAGGCAGCAGTGCTAACCATAGTGCCAACATGCTGCACTACTGATAAAATAATCTATTTCAGCCTTAAATGTACACAAGGACTCTGACCCCACAGCACTCTGTGGCAAAGAATTCCAAAGGCTCTCAACTCTCTGAGGCAAAGACTTGATGCATTTAGTAGTGAACATTGGGAGGACACTGCAGGAATTTAAATAACTAAATCATAAAATATTTGTTGCAGAATGTCTGGCAGCTGTATGTATGACTCCTTTTAGAAATTATCAACAGCATCACTCATCACAGATGGGTGCAAACACTCTGATAGGATTATGCTATAGGCCCCCCACCTGCCACTGAGCTATTGAGAAACAAATATGTAGGCAGAGTATGGAAAGATGCAATAAAAACAGAGTTGTCATAGTGGGTGACTTTAATTTCCCAGATTTTGACTAGGCCTGCCTTAGAGCAAGAAGCTTAGATGGGCCAGAATTTGTAAATCAAATTTGTAAAGTGCATCCAAGAGGGTTTTTTGAAACAGTATGTGGAAATCTAACTAGAGGACAGACCATTCTGGACTTTGTATTAGCTAATGAGTCTGGCCAGGCTACTAACCTCTCAGCAAGACAGCATTTTGGAAACAGTGATCATAACTCCTTATTTTTTAAGATAGCTATCAACAAGGATAAGTCAGGACCTTGCAAGAAGGTACTAAATTGGGGGAGGGCAAATTATGTCAGTATTAAGTAGGAGCTAGGGAGTGTTAATTGGGAGGTCTGTTATCAGGCAAGTCCACATTTGACATGTAGGAACTCTTTAAAGACCTGTTGGGAAGAGTTCAAGACAGCATGTTCTACTTAGGAGGAAGGACAAGGATGGCAAGGTAGGGGATCCTTGGATAACGAGGGAGGTTGTGAATTTAGTCAAAAGGTAAAAAGAAGCACATGTAAGGTTTAGGAACCTAAATTCAGACAGGGCCCGTGAGGAATAGAAGGAAAGCAGAGAAGTACTCAAGCAGGGAATTAGGAGATCAAGAAGGGGCCATGAAATGACCTGGGCAAGTAGAGTTAAAGAGAATCCCAAAGCATTCTATACATACATTAAAAACAAGAAGATAACTAGGGAGAAGGTAGGATCACTCAAGGATAAAGGATGGAACTTGTGCTTGGAGGCAGAGAATGTGGGTGAGATCCTAAATGAGTCCTTTACACCAGTACTCACTCAGGAAAAGGATGTGAAGGATAGTGAGATTTATGTGGCGCATGCTAATATGCTAGGAAAATTTTCAGATCAGGAAAGAAGTGATGCTAGAGCTCTTGAAGAGCATTAAGGTGGATAAGTTCCCAGGGTCGGATGGTATCTACCCTACGTTTTGAGAGAGGCAAGAGAGAAGGTTGATGGGGCATTCATCAAGATCTTTTTATCCAGTGGTTAGCAAGGAGAGTTCTGGGAGGACTGGCAAGTAGCTAATGTTGTTCCTCTGCTTACAAAGGGAAATAGGAAACTGTTGACTGGTGACTCTCACATCGGTGGTTGGGAAGCTATTGGAGAGAATTCTTAGGGATAGGATTCACGCACATTTGGAAAAGCATGGCCTATTTAGGGACAGGCAGCATGGCTTTGTGCAGGGTAGTTTATGCCTTACTAACTTGATTGAATTTTTCGAAAAGGTGACAAAGGTGATCAATGAGGGCACAGCAGTGGATGTTGTTTACATGGATTTTAGTAAGGCTTTCGACAAGGACCCTCATGATACATTCATCCAGAAGATTAGGATGCATGGGATCCATGGTGACTTGGTCGTGTGCATTCAGAATTGGCTTGCCTATTGAACACAGAAGGTACTGGTGGAAGGGTGTTTTTCAGACTGGAGGTCCGTGACTAGTGGTGTTCCGGAGGGATCCATACTGGCACCTCTGCTGTTTGTGATTAGATAAATGACTTAGATGAAAATGTAGATGGGCGGGTTAGTAAGTTTGCAGATGATGCAAAGATCGGTAGAGTTGGGGATAGTGTAGAAGATTATCAAAGGATGCAGCGGGATATAGGTCAGTTGCAGGTATGGATGGAAAAATGGCAGATAAAATTTAATCCGGTAAGTGTGAGGTGCTGCACTTTGGGAGATCAAATGTTACGGAAAAGCATACGGTTAATGGCAGGACCCTGAACAGCACTGATGTACAGAAGGATCTTGGAGTTCAAGTCCACAGCTCCCTGAAAGTGGCCACGCAAGTCGATAGGGTGGTAAAGAAGGTGTATGGCACACTTGCCTTTACTGGTCAGGGAAATGCATACAAGAGTCAGGATGTGATGTTGCAGCTTTATAAGACTTTGGTTAGGTCACACTTACAGTATCGTATTCAATTCGGTTCGCCAAATTATAGGACGGATGTAGAGGCTTTGGAGAGAGTGCAGAAGAGGTTTACGAGGATTCTGCCTGGAATAGAGGGCATGAGGTATAAGGAGGCTAGAAAAACTCAGGTTGTTTTTCCCAGACTTGAAAAATCTAATACTAGGGGGCATGCATTTAAGGTGAGGGAGGAAAGTTCAAAGAAGGCGTGATGGGCAAGTTTTTTTTTAAACACAGAGTGGGAACAGTCTGGAACCTACTGCCAGGGGTGGTGGTGGAGCAAATATGATATGGGCATTTAAGGGACTCTTAGTTAAGCATACAAATATGCAAGGAATGGAGGGATATGGACCAAGAGCAGGTAGAAGGGATTAGTTTCATTAGTTTCATTCACAACATCGTGGGCCGAAGGGCCTGTTCCTGTGCTGTACAGTTCTATGTTGTTCTATGTATAGTCTTATGTTATAATACATAGGCATCATGAGCTATGAAGATTCTATGTTTGTGAAAAGCAATGGCCCATATTTTTACTGTGATTAGTGAAAGACCCCAAAATTAAACGTTCCTCTGAATATGTCATTTCTGATTTTCACAGAGGTGATCTTGGGAATGGGTTGACATCCTGCTTGGAATGGGATCAAAACTGGGCAACATACCTCCCAGCATCATCGTTAACCTGAACATGATTCTACCAAATCTGCTTCCACCACCAGCAAACGTCTTATTTTGTACGTTGTGTGTAACTGCTGCGTGGTAAGCAGGGCCTTGCTCTGGTCGGTTGTGGAGGCAGCTGGCCATTTAATGAGTACCTGCCACTATTCAAATTCCATTTTGGTAGTCTCACTATCCAGAGCCAGCAATGCTGGGCAATGGTAGAGGGTGGTATAGCTTGGCATGAGTTGACACTAAGTTGCCATAGGAAATATTGTCCAGCATGACGGCTAGAAGGGTATACAGGGGCATGGAGGGCATAAGTGGCATGGGTTAGTATGGATGGGGAGTGTGAGTTCTTTTTTAAATGAAATATGGGACAGTGCTAGTGCAGGGAGCCATGTGGCCAACCAGTGCCATAGCTGGCAGTCCACATGCATATTGAGATCATCCAGCCAATCTTCCAAGAAACCCTACCACGCCAGGATAGAAATCCAAACTGGTTCAGCTTGTGGAGTCAGTAAAAGTCCTGGCTCTGCACTCTTGCCTGGGGACAGTGCTAAAGTCACTTTTTTAAAGTGTATAGAAGGGAAATATGTAAATGTATTGACCTGGATCAAATATTCCATTAGGGTTATGTCGACAAAAAGTAACATGGGCATCCAGAATCATACTTTGTTAATTTATCTTCTTTTACTATCTTGACAGACTACACTGCATAAATCATTCAGCTTATTTAATCATCTAAACTTGTTAAGTGTTACATAGTCTTGTAAACACATTCCTAAGCATTTGTTATTTGCAATAAAATAAAAAGAGAAGTTGATGAAAGATTTGAGGCTGTCTAAATTTCAGTTGACTGTTTTAGTTTTCGTTTCAATTGTGGAGGGACTAGAAGGAAAAATAGGAAATTTAAAAACTCATTTCAAATGTGCTTGCTTCCAATTTACAAAGAGATAGACCTCCTTGTTCATTTAACTCTGTTCCAAACTATATCCCTGTACCAGATTAAAGTAAATACTAATTACTATGATTTAAGAAATAACTAAGGTTCAATGAAAGCTTGTTCATTTCTTATAGGACATTAAGCAATATCTACCAGCATTGGTTTTCAAACAGCTAATCTAGTTCTTTGAACTTTAAGTGTGTTAAGCTTAAATGCAAGTCAAGTTTGTCATTTTTTTTTCTCATAAATCATTCAAATTGTACAGTGATTGACAACACATTCTCAGACTCATTTTTCTTTACCTCGGGCATTCCCCAGGTTCATTTCTTACTGTTACTTCCTTGAATCATCAACCAAATCAACTTTTCTGATAATCCCATACTACCATTATTAACTCCCTTCAGACCATTTTCTCAAAGTGCACAGCAGTGTAGTAGATGAACAATTTGGTCTGGATTTCCGTCTGCATGATGTTTTTGTCATGGGTCAGTTTGCCAATTAACCTGACCCCATTTCTCTGAGTCAGGTCTGTTCATGCAGTGCAGGATCCCAGCAGGATTCATACCACTGCTACCAACATGCACAGTAGTTCTGCAGTTAGACCACTGCCTGCTGACTATTTAAAGGGTGCATGAGTCCTGGAAATTAAGGCATTGGGTTGAAATGGAGGGAAGTTTCAATAGAGCTTGTTCCATCCATTAAAATGATTCTGATGTATCGCCACTGTCAGTCAGCGGTATCATCCTTCACTGACCAATCTCAGGAAGCAGTTGTCAGTAGCAATATTAGCTGAAAAGTCAGGCCCAGGAAGTCATACAAGTAGAATCAAGTTCAGGACAGCAATGTTCTTAGCATATATGTTGCCTTATTTTTATCCCTTTCCCACTACTATTCTACTGTATTATAACTGTGACTGTGAAGGAATATCCAGCGTACTACAACTTCATCTCCAGCATCAATGTCCGAGAGAATAATGTCTGTTTAGTTTCTTTCAAAAACTTTGACTCTTTGATTGCCCTTGCTCAGCAAGAACAGTGTGAGCGGTTAAGAGTAGTCCAAGTTGACTTCTTGGCCTGAGGTTGCTTATTTGTGCTTGGCACCAAGTCACCTTTGCTGATTTATTAGAAGCTGGCAAGGCAAAACCACAGTAGAGATGCCAACTAGACAAGACAGTAAAGGTAAAGTTTATTTTTTAAAACTTCTGTCCAAACTCCTGACAGGCTTGGAGGAATCAGACCTCTCTAGCTCTAACCTGGCATCCACCCACCCTTTATGTTTCTCATTTGTGCCTAAATACTCGAACCTTTGATGACCTCACCCTGAAAGAAAAACTTGTATCTATATGATACTTTTCTTGATCAATAGATATCCCAAAGTACTTTACAGTCAAGAAAGTACTTTAAAGTCTAATGACTGTTGTGCTGTATGCTGTTGGTAGTCCTTCATTAATTAGGTTTGTAATTTTTGACATCTTTTGTCTTTCATAGAATTCCCATATCATTTCCATTGCTGAACTATCTCTAAGAATTTTAGTTTCTCTTCTTATGCCCAACACTTCCACTATATATTACAGACACATTCTTGCCAAAACACGCAAATATTTTGCAATCAAGACTAATATTCTAAGTGATTTGTTCATCATAGAATCCCTACGGTGTGAAAACAGGCCCTTTGGCCCAACAAGTCAACACTGACCCTTGGAGCATCCCACTCAGACCCATCCCCCTATAACCCACCTAAACTACACATTCCTGAACCTACAGGCAATTTAGCATGGCCAATCCACCTACCCTGCACATCTTTGGACTGTGGGAGGAAACCCACACAGACACGGGGAGAATGTGCAAACTCGACACAGACAGTCACCCGAGGGTGGAATCGAACCTGGGTCCCTGGTGCTGTGAGACAGCAGTGCTAATCACTGAGACACCGTGCTGCCCTCTATACTCCTATACTCTCAAAAATATGCAACTTCTTACGACTCAATCTCTCCTTAATTTGTTTTTCTGCTATTTTATTCCTTTTCCTCTACATTGAGAAGGAGTTGGACTCTGCTTGCACGTCCCCTAAATGGTCATTCGAAGGTTGCCTCTAATATTATTGAACAAGCTGTTCAGGAGCAAAAGGGATTTTTCAGGTTATTCTGGTCCTGTTTTGCAAGATCTTTGCACTTTCTGCAGAGATCATGTACTCTAGCTAATTTTTCCTACCCTAACTTGGGCAGCCATACAAAATGTAATTTTGGTTCAGACTAACTAGCTTAGCACAGACAGATTACCTTCCTGCTGTGAATCTCTCTGTGAATCAAAATTATCTGGGCTTTCTTGCTGAGTTCATCAAGGATTCAATTTTAGGCTCTTACAATCCAAGTTTGATATTACATAATTACTTGATTCACTTTTGTTTTCCATTTTACCTTTTTCAAATTTGATGATTTCATGTGCAAGAAACAAAGTCCTTAACTAAATCTCTAAACTAAAGAAAATTAAAACATATTTTACTTACATAATGAATAAGGCAAAGTCCAATAGTTACAAATACTGTTAAATGTTGTAAGTCTCCTTTACAACTATTTTTGCATTTTATCTTGATTGAACTAAATCATAGCTCACAGTCAGAGCTATCAACACCAGGGAGATCAAGGACTATGTTCAAAGTGAATGAGTCAGATGTTTCTACCTTAATTTATTTTTTTGACATATTTCAACATCCAAAATGAGAAAGATTCACTCCACCTGAATGTAGTTTTACAGGCCTGGTCCAGATTCAGGAAAGTTAATTTCTGGATATAGTGTCAGGCAGTAGTTACATGTTAAAGCTCATCTACAGAGATGAATACTTTAAAGATCACTACATCAGGGGACAGAAAGGTAGTTAATCAAGTTTTTGTTTCCACCTTTTCCTTGAATCATCTATAGGAACACTTTCCATCGATTTAAATTTACAAACACATTAGTTACCGAGAGTTGTCACTGACCAGGAGGTTACCTGAAGTAATTCAAATGAATGACAGTATGTACACATATAATTACACAAGACCAGGAACAATGCATCCTCTAACCTGCAAGGGTGTGCCACCATGTAACATGAAGCGACTGACTGCTCACAAGCAATGATTGAATAAACTGACTGCACGCAAGATGCAGACATTCATACATGGTTGCAAGTCAATTTTAAAAAGGATGGACTAGGTAAAAGACTGGTCTTGCAGTGAACAGACATTAGAGGGAACATTGAGCAGAAGCAGGCCAATCAGTAGCGCAATCTTCATTAGCCATGCAATGATACAGAATCATTCGGTACAGAACAGGCTCATTGATTCTGTACTGACAAAAACTGCTCTAAATCTACACTAATCCTGCCTTGCATGTTATGACATTTCAAATGCTCATCCAAGTACTTTTTAAAGTCATAACATTCAAGGCAAATCTGAAACCTAACTGCATAGAAGGGTCCAGATCCAAAACGTCAGCTTTCCATCTCCTCTGATGCTGCCTGGCCCGCTGTGTTCATCCAACTCTACACCTTGTTATCTCAGACTCCAGCATCGGCAGTTCCTACTTTCTCTGCAAACGTCTACCTTTGCCTCATTACCCTTAACATCATTGGTCAACAAAAATCTATCAAACTCCACTTTAAAATAAACCATTGATCCAGCTTCAATTGTCACTTGTAGTAGACAATTCCAAACTTCACCACACTTTTGTATAGAACACTTTCCCTGAAAGTTCTCATAGACCTTAACTTGCCAACAAGTGGCGATATTTTCTCTAAATAAACAGAAATTTCTGGAGAAATTCAAAACTATGGAGAGAAAGCAGAGTTAACACTGAGTCCAGTGAACATTTATCAAAATGCTTTGTTTCAGGTCTCCAGCATCTGCAGTTCTTTGTTTTAATTGTTACAATATTTTCTCTACTTATTCCCCATAACTTGGTTTAAATCACACTTAAATTTGTAAACACCAAGGAAGGCCTTAGTTTATCATCATACAAACGATACTTAATATGAGAGCAGTTCGGATGAGGAGTCATCATGATCTGAAATGTTAAGTCCATTTCTCTTTACAGATGCTGTCAAACCAATTGAGTATTTCCAGAAATTTTTTTTGCTATTATTGTACAATAATCAATGTTTTTCATCAGTCAGTTAGAGAACACTGTCCCCTAGTGGTAGTTGTGCATCATTCCAAATATAATTCTAACTTATTGCTGCATTACAAAAGCTGTACACTATTCAATTTGAAATTTATAGAATTGTACACTTACCAATTGGATTTCTATCAAAGAATAAAATAGGAGCTCTTATTATGCATGCAACCATTCTGTTATGCAACTCCTGTGATGCATTCACCAACACATTGAAAATGACCAAACTTCGGGTAATTCCAAAAAGTATCACAGCTATTGTTAAACCTGGAGGAAAATAAATTTTGGTCAGTTCATCAACTGATTACAACATTAACGATTTATTTAATATGACAACACTGCAACAATTTGCCTTGAATATAACAATGAGAAACTGAATTATAACATTTTAAATTCTTTGTATTTCATGTTCTTAAAGGCAGAATTTAAGTTCAAAAGGCTTCTCAGGATCTTTCATTCAATCATTTTATTGCAAGCATGAATCATACAATTTACCTATTTCAATGTTAAGTTAAAGAAAGCAAAATAAGCGAAAATATAACTACCATTCTCATCTTAGAGGTTAAGAGATTGCAAATTTGAGCCATTTTCAGGACTTAACTCTGTAACTTTGACCAACAGTTCATTAGCATATTGAGGGAGTGCTGTATTGTTCAGGGGTCCAAGTTTATTACAATACATTTCATCTAGAGTTTCCAGTGAACATAATGATCCAGTTTTAAAGAGTACGTTGTTTGTTTAATGTCCTGGTAACATTCCCTCTTGACCAACAATAACTACTTTTGAAGCACAGTCAAAAGTACAATAGAGAAGCAGATTTGGAAATTCATAGAGAACGACGTAAAGCACAAGCTACATGGATCAATATCTTCTATTTTTATATGTGCTACTAAGAACAATTTTTCCAACACTTAATTTTGCTGCTGCTAAAGTGTTACAAAATACAAAATTATTCCTGCAGGTTCACAAAACTTGGAAGCTTAAGTGTCAGGTTTACATGCAGATGCTTTCCCAGAGAAAAGGAAAGGAAAAATTATTCAAAGACAAATGAACCTGTTTTATGCATCGCCAGAGTGATATTGACAGAGCCTGGGAGAAATTCTTACAAATTCTATCATGGAACAGTACTGAATAATTGATTTTTAAACAAAACAGTACCATCTTCTCTATACCTGCATATATTCCCAAGTAAAAGTTAACATCCAGCTGTTGCATTGTGTTATTCTGACTACTTATTTGAGTCGTATTCAGTTGCTCTTGACTTGTTGCCCTGAAAAACACAAAAACAACGCAACATATTACATAAAATATTTCATATGCATTTGTCAGTTGTAGTGTGTGCAGTCTAGTTTGAACTTACTAAGCTAGATTTCAGTCACTAGTGATATAGTGTAGAAATGTAACAATACCATTGCATTATGCAGGAAAACACTTTTCTTTAAAAACATATGCATATGTCAAATATGAACTGTCTGTATACTATTCTGGAAATTATTCTTATTTGTAGGGAATGTCCAGGAGTGTGTTATTTTTCTGGATTGCCCAAAGGTGTGTATTACAATTTAGAGATGATTCAAAAGGCATGAGCAAGTACAAGTCTCCACAATATTTTTTAAATACTGCAGACATAGAATTAAATATGACCATGACGCAACTAAACAAAAAGAGTCTGCAACTGGATGTTCTTTGGCCTGTTTCCTTCACCATTACAATGTTATATTTAAAGTGCTTAATTTTGATCAAGAATTTGTAGATGCTGATGTTTTAAAACTAAAACTTGTTTTTTGTTTACAAAATCAGGTTATATGAAAAAGGGTAGAGCATGCAGAAAGGCCAGAAGATTCATGTTCATTTCTTAATGTAGATGAAACATCTCAGCTCCCACACGCTCCAAGAGTCTCAGTTCAAAAAATTAATTTATGCACTTATTATCTATATTTCTTTGAAAACTAATTCCACGGTATTATGAGTAAAGTCTAAAGCAGCCGGAATAAGAAGGCCACATTTTAGATGGAGTAAGAAATGAAATTGTGTACGGGGCAAAGGGATTTCAGTACAGATACTTTTTTTCAAACTAAAAGTAGTGACCAATGTTAATAAGGCCAACAAAACATACTACAACATTAAGGGAATTAACCTTACCAGTAAGATAGCCACCAATCCTGAAGTACATAAGACACCTACAGCAGAAGAAAGGAAAATTTAGACATCAGGATTGAAAAAGTAAATTATTGGATTTAAATGTTCATCTGATTCAATTTGGTCTCCAACGAATGCAGAAGGTAGCAATCTTGCACAACACAAATGAAATTTCTCCATCTGCCAACATTATGTCACATTGTGATTATCTAGTTTAAAATAGAAAGCTGCCAACGTATGTACAAAGGCAAATGGTATAGTGTCAGGCAGACATACAAGGCCACCAAAAATAAAATTTGCAAAATGTAAAACTACCAGAAAAAAGATCAAGCTCACCCATTAATAATTGCCCACACAATAATTACAAGACAATAATTAGTATTTATTGGTAAAAAGCTTAAATAATAATTTTGGTCATCATTATCAATTCTACCTGTCTCGGTTATCGTAATTTTGAGCATCATTATCAATTCTCCCTTCAATCCCTCTTGTTTCAGGAACAATCCTACTATTGCTGATCTAACCATGAAGCTCAGCAAAGCTGAATTTGAAAAAGTGCTCAAGATGTACACAACATTGAGATCAGCATTCCTAGCACATATTGGTTGAGAGAAGGGCGGGACCGGCAGCTCAATGTTCTAAGGTTTAGATGTTTCAGGTGTGACAGAGAGGGGTGGGGAGTTGCATTACTGATCAAGGAAAATTTCACAGCTGTATAGCACACAGAGAGGATGTCTGGGTTTAGCTCATTCAGCGAGGCCATATGGTTATAACTTACGAATAAGAAAGGTGCAAAGACTCTGATGGGGTTATGTGATAGGTCTCCTAATATCCTGCAGGCGATAAAGTAATCAGATCATGGAGAGATGCAACAACAACAGGGTTGTTGTAGTGGGTGATTTTAACTTCCCTAATATTGAGTGCAACTCCCCGAGTGTCAGGGGCTTAGATAGGGCAGAATTTGTTTTGTGATTCCAGGAGGATTTCTTTAAACGACATGTAGATAGTCCATCAAGGGAACAAACCATACTAGACCTTGTACAGGGGAATGAGCCTGACTAGGCGGTCAAAGTTTCAATGGGGAGCATTTTGGGAACAGTGATCATAATTCCATAAGTTTTAAATAGCCATGGTTAAGAAAAAGACTGGCCCTTGGGTGAAAGTGCTAAATTGGTTTGAAGGCAATTTAATACAGTGCTAGGGCAGGAACTGGATAAATTAGATTGGAGCCAGCTGTTTGAGGGTAAACACACAGCTGATATGTGAGAGTCATTTAAAGGACCAGCATGTTCCTATTAGGATGAAAGACAGGATTGTAAGATTCGGGAACCTCAGATGACAAGAGATATTGAAAGATTGGTCAAAAAGGAAAAGGCAGCAAATGATAGGTTTAGGAAACTAAAATCAATTTGGCCATTAAAGAGTTTAAAGGAAGCAGAAAAGAACTTAAAACAAGAAACTAGGAGGGCTGGAAGAGGCCATGAAATATCCTTGTCAAGGAGGATTAATAAAAATCTGAAGGCATTTTATATGTACATCAGGAGCAAGAGGGTAGCTAGGGAAAGGGCAAATTCACTCACGGATAAAGGAGGGAATTTATGCGAGAAGCCAGAGGAACGGGATGAGGTCCTTAATTAGTACTTTGCATCGGTATTCATCGAGGACATTGATGATAGGGAAGGGTATTGCATTATTCTGGGGCATGTTAATATTAATGTGCTGGCGGTGTCGGGTGTCTTGAAATACAGTAAGGTAGTAAGTCTTGATGAGATCTATCCCAGGATACTGAAGGAAGGAGATTGGTGGGGCCTTGACAGACATATTTGCACTTTCCTCTTTAGCCACAAAGTCCCAGAACACTGGAGAATAGCCAATGTTGTTCTTTTGTTTAAGAAGGGCAACAGGGATGATCCAGGAAATTATAGGCCGATAGCCTAACAACATTGTAAGGGAAACTATCGGATATTCTTAGCGATAATAAGAAATATAATAAGAATAAGAAATAAAAACAAAGAAATTCTTAGGGACAGGATTTACTCACATTTGGAGAAGAATGGACCTATGAGGGCTAGGCAGCACCACTTTATATGGGGGTGGTCTTGTCTCATAAACGTAGTTCAGCTTTTTGAGAAAGTAACAAAGATGTTTGATGAGGGTAGGGCATGTTGTTTACATGGACTTTACTAAAGCATTTAACAAGGTCCCTCATGGTAGGCTGGTCCAGGCGATTTAGTTGCATGGCATTCATGGTGAATTGGCACATTAATGCAAAATTGGCCTGGTCATCAAAGACAGGATAGCTCTGGAGGGCTGTTTTTCCGACTGGTGGTCTACGACCAGTGGTGTTCTGCAAGGACGAGTGCTCGGATCTCGGTTGTTTGTAATATATATATAAATGATATGGATAAATATGTAGGTGGTCTGACTTTAAGTTTGCAGATGACACAAAAATTGGAGGAGTTCTGGATAATGAGGAAGGTTATCAAAGGATAAAGCAGGATATAGATCACTTTAGAGACTTGAGCGGCGAAATGCCAAATGAAGTTTAATCTGGAATTGTGTGAGGTGGTGCATTTTGAGATGTCAAACACAAGAGGAAAGTATACAGTAAATGGCAATGTCCTGAAGAGCACTTATATATATAGGGATCGTGAGGTGCAAGTCCATAGCTCCCTGAAAGTAGCAACACAAGTAGGTAGAGAGATAAAGACGACGAATGGGCATGCTTATCTTCATCAGTCAGGGCACTGAGTATAAAAGTTGGCAAGTCAAGTTGAAGCTGCATAAAAGTTTAGTCAAGCCACATTTGGAGTAGCACATGCAGTTCTGGTCACTTCACTACAGGAAGGACGTGGAGGTTTTAGACGGGGTGCAAAAGAGTTCTACCGGAATGTTGCCTGGATTGAAGTGTATCAGATATAAGGAGAGGTTGATTTGATATATTATTGTCACATGTATGGAGATACAACACGTAGTATTATATTGTGTGCTAACCAGACAAACCATACCTTACACAAGTACATCAGGGTAATAGAACTGAATGCAGAATATAGTGTTACAAGTATACAAGATCAACTCTAATATATGAAAGGTCCATTCATAAGTCGGATAACAGTGGGAAAAGTCTATTCTTAAATCTGTTGGCACATGTTTTCAAACTTTTGTTTGGGTGTGTGTGTGTGTGTGTGTGTGTGGTCTTTGGTTATGTTGGCTGCTTTCCTGACACAGCGAGAAGTGTAGATCAAGTCAATGGAAGGAAGGCTGGTTTTCAGGATGGACTGCATTGTTTTCATTACAGCATTGGAGGTTGAGGGTCATCCTAATAGAGGTATATAAAATTATGAGAGGCACGATAGGTTGGATAGTTGTAGTCTTTTACCCAGGGTGGAAATGTCAAATACTAGGGGAAATAGGTTTAAGGTGAGAGGAGAAAGTTTTTTTTAAGAAACACAGAGGGTGGTAGGTGCCTGGAAGAGACTGCCAGGAGAGGTGGTAGAATCAGAGACAATAGTAATGTTTAAGAGGCACTTGGACACGTGAAGGACAGGAAATAGAGGGATACAGACCTTAGTTTAGAATAGCACCATGCTCAGCATAGACAAAATAGGTCGAAGGGTCTGTTTCTGTGCTGTACTATTCTGAGGTCTTTATTTAGGATCATTATTCTGATTCAGCTAACTTATACAAGTCAGAGATAACAAGGTGTAGAGCTGGATGAACACAGCAGCCAAGCAGCATCAGAGGAGCAGGAAAGCTGACATTTCAGGTCTGGACCCTTCTTCAGAAATCTCAGATTCTCCAGCATCGGCAGTTCCTACTATCTCTTATACAAGTCAGAGTTGGGATAAGACGGGCATTTTTAGGAAGGCAACCTGTAACTAGTGGAGTGCCCATTGGAATTTAGAAGAATGAGGAGTGACCTTATTGGAACAAACAAGATTTTTGGGCAACTTAACCGGGTAGATGTGAAAAGGCCCTTTCTCTTTGTGGGAGAGTCTAGGACCAGAGGGCATAATCTCAGAATCAGGGAGTACACATCTAAGACAGAGATAAGCAGGACTTTCTTCTCTCAGAGGATAGCAAATCTGCGGAATTCTTTACCGCAGACAGCCATTGAGGCTGGGTGATTAAGTGTATTTGAAGCTGAGATGAACAGGTTTTTAATCAATAAGGAAATCGAGGGTTGTGTGGAGAAGGCAGAAAAATAGAGTTGAAAATTATCAGATCAGCTACAACTCATTGAATTCTGGAGTAGACTTGAGGGGTTGAGTGGTCTATTTCTCCTTGCACGTCATAAGGTCTTTTCCTCTCCCTTCTTCAGCATAAGAGTTATATTTGCTACCTTCCAATTCATGGGGACCATTCTAGAATCAATAGGATTATGGAAAACCAAAACAAATACATCCATTTTGTCAGCAATTACCTCTTTTAAAATGCTAGACTCGAGATGTTTGATACAGTGCCATGCAACAGGCTTGAGAGCAAAATTACGGTTCTTGGGAAAAAAATGGCAGTAGCAACATGAATACAGAATTGGCTGAGTGACAGGAAACAGAGTCATAGTTAATGGATATATTTTGGGCAGGAAGAAGATCTGCAATGGATTTTCGAAGGGTTTAGTGTTGGGACCCTTGTCTTTCGTGATGTATGAACATGACTTAGACATTGGTTTACAAGGACAATTCTAAGATAGTCAATAGTCAGGGGAGTAAATCAGCCAGCGGCATTGACTTTCGTTAGTTATATATTCCTGCTCAGGCAGAAATGATGTCTCAATTTTCCTTGAGACTGACAGTGAACAACCTATTTGAACTACAGCAGTCTTTCTGGTGAAGGCATGTTGTTAGGTTGGGAGCAGCAGGATTTTTACCCAGCAATAACAAAGGAATGATGTAATATTACAGTGTTAGGGACAGTATGCAACATACAGATGTGACATTAATATATGACAGTAGTATTCATCTGCTAATACTGTCAGAGCTCATGGGAAAGAGTTGACAAAGAAGTGCATCCTGGAGCATGTACATAATGTACCGGTGGTGGGGGGAATGAAGTTGACAGATGGGGTTCCAATTGAGTAAATTGTTTCATAGTGAATCATGTCAAATTTCTGGATTGTTGTCCTAGCTCCACTCATTCAGGAAAGTTAAGAGTCAATCACACTTTTCAATTGTGCCTGTTAACCGGTGGAAATACATTAGGACATCATGAGCAGAGTCACCCACCATGGAACACCAAGACAATGATCTGCTCTGACAGGAACACCTTTTGAATGGTTAGTCTCTGGTATTCTCAAGATTCTGTAGACAGTTGACTTGAATATAGTAGTGACATTGAATAACAAAGGGAGGTGGTTTGGTCTTGTCTTGAAAATGGCCAGTTCCTGGTGCATTGTGCAGATATTGCTCCATTTGGGAATGGAATGTTTCTTTAACTGAGGAATTACAAATGCATCTGAACATTCTGCAATCATTAGTATGGACGGTGCTACCCTTCTGATGGAAGTAAAGTTTTTGACGGAGCAGCCGTGCCTAGGATACTGCCTTGGTTAGCTCCGGCACTGATGTCTTGAGAATGAGATACAATCGTTGGAAGTCATGTATCAATCTTCCTTTACGCCAGGTGTGACATCAGCTATAGGAGAGTTTCTGCCATGATCCTTTTTCATTTTAATTTTCCAATGCCGCAGACTTTTTCCCAAAATATGCAAAGCAAAGGTATCAAGGGTTATGGGCCAAAGGCACAAGGATATGGAGTGAGGCCACAGATCAATCACGTTCTCATTGAATGGTGAAACAGGCACAAGGGAATGAATGTCTACTCCTGTTCCTACGTTCTTAAGTAACTTAAAATCACATAAGTCTAATAACAAAATCAAGCAAATCACAGATATAAAGAAGTGTATTGCCAGCATACAGAAGGAAACAGATTCACATTACCCATCATTAATAACAGTTCGTTGATGAGTAGCCAAAGATTGATCTTTATGCAATTCCGGGGGTGCATAAAAGAAAGTTCTTAAATCACAGCAGCTACCTGTCCATTATTTTTCAAAAGAACTGATTGCTCAAAGCATAAGAAAAATATGACTCATACATTTCAGATGAAGTCATTTCTTAAATTCATTTTCAATATCTATAATGACTACATAGTCACTTACTTGTGTCACCAAATTGAGAATGATGGCAACCATCAGTATAAAACCATTAGCACCTGCTAGAAAATACTTCTTGTAAATGTTAAAGCCAATTGATCCTTCAGAGCGACTCTCCTCTGGTGTTGCCGAGAGTACAGACTCCCCCTGTCAGACAAACAAGTCGTATAACTTGTGAACCACAAATTACAATTTTCAGATCCTCACAATGTCTGTGAACTATAAAGTCAGAGAACACTAAAGCAAAATAAAGGGTCTTTCAGCCTATTGAGGGAGTCTGTGTTGGTCATAAACAACCACATAATTATTCTAATCTCATTTCCCAGCAATTGGCACATAATCCTGTATGTCTTAGCATTGCAAATGCAGATCCAAATACTTCTTAAATTTTGAGGATTTATCCCTCTAAAATCCTTACCGACAGTGAGTTCCAGATATCCACCACCTTCTGGGTGAAAAAGGTTTTCTTCACATCCCCTCTAAACCTCTGCGCCCTTTCCTGAAATCCGTACCCTTGGTCATTGATTCCTCCACCAAAGGAAAATATTTCTTCCTGGCTACCCTATCTGTGCCCCTCATATAATTTTATATAACTCAATCATGTCCCCTCTCAATCTCCTCTCCTCTTAGAAGAGCAACCCAAGTCTCAGGGGTGGCATGGTGGCTGTTTTTGGCACCACTGGTTCACTGCGCCAGGGACTCAATTCCAATCATGGCAAGTTGCCTGTGTGGAGTTTACATATTTTCCCAGTGTCTGTGTAGGTTTCCATTGGTTACTCTAGTTACCTCCCAAAAACGTGCAAACTAGGTGGATTAGCCTTGCTAAAATGTGGGGTTATGTGGATAGGGTAAGGGGCTGGGCCTGGGTGGGATGCTCTTTGGAGGATAGGTGCAAACTCGAGTCCAATATCCTTACTGTTCAGGAAGTTTTAAACTAATTTGGCAGTGGAGTAAAGTGGTAATAAGATCAGGAGTAAGGTTCAAGTAGATATAAAAGGAATACTAGGACAGTCCTGCAGGGTGAGGAGACATGGGGAAAATAAGGTTCATGGGAGAACCAGAAAGCTAAATTGTATCCATTTTAATGCAAGGAGCCTGACTGGTAAGGCAGATAAACTTACAGCGTTGATCAGCATGTGGGAATGTGATATTGTTGCAATCATTGAGACATGGTTGAAGGAACAGCAGGACTAGCAGCTCAACAATCCAGGTTATAGAAGTTTCAGACATGATAGAGGGAAGCTGTAAGAGAGAGATGGGGACATTACATTATTGATAAAGGCGACTGTCACTGTCGTAATGAGACAGGATGTTTTAGAAGGCTCCACAAATGAGGCCATCTGCATAGAGCTTAGAAATAAAAAAAGCAGCTATCGTTTTGCCAGCATTACACCGCAGGGGCTTCATAACAATCAGAGGGAGATAGAGGAGCAGATATGAGGCAAACCAAAAAGGTGTGAGAGGAACAAGGTTATAGTAGGAGTGGATTTTAATTTTACTAACAGTAATTAGGATTGCCATAGTACGAAGGGATTAGACAGGAATGAATTTTTAGATTGCATCCAGGAGTTGGACAGGTTGTACTTGTTCCAGTACATAGGTAGTTCTAGAGAGATAGGACAGTGTTAGACCTAATCATAGGGAATTAAGCCAAGGGTAATGACCAGAACTCTAAGTTTCAAAGTCATTATGGAAAAGGATAAGGTTAGTGCAGAGGTTAAATGTCTAAACTGAGTGAAGGCCAATTTCAAAATCATTAGACAGGATGTGATAAACCTAGATTGGGAGCAACTACTTGCAGGTAAGTCCATATTTAGAAAGTGGGAGTCTTTGAAAAGTAGTATGAAGATAGTTCAGGGACGGCACCTTTCTCCAAGGGTGAAAGGGAAGGACAGCAAAACCATGGAGCCCTGGATATCAAGGGATATTGAGAGTTTGATAAAGAAAAGGAAGGACGCCTACGCTATATACAGAGAATTAAAAACAGGGGAAGCCCTTTAGGTGTATAGAGAGTATAGGGGAATGCTTAAAAATGAAAGTAGGATGGCAAAGAGAGGTCATGAAACATCTTTGGCAGACAGGATCAAAGAAAACTCCCAAGGCATTTTACAAGTACATTAAGAGCAAAAGTATTATCAGGAAAGTGGGAGGCCTATTAAAGACTAAAGGGGCAACCAGCACATGGAGCCGGTGGATATGGGTGAGGTTTTAAAGAAAGACATTGTAGTTGGACATTTGTGTCAGGGTGGAGAGGTTCAAGAGCATGTTAAGATCAATAAGGAGGTGGTATTACGTGATTAGTAGGCATAGAAGTTCATAAATCCCTAGACCCTAATGAGACGTACCCCAGGTTGCTATGGGATGCAAAGGAGGAGATTGCTGAGGCCCTGGCAGAGATATTTAATACTTCACTGGTCATAGGTGAAGTGCCAGATGACTGGAGGATAACTAATGAGGTTCCTTTGCTCAAGAAGGGTAGTGGGGATAGATCAGGTAATTAAAGATAAGTTAGTCTAACATCAGTGGTAAGGAAATTATTGGAAAAACATCTGAGGGACAGGTTTAACCAATACTTGGAAAAGCAGAGATTGATCAGGGATCATCAGCAAGAATTTGGCAGATGGAGATCCTGTCTGACTAACTTAATTGATGAGGGTAGTGAAGTTGCATGAAGTTCACATGGACTTCAGTAAAGTGCTTGACAAGGTCCCACATGGAAGGCCAGTCCAAAAGATAAGATCCCATGGGAATGAAGGAAAGTTGGCAAACTGCATCCAAAATTGGCTTGGTGGCAAAGAGTGATGGAGGAGGGTTGGTCTTGTGATTGGAAGCCTGTGACCAGTGGTGTACAGGAATCTGTGCTGGGACCCTTGATGTTTGTCTTTTACATTATAGACGTGGAAGTGAACGTAGAAATTAAAATTATTATGATTGTAGATGACATGAAAATTAGTGGTGTTGTCAATAGCAAGGAGGATGGTCTCAGGCTACAGTCTGATATTGATTGGTTGGATAAATTGGGCAGGACAAAGGTAGATGAAATTTAATCCTGATAAGTGCTACATTTTGGGAGGTCCAATAGGGTAGGATTTACACAATGAATGGTAGGTTGCTAAGAAGTACTGAAGAAAAAAGGGACCTTGGCGTACAAGTTCATGGATTCGTGAAGGCTTCAGCACAGGTAAACATGGTGGAAAATAAGGCAGACAGGATGTTTGTCTTCATTATCCGGGGTATACAGTATAGTAACAAGGAAATACTGTTACAACTTTATACAACATTGGTTAGCCCACAGCTGGAAATACTGTGCACAGAAATAGCAAGAACTGTAGATGCTGGAGTCAGAGATAACACCACATGGAGCTAGAAGAACACAGCAGGCCAGGCAGCATCAAAGGAGCAGGAAAGTTTATGTTTTGGTCGGGATCCTTCTTCAGAAATGGGGAGGGGGAAGGGAGCTCAGAAATAAATAGAAGGTGAGGGGGGAGGTGTAGGGGCAGTTACAGCACTTCCTGCAGCATATCACCCCACCGACCTCCACATCCAATGTATCATTCTCCACCACTTCCAACACCTCCAATCTGACCCCACAACCAAAGAGATATTTCCCTCCTCACCCAATCTGCCTTTTGTAGGGACTGCTCTCTCCACGACTCCCTTGTCCGCTCCACACTCCCCACTAAACCCACCACCCCGGCATCTTTGATAACAAGGTGTAGAGCTGGATGAACACAGCAGGCCAAGCAGCATGAGAAGCAGGAAGGCTGACGTTTCGGGCCTAGACCCTTCTTTCTGAAGAAGGGTCTAGG
>NC_063337.1:65550680-65584676 GCF_021869965.1 Rhincodon typus
GACCCTTCTTTCTGAAGAAGGGTCTAGGCCCGAAACGTCAGCCTTCCTGCTCCTCTGATGCTGCTTGGCCTGCTGTGTTCATCCAGCTCTACACCTTGTTATCTCAGATTCTCCAGCATCTGCAGTTCCTTCTATCTCTGAAACAATTTTAACCCCGGCATCTTTCCCTGCAACCGCAAGAAGTGCTACACCTGACCCTAAACCTCCCCCCTCACCTCATTCAAAGCACAAGACAAGCTTTCTATATTAGACAGGGGCTCACTTGCACATCTGACAACCTGGTCTACTGCATGCGCTGTTCCCGATGTGGCCTCCTCTACATCGGCGAGGCCAACTGTAGGCTCAGAGACCATTCAGTAGAGCATCTGCACTCTGTATGTGACAAACAACAACACTGTTTGGTCACCAACCATTTTAACTCCCCTTCCCACTCCCTGGGTGACATGTTCATCCTGGGCCTCCTCCAGTGTCACAATGACACCACCCACAAACTGGAGGAGCAGCACCTCATATTCTGCTTTGGGAGCCTACAGCCCGATGGCCTAAACATGGAATTCACCAGTTTTAAAATCTCCCCACCCTGGCCTCAGCCCATGTCCAAACCTCCCTCTCATCCCCGCCTCCTTGACCTGACACAACTTGTCCATCTTCTCTCCCACCTATCCGCTCTGCCCATCCCACTCACCAATCTCCACCACTCCCCACCTGCACTCACCTATCACCATCCCACCTACCTTCCACAGCTACACCCTTCCTTCCTCTATCTATTTCTGAGCACCCTTCCCCTTCCCCATTTCTGAAGAAGGGTCCTGACCTGAAACGTCAACTTTCCTATCCCTTTGATGCTGCCTGACCTGCTGTGTTCTTCCAGATATACTGTGTTAATACTGTGCGCAGTTCTGATTGCCACATTGGGAAGGCTGTGATAACACTGGAGAGGGTGCAGATGAGATCCACGAGGATGTTGCCTAGATAGAACGCCTCAGTTATGAGATGTAATTATTTTCCCTGGAGCAGTTATGTTTGTTTTCCTTGGAGCAGAAGAGGGTGAGGGGTGATCTGATCATAATATACAAATTAGAGACACAGACAGGATAGATCATGAGAACCTTCTCCCCCAGCAGGCACTTCTAAGACCAGAGGCTACAAGTTTAAAGTGAGGAGTAAGTGGTTTAAAGATCTGAGGAAAAATGTTTTTATCCTGGGGTGGTAAATGTTTGGAACCCGCTATCTGAGAAGATGGTGGAGGCAGTTATTCTTGTAACATTTAAGCTGCTTCTGGACGAGCACTTAAAATGTCAGGGCATTGTCAGCTATCAACCAAGTGCAGGAAATGGAATTAGTATGGCTTGGTGTTTGTTGGTTGGTATGGACATGGTAGGCTGAAGGGCCTGGTTCTACGCTGTATGACTCTATAAATGTCATCCATACTTACTGTTGTAATTTATTCTCTGATCAATACTGCAAAATCCCATCCTCTTTTCTTCCTTCTCTGTCTTGCCAGAATATTAACCTGATAATCCTACATATCTCTCAACAATGACTCAGTGACAGCAATGGGATTATATCTCTCTGTTTGAATGTGTGCCTACAACTCATCTGCCTTTTTTGTCACATTCCTTGTGTTAAAATAAATATCATCCAATCTTGCCAATCTCCCTTGTGGATTAACTGGCCTATAACTTGCGTTGTTCTTGAATTGCCTATAACTTCTATTGTTCTGACTCACTTGCTGTCACTTCTAACTTTGGCCATGCATCTCCTCCTGCTGAATCTTCTCCACCCACCAAGTTAGTTTACACCCTTCTCAACAGCATGAGCAAACCTTCCCATAGGAACATTACACCTGAATGGAACAGGACCAATTGGACTGCTTTGTACAGGCCCACATCCCCTCAAAACAGTCTGACTGTCCCAGAAATCTAAAACCCTCCTTCCTGCACCATCTTTCCACCCACTCATTCATCTCCTACTCCTAAACTCGCTCGCACATGGCACGAGAAGTAACCCAGAGATTATTACCTTTTGATTCCTTTTCTTTAATCTAACTCCTAGCTTCCTAAATTCTGCCTGCAGGGCTTTGTCGCTTTTTCTACCCATGTCTACCTGATGTTCTGAAAGAGGAGGGCAGCCAAATACCATCTGTTTGGCTGACCTCCTCCTTCAGAACATCATGCAGCTATTCAGTCAAATCCCTGAACCTGGCACCAGGGAGGCAATATACCATCCTGAAGCCTCTTTTGTGGCTGCAGAAACACCGGTTTGTTCCCCTTACAATTGAATCCCCTACCACTATAGCTCTGTTATTCTTCCTCCCTTCTTGTGCAGTAGATCCACTCATAATGCCATGAACATGGCTCCCATTGTTTTCTCCTGCATAGATATCTCCCCTAACAGTATCCAAAACGCTATATCTGTTAGAAAGGGGGATGGGCACAGGGCACTACCTGCCCTCCCCTACTCTACCTGGTAGTCACCTGTACCCTTTTTGCTTATTCGGTCTTTACATGCAGTGTGACCATCTTACCAAGTGTGCTATCCATGGCATGGGTAGCTCTAGCTCCAAAATGTGGTGAGCCAGTAGCTGCAGTTGGACACACTTCCGGCACACAAGGTTACCAAGGACAACTGAAGCTTCCATGATTTGCCACATAGCACAAAAGAAGCATATCATAGGTATGAACTCTGCTGCCATGACTTTCTTTAAGCCCCTTAAGCTTCTTTTCTAAAAAAAAGGCACTTATGTAAGAATATTATTAACATACTTCCCTTTTGTTAACAGTAGCTCTCTTACCCTACTTTGCTTAATTACTTTATTATTTTATACGCTAAAATTATTTCATGGTGTAGTGAACCATATCAAAGACTGTGGACAATCAAGGAGGATGGAGGAGATTGTGCCTTGGGGAGATGGGGTCATCTCATTGTCACAGTCACATATGATGAGATTTGTGGCTTTGATAATTGCAGTTGAATATCATGACTTCATGTCATGAGGGGAAGGCAGGAAAATAACTTTGAATATTTCTTTGATTTGAATAATTATCGAACACTATCTTGAATGCCTATATTGGCAGTACCTCCATCACACGGTCAAGCAGTGCATGGTGGATCCTGTGTTAAAATGTTCTTTTCTCATATCAAATTTGTTTCTTTTGCAAAATTACTCTGTATCAGTGTCTTTTTGTTCTCTAAATTTTTAATAAAGAGATCAGAAGCCTGATTGGAACGATCAAACAGCTGGGAAAGGTGGGAATGGATTTAGAATGCAACATGTTCAAGGTCTTTGACAGACATTAGAGACAGGATAGTAATTTGCAAGGGAGGTCTGGTCAATGGTCATCTTCTTAAGATGAGGATAATGGAAGCTTTAAAGGATTTAGAGGAACAGAAATTGAAGCAAGAGAACTGTTAACAACATTGGCTAACATGGAGAAAGTGAAGTTTGGTGGTCAGTAGCTTAATGCAAATTTGATCAAGTAATAGGTGAGGCTGGCGGGGGGTGGTCTTCTGGACAAGATCAACTTACAATGGGTATATGGGGAAGTAGGAGGCAAACTATAGAAAGATGAAAGTAAGCCTAGGCAGGGCAAAGTATTAGGAAGCATTGACACAATGGTTTGAATGACATTGTTTTGTGTTGTAACTAGAGAAGCATAGAAAATAGGAAGTGTAGGCCAGTGAGCACTTTAAGCTTGCTCTGCCATTTATGATCGTAGCTGACCATTTGACTCAATAGCCTGCTCCTACTTTTCACCTATATCCTTTGTTACCCTTAGCTCCAAGTGCTATATACAACACCTTCTTGAAATTATACAATGTTTTGGCCTTGACTCCTTCCTGTGCTTGAGTGAATGACCATAGAAAGAAGTGAGCCAGTTTCCCGGCAGCTGACTATGGATCTTCCTGGGTAAAATATGGTTGAGCAAAGACAGCTTCTAGACTGGAGAAAATGTATGCCATCAGAAGAAGTCACCAAGGCGACATTCAGGGTCACAGGCAGTGACACACTTCCTTGCCTCCTATGCCACCCAGAAATGGTGCTGGATAAAGGATAATTAGCTGACAAAGGCAGGGATAGTGCAAAACAACATTCTTCTTTACACCATGAGGGATACACCAATTTGTGAATGGCAATTCAATAGCTCCTTAAGCCTTCCACTCTGACCAATGTTAGGAATTACCATAAGCTTTTTTGTATTTACACCAGTTTCTAGTACACAGCTTACCTCTTACATAAGCTGTGGTCATCATATCCTTCCTTTTATCTAAAGCAATCAATACTATCTAGAAGAAGGTGACAAAGAATAATCGAGCTGCAGAATACCAGTTGAGGGGCACTTCTCAAACAAAAAGCAACTCACTGACAGAACAGGAAAATTGCTTTAGTAGTTTATAATTTGGAGCTCAGTAAGCCAGTGTCTTTGGCAAGTAAATATGCATCAAAGCAGAAGCTACAACAAGGCAAGAACTAGTATTTATGCAAGGAGGAGTGGCAAATGCAAGGATGAGGGAAATGAGATGAGGACCAGGAGGAGAACAAACAGGGGCATTATGGCATGAAGGATGAGCAAGATGATGAGAATGACCATGGTGACTGTAACAAAGAACAGAAGGCGAGAGATGATCAATTGCCAAAACTTTGTGATGGCAATATTGCTGATAACTTTCCTGAGCACCAGTTCATCATCTAATTGCTCTTTCATTATGTTGTACTCCATTCAATCTAGCAAAGGATTTGAAAATGGGAGTGCAAAATAGGTCAGTGTTAAGACAGAGTCAGAAAGTTTCACTATTTCTACAAAATCATAGAGGTTAATTAATTGTCCTCAGAGGAAACGTATGCTACTGAAGTAAGTGAGTAAAATTCAAATTTCTGAGTCTGAGAATCACAGAAACTCTACTGTGCATAAAGAAACCATTCAGCACATCGAGTCTGCACTAGCCCTCCGAACAGCATCCCACCCAGACCCACCCCTCCACCTAACTTGGACATCCTTGGACACTAAGGGGAAATTATGGTCAATTCACCTAACCTGCACATCTTTGGACTGTGGGAAGAAACCAGAGCACCTAGCAGAAACCTATGCAAACATGGGGAGGATGTGCAAACTCTACACAGACGGTCACCCATGGCTGGAATCAAACCCGAATCCTGCAAGTAGAACAATACATTTGAGTCCACTTATTTGATACATTACTTGAGAAAGGATGTATTGGCACTGGAGGGGGTGCAAAGGAGGTTCACTAGGTTGATTCCGGAGTTGAGGGGGTTGGCTTATGAGGAGAGACTGAGTAGATTGGGATTATATTCATTGGAATTCAGAAGATTGAGGGGGGATCTTATAGAAACATATAAAATTATGAAGGGAATAGATAAGATAGAAGTAGAGAGGATGTTTCCACTGGCAGGTGAAGCTAGGACAAGAGGGCATAGCCTCAAGATTAGAGGGAGCAGATTTAGGACTGAATTGAGAAGGAATTTCTTCACCCAGAGGGTTGTTAATCTATGGAATTCCTTGCCCAGTGAAGTAGTTGACGCTACTTCAGTAAACGTTTTAAAAAAAAGGTAGATTTTTTTTGAACAATAAAGGAATTAAGGAATACGGTGAGAACGCGGGTAAGTGGATCTGAGTCCACGAAAAGATCAGCCATGATCTTATTGAATGGTGGAGCAGGCTCGAAGGGCCAGACGGCCTACTCCTGCTCCTGGTTCTTATGTTCTAATGCCATCCTCTGGAGATTTCAGCTTTCCCTGAACTGCAGAATTTTGGTAGAAGTTGAGAACTTAACTGATGATTCTGAGTGAAATAACCACCTATGTATTATGGTTACTTAAGACTTATTTTTCATCTGAATGGAGTACAACATAATGAAACAGCAATTCGATGATGAACTGGTGCCCAGGAAAGTCATCAGCAATATTGCCATCACAATGTTCTGGCAATTGGTCATCTCTCACCATCTGTTCTTTGTTACAGTCACCATTGTCATCCTCATCACCTTGCTCATCCTTCATGCCATAATGCCCCTGTTTGTTCTCCTCCTTCGGCAGCACAGTGGCTCAGTGGTTAGCACTGCTGCCTCACAGTGCCAGGGACCCGGGTTCGATCCCACCATCAGGCGACTGTCTGTGTGGAGTTTGCACATCGTCCCCGTGTCTGCGTGGGTTTCCTCCGGGTGCTCCGGTTTCCTCCCACAGTGCAAAAATGTTCAGGTGAGGTGGATTGGCCATGCTAAATTGCCTGTAGTGTTCAGGGATGTATAGATTAGGAGGGTTATAGGGGATGGGTGTGGGTGGGATGCTCTGAGGGTCGGTATGGACATGTTGGTCCGAAGGGCCTGTTTCCACATTGCAGGGATTCTATGGATGGATATACACAGTACAAATAATGTACTATGCACTCCTATTAAAGTTTTACTTTTCATCCAATTTGCACATGCATAGGAATAGGTCTGTTTCACCATTCGTTGCTGATTTGGTAACTCCACATTCCTGTCTACCTCTGATAAACTTTAACTGCCTTGCCTGTCAAACACCCATCTGCTTCTGAATTAAAAATATTTCAAAATGCTCTTCTTCAAAAAGTGAATGAAACAACATTCTAAAGATAAATTTGCCTTATCTATGATATAAAGTAGGCAACCACTAATTTTTAAAGTGGCCCCTAATTTTAGATTTTCCCACACGAGGAATCATCCTCTTCATATCTTCCTCACCCCTGTCAAGGTCTCTGAAGATTTTATATCTTTCAATCAAGTCACCTCATACTTCTCTAAACTCCAGTGGATAAAAGATTAGATTTTACAACCTCTCCTCAAAAGATAACTTCCCACTCCAGGGATTAGTCTCGTAATTGATGCCACATTTTTCTATGCTGAACACAGTTTAACTCCAGAAAGCAAAATCTTTATATTTTCAAACTCCGAGTCTACTTATTCTCATTTGACTGATGTTCATCCATCTTTAACTTACCGGTAATTCAAATGAACCTTCTTTGTGAGACTGTGTTGAGGAACTCAAAGACAAATTGGAGGTCTGTGAAAGTGTGCGTTCTTTAGTTATTTTTGTGGCAGAATGGGAATCTGTCTGTTCGTCCTCTTCATCTTGTTTTAGCAGAGAGGAAAAGTCAACTCCAGCATTTAAAAGTTGCTTGAAATTTCCTTTTCTAACCACCTGGCCCTGAAATTAATTTCTAATAAGTTATTTAATCTCACAATAGCCAACGAGTGAATAAATTATATCACATTCAGATAAAGTGCATTGTGATTTCACGTGTTTTGTTTTTGGTATGCAACATATTTAAAAAATATTCTGAGATTAGAGTGATTTCCCAGTGAGAAAGTATAACCTATTCCTTAGAACAAAACAATGTCCAAAAGAATTTAGATTGGGAATTTGAGTACAGGTTTCTACAGTCTTTCAGCCATTAATATTTGGCACATAGAAAGGTTAAATGAGTTACACAGCCTCTCTAAAAATGGGTTTAATGATAAAATAAAAACAGAAAAGCTGAAGAAAGTTCCGAAGAAGAGTCATATTGGACTTGAAATGTTAACTCTGTTTCTCTATCCACAGATGCTGTCAGACCTGCTGAGTTTCTCCAGCACTTTTGTGATTTTGTTTCAGATTTCCAGCATCTGCAGTGCTTTGTTTTATTCAGCAATCAGTTTCTTTATTCATTATCTTGGGGAGCAGTGAACTGAGAAGAGGTTTGTCATAAACATTACTACATTGTCCAGAGCAGATCCAATTTAAACAAATAAAGATGACACTCAATAGAGTGCATACTTCCACCATGTTGTGCTAACTCAACTTTATTACAATATGCAGTTCTTCCCTGAGGATTTTCTCTACC
This sequence comes from Rhincodon typus, assembly GCF_021869965.1. NCBI lineage: Eukaryota > Metazoa > Chordata > Chondrichthyes > Orectolobiformes > Rhincodontidae > Rhincodon > Rhincodon typus. The sequence goes on from NC_063337.1 coordinate 65,558,540, forward strand.
TGGTTGTTGGTCTGTAATTACAAAAATTATACCAAGAAATTTTCTTTTAAAATTACTAGGTGGTGCGGTGGCACAGAAGTTAGCACTGCTGCCTCACAGAACCAGGAACCCAGGTTTGATTCCAGCCTTGGATGACTGTATTTGCACGTTCTGCCCATATCTGCATGGTTTTCTGCCAGGTACTCCAGTTTCCTCCCACAATCCAAATATGTGCAGGTTAGATGGATTGGCCATGCTAAATTGCCTGTAATGGCCCAGGATTTGCAAGCTAGGTGGATTAGCCATGGTAAATGCAGGGTTACAGGTTCTGGGTGGGATGCTCTTTGTAAGGTCTTGCAGACCTGATAGGCTGAATGGCCTCCCTTTGCACTGTAGGGAATCTATGATACACATCTAACAACCTCCTCTGAAAATTTTGTTCATAGTTAAACAGCTGTGACAAATTGCAACAGAGAAACTGAGGTAATGCAAAACATTCTATATCTATTCGAAAAAAAATCACCTATGTACCAATTTGAAACAGATCCTTTAAGAAGTTACAGGATTTAGTTGTGGATCCAAAGCTTCACCAAATATTATTTAATTCTTCTTTGGATCATGTCCTGTATACCAAGTTGTATGCTGCAGTCTATCAAACAGACGAAGAAACAAAGGCAAAAGTCTTCACTGGTAGAGGCAAAACTAGCAGTAAAATATGCTTGGCTGGTGGTGGGGGGGATGCTCTTCAGCAGTGTTAGCCAGAGGCTGCAGAGAGATACAGAGAAAGAGAAAGATAAAGATATAAGCTGCTGACATTGCTGCCTGGGAGGTGTTGCCAGAGGCTGCAGAAAGATAAAGAGAGAGGGGCACCAGCCATCAATATCACTAACAGGAGGAATGCAAAGGTGCTGACACAAAGAAAGAAGCAGCTTGTGAACTAAAAATGACCTGAGCCCAGGTGTTAGTTTGAGTCTATTTAAACCAGTTTGAATTAACTAAGATTTACAAAAAGAAAGATGAGGTGATGCAAAAGCCTTATTTGGATGAGAAATAATAAGGTAATGCTACTTAAGTCACTGGGCCAGGACCAGGGCCAATAAGCATGCGATATGTGAATTAGCCTGAGCCAATGGGAAGAAGACAGCACGACTGGACAGAGGTAAGAGAAAGAATAAAAAGACAACCCGTGGGGCATGTAGCCAGTGAAAACTCCGGAGACCAACCATCGCAGAAGCAGACCCTGCATCAAGCACGTGATGACGACTTTCAGCGCAGCCCCCTGGCCAGCATCAGCCCTCATCAGCAGCAGCAGCCATCCTGATCAGGTATTAGCTTTTATACTCTAGGAGTACTTGGGAAGTATCAGAGGATTCTAGTGGGAGTATAAGTGGGTCCTAGTTCAGTCTGTGGGAAAATATATAAGGTCTAGCTTTGTGATAAAAACATTTAAGTTTAACACATTAATAAAGTAATTTCTGAAAATGTGAGAACTGACTCTTCTCTCTGTATAAACCGATAACCGGAGCTGGTGTTCTCTGGGCTCTTGACAACAGTTGGTTAGTATGGACTTGATGGGCCAAATGGCCTATTTCTGAACTGTAGGGATTCTATGATGCCAACAGCTACAGCAGCTTGAGCTCTGGATTTCCTGGTGGTGCATTACGGAGGCTGAACATTTTGCAGAAAGCATGTTTCAGATGTAGTCATAGAATTCTAGACTCCTTCAAGTGTGTCAACTAAGAAGGTTATTCCATAAATGAGGGAAGAAAAGCTAACAAAACATACATCAGAGCTCTTTCATTTAACAGTGGCGTACACTTGATTTTGCTGAAATGAATTATACATAACACACACTGATTTAAAAGAAGAAAGGTTCAGGCCCTCCGAATTCTGCTTTCACTATTGCATGGCAAGTCATCTGCGGATAAACCAAGAAGGGACTGCATAAAAGAACTTCAGTCCACATGTCAATGAACCATGGTTAAGAACAGTACTGTTTTCAGCCTTCCATTATCACCATAGCATTCTTGCCATTTCGCAGTTTGATTCACTTTATAGATGGCATACAACAGAAATTTACAGGTGAAACTTTGTAAGTTCCAGTCTTACAGAGAGTTATCCCCGCTCACCAAGGTTTCCAGTGAAACAACAGCTTAACAGAGAACTATTTGGAAACTCATTCAGTGAGCTAGTTGCTATACGTTGGGGAGATTAAGTTGCAAGCTGGGGTGATCGCTTTGTGGAACACTTATATTCCATCCATAAAAATGACCCCAAGCTTCTAGCTGCCTGCCACTTGAATACTCCACCATGTTCCATGGCCAATATTTCTCTCTCAGGCCTGTTGCAGTGAGGCTCAACGCAAGCTGGAAGAATACCACCTCATCATCTGCTTTGGGACATTACAGCCTTCATTTGTACAGGGCATCAGTGATACTGCATCTGGAGTACTGTACACAGCATCGATCACCTTATTTAAGAAAGGAGGTAATGCATTGGAAGCAGTTCAGAGAAGGTTTACTCGATTAAAACCTGAAATGGGTGGGTTGACTTAGGAGAAAAGATTGCACAGGCTAGGTTTGTATCCAATGGAAATTAGAAGTATGAGAGATGATGACAGTAACACACAAAATTCTAGAGGGTGTTGACAAGATAGATGTGAACAGGATATTTCCTCTTATGGGACAATCTAGAACTAGGGGTTATTGCTTAAAATAAATCAGGAATTGCATATTTAAAACTGATGTTAGATTTTTTTAATATCTCAGAGGACCATGCGACTTTCAAACACTTCTTCTGAAAAGGTGGTGATAGATTCAGCTCTTGATGAAATGCTTTTTGTTACAGGGAATTATGTAGTTGAATATATGTAATTGCAGTGAATGAGTTTCTATGAATGAGTGCTTTTAAAAATAAATTCTGCACTGGATACTTGGCAAAGGCTCTAAGCTCCAATCACTGTGATTGCTGAGTGCATTGGCATAGTCAGCATAAGAATAAAGGCGGGTGAATTATGGGTTGGAATAAGGTGGCACTAATTTGATACAGGAATTATAAAAGTCAAGAACAAGGGCAGAACAGCATTGATTGGCATGGAGGTGCCAGAGATTATACAGCAGGTGACAGTGACAGCTGTCATGGAGAATATAAGGGGTTATGGGGTGGGGGCATGAGATTGCATGATTGGCATGGACAGGGCATAGAGAGTGTGTAGAGATATGAGGGCTGTTTTATGTTTTATTGCTTTTTAAAATTGAAATTCCATGACAGTCCTTTACTTAGCCCATCGACACACGGTCAGTCTCTACACTCATTCCAGGTCACCTGGCCCAACACCCAGAGAGCCCTACCACCCTAAAATGAAAATCCCAAAGTCCAGTACCATATATGCAGACCTGGGAGATGATCTGGTTCTCCTAACCTGCAAGCAAATATCTGGCTCAAGTGTCAGTAGAGGATAGTGATCCTACTATTCAGGTTAGGTCATGTAAAAGGAAAATGAACAATTGAAAGGAAAAATAATTATATGTAGGAGGGTCGACTTCCCAGGCAAGATATGGTCCAATCAGAATCAAGGATCATCAGGCAAGACTGCAATCAAATAGTGTCTTTAAAACACAGATAGTTCAACACAGTTAGGATAGATTCTCACAAGGGTAAAAGATAATAAAATTAAATTTAGATATCCTTGATGATAAAAAAGTTACAATAAGATGATAGGTGCAAATGACAGATGTCAGATAAATAATTGAGAATCGAGCTAATCATGGAAAGTTCAGAGGGAAGTAAAGATGTAGAACAAATAGAAGAAAGGAGGTGAGTACAGAAACAGACAAGACTCTTATACAAAAGGAATACCATGGTCTTCTACAGATAATATGAAGAGTAAAAAGATGCTAAATGTAGAAATAAAGGCAATTACATACCCAGAAAGGTGCACTGATTTGGAAGGAGATTGTATGGCTGAGCCACAAAATGAGAACTTTGCCTCTGTCTTTTTGCATAACACGCTGTCAAAGTTGTAGTGAATAAGGGAGGCTGGATAGGCTGTTCTTAATCAATTATTTTACCTATCTCTGACTCCTCTAAATGGACAGATCAACAGAACTGGATAAGATGCATTGCAGAAATTCACCAAAGTTCTTTAAACATCACCTTCCAAACCCATGACAAGTTCCATCAAGAAGGACAAAGGCAACAGATACCTGGGAAGAGATAGTAAGAACTGCCGATGCTGGAGTCAGAGACAACACAGTATAGAGCTGGAGGAACACAGCAGGCCAGGCTGTCTTCTGATGCTGCCTGGCCTGCTGCGCTCCTCAAGCTCCAGACTGAGATACAACAACCTGCCAGTTTTCCTTCAAGCCACTCATCATACTAACTTGAAAATAACACCATTCCTTCTGCTTTATTTAGGTCAAAATCTTGGAATTCCCTGCCTAACAGCCTTGTGGCTGTAAATGGGGTGAACTGTTTCAGATCTGGCAGGTCAAGTTGGCTTTAATGGGGGTGTGGGGGTGCGGTGTGTCGCAGTTTTTTTCAAAAATTCATTCCTGAGATGTGAGTGTCACTGGAACGGCCAGCGTTTATTACAGTTTAGAGTCAATCACATTGCTGTAGGTCTGGAGTCACATGTAGACCAGACCAGGTAAGGATAGCAGCTTCCTTCCCTAAAGGACGTTAGTGAACCAGATGGGTTTTTCCTACAATGGATTCATGGTCATCATTAGACTCTTAACTCCAGATTGAAGTTAAATCCCACCATCTGCCGTGGTGGGATTTGAACCCCCGTCCCCTGAAGGTTACTTGGGTCTCTGGATTAACAATCCAGCGATAATACTATGAGGCCATGACTAGTGAGAGGTATGTGGTAAGTTGAATGGTTACTCATGGGTTAATTTATGCATTTAATAGACTAACCTTTTCGGAGTAACTATTTTATTTAATTACACCAGAACCCTCTGAACTGTCAGATTTAAATGGAGACTTTTGCAGGGCTCCATGCATGTCGGAATTGCCCAGCATAACATTCAACTTTCCCAGCAATTTCTTTAGAGCTTGTTACGACGGGCATTCCACATGGTCACGGAGTGCAACTGTTATCAATACTGGAATAATGATGGCCTGCAATTGGAAAATCTGGGCCAAATTTTGCTGAGTGAGGAAAACAAAACATCTGAATAACATTTTTAAGATTGCAGGAGGGTATCTAGCAGTGGGTATCTAGGCTCCTACATGGTTACTATTAAGTCCAGGCTGTTTTCATCTATTTTAATAATCTGAGATGTGGATTTTAAGGGCACAATTTCAATTTTCAGAAGTCACAAGACATACAAGTATTAAGAACTGTGATAGTAACAAAATTCAAAAAGTAGTGAACGGTTTGGTGTCATGGGTAGACATATGACAGGTGAAATTTAATGCCGAGAAGTGCTCATTTTAGTTGGAAGAACAAAGAAGCTCCATAAAATAAATAGTGCATTTCTAAAATTGATGCAGGAGCACTGGGACCTGTGCGCAAATAGAGATATGTGTTCAAATATTAGAAGATGGGAGGTAAGTTGAGAAAGTTGTTTTACCTTTATAGTGCAGTGGACGTAAGAGTTTAACAGCAAAGAAGATATGATAAACCTGAATGACACAAGTCTGGCCTTAATTGAGGCATTGTATCCAATTTTCTCTCCAGCACATTGAAAGTATGCAAGGCATTGGATTCAAAGAAAGTTTCCAAGGATGAGGAACTTGTGTCACATTGATAAATTGGGAAGTCTTGGGCTGTTCTGTTTAGAGAAGTTAAGATTGAAAGGAGATTTGATAGAGATATGCAAAATCATGAAATATCCGTCAAGTGGAGAGTGCATGCAGTTAAAAAGAATTGGACAATCATCTGAAATTAACAGAATGAAACTGTTAATTGTAGAAAGGCAGGGGACTAGGGGAGTTGTTCTTTGCAGAGAATTTGGATGGTCACAATGAGGCAAACAGTCTCATTTTACCCATTAACTAATCAAAGATCCTAACTTATAAAAATGATAGCATGGTACAAAAATCCAAACTAAGTGAATAATTGATGTGGAATGCAAATTAAAACAGCATAAATGCACAATTCTCACTATCTGTACGATTTCATAAAGAAGTACCGTTTTCTAAAAACTTACCGCTCTCAATATCAGAATCTGGTCAGCAGCACTTAAATATTGGAGTTGATGTGTCACCAGAATACGAGGCTTATTTTTCAAAACACCAGTAATACACCTAAAGGAAATATGAAAGATCAATTTCTCAGTTGCTCAATTCACTGTGATGTATTTCATTGAACTTTATAGTCCTGCATATCCAGTTTGGGTGGTCTCAGAGTAACTCTTGAGATGCACACTTTGTTCTAGATCAACTGAAAACCTATACAAGACCCATGTATTTTCTAGAAAGATTCAAGTTATAAAACAAAAGTTACAAAGTGAGAATATATTACAAAGTGACACTAGAAAAAAAAACTGTGCCAAACAAGTTGCAGAAAAATGATATTAAAAAAATGTAGAAGTAAACATATGAACGAACTTTACAATCTGCCTCTTCAAAATACTACTTGCGGACCTACTCATCTGTTATATCACTACCAATGGACGTGGAGATATCTGGAGACAGTCTCGGCAAGTCGCAAAGCCTCAGCGAATTATTAGTGTATGCAAACCTTTTGTTAAGTGGTCTTTGTTTTGGCATCTGACTATATTTGTACTACAAATTGTTGGAGTATCAACACAATGGGTCCCTACAAATGTTATACCCAATGGCTTATTTTCTCAATCATTGAAAGAAAAGGACAGAAGAAAAAAAAAATGCTGTGTTCGAGACAAGTTAAGCATAGAGATGGCAGCAGAATGTATTTAAGAGAGAGGAGAGGAGAGGAGAAGAAAAGAGAAGAGAAGAGGAGGAGAAAAGAGAAGAGGAGGAGAAGAGAAGAGGAGGAGAAGAGAAGAGGAGGAGAAGAGAACAGGAGGAGAAGAGACGGAGAAGGAGAAGAGAGAGGAGAGGAGCAAGCTGGAAAAGTAAGTTTGCAGGAGACAAAAACGTTTGGAAAGTAGTGAACAACAGGAGAGGAGGATACAAACAGATTGGTGAAGTGGGAAGAAAGAATTTAATGCAGAGAAGTGCAAACAATTTACCAATAAAGAATAAGTACTAAGTGGTACAATTTTCGTAGCAGTAGAGGGAGACAGACCAGAAGGTTCATATACACCAACCAAATACATGGGTGGCAAAACAATTTGATGTGAATGTTAAAAAACAAACTAATTCTCAATTTAAAAGTCATGGGGTGGATTTTGCAGGGAGCTGTAGCCCATCTCAATTTCTGGATAATCATTCAGTGGTGAGACTGCCCACAATATTGCTGGCTGCTTCACAGCAATTTAATGCTTGGAGCAGCAATGATTGTTTTAAGAAAAGATTTCCAACCCTTTCTCAGGACAGCAACCCAATTTGAAGAATCGCTCACAAATCAAAGCCAACAACTCTGTCAGCTCCATTACTGTCAGTCAGGAGCACTGGACACTGCTAACAGGCAGAGGAGCCTGGACTCCATGATAGGTGGAGGGAAGCAAGCCCTGATGATGAGGGGGTGAGGGCAGGAAGGCAGTAAGTAAAACTTTGAGGGTGGGGGTAGACATAAGCAATCCATAAAAGATGGGGAGAACACAAGGCTGAACACCTAAAGCTGCTGGATTTCCCACATGGAATGGGCTCTCTCCTGGCCCAGGTAAAGTAGCAGCAGTAAAAAAAACAAAGAATTAAGCAAGCTGGAAACTTGAAACAAAGTACTAATTTCTGGAGAAACTCAGCAGATCTGCTAGCATCCGCGGAGCAAAATCAGAGTCAAGGTTTCGAGTTCAGTGACCCTTCAGAGGACAACTGAACAGAAGAAGGGCCACTGGGCTCAAAACATTGAATCAGTTTCCTCTTCAGGGTTGCTGCCAGACTTGCTGAGTTAATAGCAGTAGGGCAGGCTCTCAACAGCATGCAAAAAAGCCCTTTGGCTCATCATGTTTGTGCTGGTCAGAGAAAAACCTATTCTAATCCCATTTTCCAGCAGTTGGTCTGTATGCCTTGGCATTGCAAATGCACATCTAAATACTTCATAGAGTCATAGAAAATACAATCACTATAGTGTGAAAGCAGGCCATTTGACCCATTAAGTCCACACTAACCCTGCGAAGAACATCCCACCCAGACTCACCCCTCTACCCTACCCCCATAACACCACATTTACCATGGCTAATCCACCCAGCCTTCACATTCCTGGACACAATGGGCAATTTAGCATGGGCAACCACCTGAACTGTAAATCTTTGGGCCATGGGAGGAACTGGAGGAACCAGAGGAAACCCATACAGAAATGGAGAGAATGCACAAACTCCACACAGACAGTTGCCTGAGGGTGGAATTGAAATCTTAGCAGGTTTCTGCCTCTACCACATTTACAGGCAGTGAGTTCCATATTCTTATTATTCTCTGAGTGAAGAATGTTTTTCTCACATCCCCTCTAAACCGTCGGCCCCTTACATTAAATCTATGCCATAGTCACTGATTCCACCATCAAGGGGAAAACTTTCTTCCTGTCTATTCTATCTATGCCCCTCATGATTTTATGCATCTCAATCATGTTTGTTTTCATTATCCTCTAGTCCAAGGCAAACAACCACAGTATGTCCAATCTCTCCTACAATACAAATGCTCCAGCCCCAGCAACATCCTAATAAATCTCCTCTGCACCCTCTCCAGTGCTATCACATTCGTCCTATAATGTGGATTCCAGAACTGCACCCAATTTTCTAGCTGTGGCTGAACCAACATTTTATACAGTTCCAGCATAAGCTCCTGCTCTTAAACTCGATGCCTCAACTAACAAAGGCAAGTATCCATATATCTTCTGCGCCACTTCGTCCACTCATCCTGATACCTTAAGGGGCAGGAAAACATGCACCTCAAGTTCTACGATCCTTGGTGTTTCCCAGGATCCTGCTGTTCATCATGTATTCCATGCCTTGTTTGTCCTGCCTAAGTGAACGCCTCATGTATCCAGATCTAATTCCATTTGCCACTGATCAGCCCATCTGACCAGCTTGTACATACCCCGTTGTAGTATAAGGTTATCCTCCTCACTATTTATCACCCCATCATTTTTTTGTATCTTCTGTGAACTTAGTGATCAACTCTCCTACATTAAAGTCTAAAGCACCAAGGACAGGAAGACCACTCAACACCTCCAAAGCCCAATAAAAATAATCACATATGTCAGGGGTGCACGTAGGGAACAGTTGGATTTTTACAAGCTTCTCCCCACCTTCAAACCTGCTCACAAACCATAGGGTCACTGATCAGGTTCATTATTGCTCATTATTCGATTCAATGTTGTTTGTAACTTTGTCACTCCCAAGACACATTGTCAGAGGTCTGGCAAGTGTTGTCTGTCTGTCCCAGTCTATGTTAAGATTAGAATTCCCCATTAATATTACACTGCCTTTGCTACACTGTTGCCCAAATTCAGAATTTTTACAATTTAGCACTTCTGACCTGCTGCCAGGTAGTCTATATACGACACCCATTGTGGTTTTATTTCCATTATGGTTCCTCAGTTCCACACATAAGGTCTCTGCTGGGTGCCTTTCCCTCTTTACATCCTGCCTTATCACAGAAGTGATTCTGCTGCTAATCAGTAATACTACTCCATCCTTCTGTTGTTTTTTGTATTCTTCCTGTAAATCTTATAACCATGTATGTTTAGGTCCCAGTCCTGACCATCCTGCAGCCATGTCTCCATAGCAGCTACTATTTCATAGATTCAAATTGGAAACAATGTCTGCAGCCCATTTAATGTGTTCCTTACACTTCATGCATTTGTATAAAGAACTGTGCACTCTATCCTGTCCTTCAGCATCTTATTATTTCTCTCTCCTGTCTTACTCACTACACTTTTCATAGTTCCACCTTGTTCATAAACTGGTCCTGCTTGTTCATCCTATTAACCTCTGCCTTCTCTTCATATGCTGACCTGCTGCACCCTTTCCCACTCTGATTACTAATTGGTTGATTTGGGTAAAATCACACCAAGTGACTATTTTCCCCAGAGTATGGACTTTTGACATTTCAACTTGATGCCAAGGTTCAGTAGCCCAGAAAGATAATTTAGCTCAAATGTCTCAAATTCTCAAAACAGTAATTTGGGACAAAACTCGCAATCACCTAGTCAAATGCAGATTAAGGAAACTCACCATGAATTGATAAGGAAATATTGTGACCAAATAACTTGAAGTTTTTGGGGAGGTAACAGAGACAGCTGAAGAAGGCAATGATGTTGAATGGTGTACATGGACTTCCAGAAGGATTTTAATACACTTTTGCACAACAGATTTGTGAGCAAAGTTACAGATCACCGAATAAAAGGTACAATAAAATTGTGGATACAATATCAGGTTAATAACATGAAACAGAGTAGCGGTTGATGGATGCTTTAGGATTGGGGTAGATTTATACTGCAGTTCCCCAGGAATTGGTGATTAGGACGCCTGCTTTTCCTAATACATTCACGTTAATGAACTACACCTGGAAACACATTCAAAATCTACAGCCGATACAAATCTTGGAAGTATTATAGGATATGAGGAACATAGTTTAGAATATCAAAAGGGAACTAAGTTGGTGGAATAGGTAGACAAGTGACAGATGAAAATCAATGCAGAGAAGTGTGAAAAGGTTGCTTTTGTTAGGACAACAGAGAGTGAGAACATACAATAAAGGGAATTCCAGGATTATGACCCAGCAACACTGAAGGAATGGTGGTATATTTCCTAGTCAAGATGGTGTGTGGCTAGGAGGGAAACTTTCAGGTGTTGTTCCCATGTAACTGGTGACTTTGTCATTTTAGATGGAGGTGGTTGTGGGTTTGGAAAGCAAGGGACTTTGGTGAAATTTTACAAAGTCTCTTGTAGATGGTACACACAGCCACTACAAAGTGAATGGAAAAAGTCAATGTTTGTGGGTATGGTGCCAATCAAGCAGGCTGCTTTGTCCTGGATGGTATCAAGCTTGAGTGCTATTGGTGCTGCACTTAACCAGGCAAATGGGAAGCAACATGGTTACAAGAGAAGGCAGGGAATGTTTCACTTGGAGAGCCATAACAGACATGATAGACCAAATGATGTCTGTGGTGTAAAATTCTGTGATTCAGAGATATACTGTGCTTCAAATTTTATATTCTGAGCGAAGTCTTACCTAATTTCAAACTGAATGAGTGACCAGCTTTTGAAAGTCAAACAACTTTGTATCCTGAAAATTACTGTTAATCAATGTTGACTGGACTGGCAGTATTTTTGTGCTAGTCTTGCCAAGATGGATAATGAGGATAAAAAGAATAAAAATAATGTTGGAAAAATTCACAACACACTGGAATGAGATGCCACAGCTTCATTTCGGGGTGTCCGATGATGTTGAGTATCATTTAATTACCATAAATCACAACGTTAACAGGGTGCTTTACAATATTAGTTGCCAGTTCTGTAAATGGATGACTTGATATGGCAAGTACAAATAATTGAATATGAGTTATTACTGAGACATACTGAGACCATGACTGGGACCTGAATTTTCAAGGATACTTCACATTTTGCAAGGACAGAAAGAAAGCAAAAGGAGGTGGGGTAACTTTGTTAATCAAGACCGTTTCTATACAGTAGAGGGAAAGGATGCTATTGCAGAGAATCAAGTTGTAAAATCAGTTTTGGTGACGAAAATAAGAAACAAAGGAAAGAGGTTGCTAGTGGTGGTGTTTTATAGGTGTCTAATAGTAGTTACGCTATACAACAGAGGATAAAGCAAGTAAAAGTATGCACTAGTAAGAATTGAATGTCAGAAATCATTGGAAATTTTAATTTTCATTTAGAATGGAGGAATCAAATTGGTGAAGGTAGCCTGAGGGATGAATCACAGAATGTGAATGCAAAGAATTCAATGGTATTACCACTGCTGAATTCCCTTACTTACCAATATCCTGAGTGTCACTATTGACCAGAAATTAACCTAGATCAGCAATCCTGAAATGAAGTGGCAACAGCAAGTCAGAGTTAGGACTCCAGTGGGTAAGCCACCCACCAACTCCCCAAAGCCTATCACCATTTACAAGGGGCAAGTCATTTGCCCGGATTCATGCAGCTGTAACAATGCTCAAGAAGCCTGACACCATATAGGACAAAGCAGATCATTTGACTTGCACCACATGAACAAACGTTCACTCCCCCCACCACTGAGGTGGTGGCTTTGTGTACTGTCAATGTGTACAAGGGCATTTCAGAAATTCACTAAAACTCCTCAGACAGCACCTTCAAAGCATATGACTGTTACTATCCGGAAGGACCAGGGCAGCAGATACATGGGAACATCGCCACCTGCACGTTCCTCTTCAAGCCATTCACCATCTATAACAATATCTCCAATAAATAAATACAAATATACCCCTGACAACAAGGTGCAGGGCTGGATGAACACAGCAGGCCAAGCAGCATCATAGGAGCAGAAAGGCTGACGTTTCGGGCCTAGACCCTTCATCAGAAAATGGAGAGGGGAAGGGGATTCTGAAATAAATAGGGAGAGAGTGGGAGGCGGAAAGAAGATGGATAGAGGAGAGGATAGTTGGAGAGGAAACAAACAGGTCGAAGAGGCGGGGATGGAGCCAGTAAAGGTGAGTGTAGGTGGGGAGTTAGGGAGGGGATAGGTCAGTCCAGGGAGGACGGACAGGTCAAGGGGGTGGGATGAGGTTAGTCGGTAGGAGATGGGGGTGTGGCTTGAGGTGGGAGGAGGGGATAGGTGGGAGGAAGAACAGGTTAGGGAGGCAGGGACGAGCTGGACTGGTTTTGGGATGCGGTAGGGGGAGGGGAGATTTTGAAACTTGTGAAATCCACATTGATACCATTGGGCTGCAGGGTTCCCAAGCGGAATATGAGTTGCTGTTCCTGCAACCTTCGGGTGGCATCGTTGTGGCACTGCAGGACGCCCAGGATGGACATGTCATCTGAGGAATGGGAGGGGGAGTTGAAATGGTTCGCGACTGGGAGGTGCAGTTATTTATTGCGAACCGAGCGTAGGTGTTCTGCAAAGCGGTCCCCGAGCCTCCGCTTGGTTTCCCCGATGTAGAGGAAGCCACACCGAGTACAGCAGATGCAGTATACCACATTGGCAGATGTGCAGGTGAACATCTGCTTGATGTGGAAAGTCTTCTTGGGGCCTGGGATGGGGGTGAGGGAAGAGATATGGGGGCAGGTGTAGCACTTCCTGCGGGTGCAAGGAAAAGTGCCGGGTGTGGTGGGGCTGGAGGGGAGTGTGGAGCGGACAAGGGAGTCACGGAGAGAGTGGTCCCTCTGGAAAGCACACAAGGGTGGGGAGGGAAAGATGTCTTTGGTAGTGGGGTCAGATTGCAACCCGAAGGTTACAGGAACAGCAACTCATATTCCGCTTGGGAACACTGCAGCCCAATGGTATCAATGTGGATTTCACAAGCTTCAAAATCTCCCCTCTCCCTACCGCATCCCAAAACCAGTCCAGCTCGTCCCCGCCTCCCTAACCTGTTCTTCCTCCCACCTATCCCCTCCTCCCACCTCAAGCAGCACCTCCATCTCCTACCAACTAACCTCATCCCGCCCCCTTGACCTGTCCGTCCTCCCTGGACTGACCTATCCCCTCCCTAACTCCCCACCTACACTCACCTTTACTGGCTCCATCCCCGCCTCTTCGACCTGTTTGTTTCCTCTCCACCTATTCTCTCCTCTATCCATCTTCTATCCGCCTCCCACTCTCTCCCTATTTATTTCAGAACCCCCTTCCCCTCTGATGAGGGTCTAGGCCCAAAACGTCAGCCTTTCTGCTCCTATGATGCTGCTTGGCCTGCTGTGTTCATCCAGCCCTGCACCTTGTTGTCTCGGATTCTCCAGCATCTGCAGTTCCTACTATCTCTGACACAAATATACCCCTGTTCGTTTGATGTTGCCAAGCCAAAATCCTGGCATCTCTAACAGCTCTGAGAGTCCACTTAAACTAAATGGACTGTAGTGGTTCAAGGAGGCAGCTCACCACCATGTTCTCAAGGGCAATTAAGGGTGGTCAATAAATGCTGACCATCCAGTCCACAACCTTGATGTGGGAAAATAGTAAGTACTCAGGACAATTTCTTAAACAATTGAGCATGAAACCAAATCAGGGAGCAGGCTATTTTAGACTTAGTAATGTGTAATGAGGCAGGGATAATTTAATAACTTCATAATATAGGATCAACCAGGTAAGAGTGGCCATAAGATAGAATCTCATCTGAGCAGAAGGCAAGAATTATGGGGCTGAAACTAGAGTCTTAAACTTAAATGTGGGAATATGAAGTGCAGTGGAACTGAAAACAGGCTATATGGTAAAACAGTAGATGTGCAGTAACATTTAAGGAGATATTTCATACTTCACAAGGGTTGAGAGAAGAGTTATGAAGATATGAAAAAAATACTTATGAAATATCCTTGGTTAGCTGAGAAATTTAGGGATAACATAAAATTGAAAGATGAGGCACACTATGCTCCAAAATTCACGGCCATCTGGTGAAATGGGAAAATTTAGAAACAAAAGGATAACAAAAAGAATAAATGATAAAATTGGAGCAAGACATGAAAAAACTCTGGAAAAAATATGAAACTAGGCAGAAAAACCTTCTATAAGTACATAAAAAAAGTCATGAGTAACTAAAGGAAGAGCACTGGTCTCTTAGACGGATAGACTGGGGAAGTAATAATGAAAACAACTCAATAGCAGATATTTTGAACAAATACTTGTACCTGTATTCATAGCAGAAGGCTTAAAAAAGTTCAAGAATAAAAAATTAAGCAGCAAGAGGAAGGAAATTAATATACGAACATACTAATTAGGAGCAAGAGAAGGCAACTTTGCCCCTTGAGCCTGTTCCATCATTCAATAAAAGTCATGGCTGATATGATTATTTCACAGTCCTGCTAATCCCCAGTAAACTTTCACCCCTTGATCAAAACAGTCACTATCTTAGGAGAAACAAAAGTCCTAAGAAAAATATTGGGACTAAAGAGTAATGAGACCCACATCCTAGTGTCCTAAACAAAGTGTTTGCTGAGCGAATGCATTGGTTGTATTCTTCCAAAATTCTATAGATTCTGGAAAGGTCCCAGCAGTTTGGAAAATCACTATCAAAAAAGCAGAAACTATAGGCCAGATAGCCAACATCCGCCTTTTGGAAAATACGAGTATCCATTAACAAAGTGGTTGAATGACACTGAGAAAATCATAACACCATGAGGTACAGTCAACATGTTTTATGAAAGAGAAGTATTTTGACAAATTTATTAGTATTCTCTGAGGACATAACAAGCATACAGAAGAATGAAAGGGAATAAGAAGGAGTTCTCTACTGGGATTTCTAAAAGGCATTTAATAAGGTATTGTTAAAAAAAATTACCTCAAAAGCTAATAGCTGAGTGTTGGAGATAATATATTCGCATTGGTTGGCTGGCAGGAAACAGAGACTCAAATAAATAGATCATTTTTAGGTTGGCCAATTGTAATAAATGAAATGCCACAGAGATCAGTTAGGGGCTTCAACTATTTATGAATTGTGTTTGAGACTTGGATGCAGAGACCAAAATGTCTTAGTGAAATTTGCGGACAATACAGAAGAGGTACGAAAGCAAACTGTGAGAAGCGAAGGGATAAAAACAATGTGTTGGCAAAAGTTTGGTAGATGGAATATAGTGTGTGTTGATTCACTTTGGCAGGAAGTATACACAAGCAAAATATCAATTAAATAGATAGTCCAGAATGCTGCAATACAGAGAGGATCTGGTGCATTAATACATGAGTTACAAAACATTCAGATGAAGATACATCAGCTAATTAGGAATGACAACAGAATCATGGACTTCAGAGATAGCAAGACAGAATATAAGAATATGGAAATCTTCCTACAACTATACAGAACATTGGTTAGACCAACCCTACAGAATGGCAGATAGTTTTGATCTCCTTACTCAAGGAGTCAAGTATTTGTACTGGAGGCTATTAAGAAAATATATCTTGGGATGAACAGGCTATTTTGTGAAAAAAGGCTAATTGATAGAACCTTTACTCATTGGAGTTTAGAAGAATGAGAGGTGATCTTATTGGAATTTATAAAGTTTCTGAGGTAGCTTGACAGGGTAGACAAACTAATGAAGCTAGAGGCAGATAAGACCCCCGGCCCTGATGGCTTGCTTCCTAGGATCTTAAAAGAGATAACTACAGAGATAGTGGATGCATTGGCTATTATTTTCCAAAAAATCTTTGGATCTGGAGAGCACCAAAAGATTGGAAAATATGTGACACCCCATTCAAAAAGGGAGGAAGGCAAAATCCTGTCAATGACAGGCTTAGTCCAACATCTATTTTGGAGAAGTATTGGAATCAATTTTTAAGGAATTAATAGCAGAACATTTGGAAAAATCATCATCTAATCAGGCAGAGACAGTATGGTTTCATGAAAGGGAAACCATATCTGATTAATTTAGGGCTTTTGAGGAAGTCTATAATAGAACGGATAGAGGGGAACCAGTAGATGGTGTTGTATTTGAACATCCTGAAAGTGTTCAACAAAGTACCTCATGACAGATTAAATCATAAGAGCCCATGGTGTTCAAGGTAATATATTGCATGGACAGAGAATTGGCTAATAGTCAAAAAAAAATTGTGTGTGAATAAGGGGTGACCATGTGACTAATAGGTTTCAGAGCTCTGAGGAAGGGTCACCGGACCCGAAACGTTAACTCTGTTTTCTCCTTCACAGATGCTGCCAGACCTGCATAGCTTTTCCAGCAACTTTGTTTTTGTTCCTGATTTACAGCATCTGCAGTTCTTTTGGTTTTTATAAAATAAATGGAAAGGCAGGTTGTAAGAGGGACATTGATATTGATGGGGCAAATGGAGTATAATATGGGAAAATGTGAAGTTGTTCATTTCTGAATGGTGAACAAAAGAACAAAATATTATTTCAATGGAGAAAAAAACTTCAGAAAGTTGCAGTACAAAGGGACTTGAGAAAGGGGGTGGTAATTGTGCATGAAACACAGAAAGCTAGCACATAGGTGTGGTAGTTAATAATAAAGGCTAACTGAATGTTGGCCATTATTTCAAGAGGGTTGGATCATAAAAGTGGGAAGTCTTACTGCAACTGTACAAGGTGCCACTGAGACTATATCTAGAGCAGTTTTGGTCCCAGTATTTAAGGCAAGATATCATTTCATTGGAGGCAGTTCAGAGAAGGTTCACTAGGATGACCCCCGGTATGGAGGGACTGTCTTATGAGCAAAAGCTAAACAGGTTGGGATTCTGCTCACTAGAGTTTAGAAGAATGAGAGGTGGTCACATTGAAACATATATGATTCTTAACAATGGTAAATGCTGAAAGGATATTAACCCTTCATAGGAGAGTCTATGACCACAAGGCATAGTCTCAGAAAAAAGGGGTATGTATTTAGGACTGAGATGGGAAGGAATTCCTTCTCTCAGATGGTGGAGAGTCTATTAAACATCTTTCCATAGAAAGCTGTGAAGCAGAATTCTTGTATAGATTTTTGAACAATAAGGGAAGAAAGGGTTATATAGAAAAGGTAGAAAAGTGGACATGAAAAATGTCACCAGATCAGTCATGATCCTACTGAATGCTGGACCAGATGTGAGAGACCATACAGCCCACTTCTGATCACATTTCACATGGTCTTATGCTGAGAGGATGTTTTCCCTTGGCGGGTATCTGGAATGTGGGTACGGTTAAGAAAGTGTCTTCCATTTAACATCAACAGGAGGTGGAACATCTGGCAGAGACTCACGAGTCTTTGGAGTTATTTTCTATACAGAACAGCAGAGGCTGGGTCATTGAATTCATTCAAAGTCAAGTTAGATTCTCAACCTACATGGGAGTCAAAGGTTGGGAGAGGGGTGGGGAGATTAAGGGTAAAATAGAGCCAAGGCCGCAACGAGATTAGCCATGGTGCTATTGAATTGTGGAGAAGGTCAAGAGTCAGGATTATGCAACACTGAATCAAGCCCTTTGGCCCACTATCACTACATCAACAAACAAACACCAAAGTGCACTAATCCCATTTAAAATACACAAACACATCCCATTTACCTACACTTAATCCATAATAGACTATGTCTTGGAAATTTAAGGGCTCATTCAGATGCTTCTTACGTGTTGCAAGAGTACTTGCCTCCACCACCTTCTCAGGAAGCACATTCTATATTTCTACCACCCCCTGGGTGTAAAAGAATTCTTCTATCTCCCCTATAAACCTCTTACTCCTCACATTAAACTTATGCCCTCGGGTCTTAGACACATCTGCCATGAGGAAAAGATTCTCATGATTTACACTGTTCTGCCTCTACAATTTTATATACTTCAATCAGATTCACCACAAGTTCCTCTTCTCCAAGGAAAGCAAACCTAGCTTATCCAGTCTTTCCTCTCAACTGACACTTTTCATCCAGGCAACACCTTGCTGAATCTTTTCTGCACCCTCTCCAGAGCAGTCATATCCTTCAGATAGTGTGCTGACCTGCACACAGTATTCCATCCATTGCCTAACCAATGTTTTATAAAGTTGTAACAAGTCTTCACAATTCTATGTTCTACGCCTTAGCTAATGAAGCGAAGCATCCCATATGCTTTCTTTACTACCCAACTACTTGAGCTGATATAGAATCAGAATCCCTACAGTGTCGAAACAGGCCCTTCAGATGAACAAGTCCACACCGACCCTCACAGCATCCCACCCAGACCCATCCCCCTATAACACATCTAATCCACTCACTGAACACTATGGGCAATTTAGCATGGCCAATCCATGTAGCCTGCACATCTCTGGAATGTGGGAGGAAACCAGAGTACCCGGAGGAAACCCACGCAGACACGGGAGAATGTGCAAACTCCTCACAGACAGTCGCCTGAGAGTGAAATCGAACCCAGGACACTGGCGCTGTGAGGCAGCAGTGCTAGCCACTGAGCCATTGTGCCATCTGGGTGAGTGGCCTACATCTGCTCCTATTTCTCATGATCTATTAGTCAATGACAATTTGAAAAATTGAAATTCATTTCTGTATGCAAGGGAATGAAATGGGTAGAATCCAGTATGGTGGATGGAGATAAGGCACGATAAGCCATGACCTAATTGAATGGTGAAAAACCATGAGTCACAAAATTACCTACTTCTGTTCTTATTTGGTTGTGGCTAAAGCCTTTTGTAATATTTTTAGATATCCTACAATTGGATGAAGGAGTGGAAGGGTGGATGAGTTAGTTCGCGGACGATACGTTAGGTGGGTCATGTTGTGGACAGTGCGGAGGGCTGTTCTAGGCTACAAAGGGACATTGATAGAATGCAGAGCTGGGCTGAGAAGTGGCAGATAGAGTTTAACCCTGAAAAGTGTGAGGTGATTCATTTTGGAAGGAAAAACTTGAAAGCAGAATACAGGGTTAACGGAAAGATTCTTGGCAGTGTGGAGGAGCAGAGGGATCTCGGGGTTCATGTCCACAGTTCCCTGAAAGCTGCCACCCAGGTGGATAGAGTTGTTAAGAAGGCGTATGGTGTGTTGGCTTTCATTAATAGAGGGATTGAGTTCAAGAGCCGTGAAGTTATGCTCCAGCTGTACAAAAGCCTGGTTCGACCACATCTGGAGTATTGTGTCCAGCTTTGGTTGCCTCATCACAGGAAAGATGTGGAAGTGTTAGAAAAGGTGCAGAGGAGATGTACCAGGATGTTGCCTGGAATGGAGGGAAGGTCTTACGAGGAAAGGTTGAGAGAGCTAGGGCTTTTCTCTTTAGAACGACGAAGGACGAGAGGTGACTTGATACAGATGTACAAAATGATCAGAGGTATAGATAGAGTGGACAGCCAGAGACTTTTTCCTAGGGTGGAGGTAGCTATTACGAGGGGGCATAGTTTTAAAGTGAGTGGAGGTAGATATAGGGGAGACGTCAGAGGTAGGTTCTTTACTCAGAGTGTGGTCGGGGCGTGGAATGCATTGCCGGAGAGGGGAGTGGAGTTGGCCTCCTTAGGGGCATTTAAGCAGCTATTAGATAGGCATATGGATGATATTATAAGGTAGGGGTGGAGTTTAGATAGACCTTAGGATTAGGGTAAAAGTTCGGAACAAAATTGTGGGCTGAAGGGCCAGTACTGTGCTGTACTATTCTATGTTCTATGTTCTAATTCTGTGACCACCATTATAATGATGCACCTTTCCAGCAATTTCTGGCCCTGTAAAGTTTAATTTACCTTCAGAATATGCTTTATATCATATGTGTAACATTTACTTTTCAAAAGGAGTGTAAAGTAGCTCACATTGTTGACACAATGTTTTAAAACCCTATAAAACTACAGATGAATAATATTTGTGATAGCAAAAACCTTAATTTATATATTTTAATACATGGCGATGATGCAATGCCTACAATGCATGGACCAGACATTCCAAAAAGCAACTTATGTAGGAGGGACTTTTGGTCCTCTATGCCCTTCTGCAAGATTCCAATAACAGGGTCATTTAACCAGATGAAAAACAAGCTATCGAAATGCCCTGAACAAAAGTTGATGTTGATTACAACTATGTCATCAAAATATCCCCTTTCCTAAATTCAGGCCATAATTTGCACCACTTAGTAAAGCTGAATACACTCAAAGAAAAATGTATTTAAAATACTTATATTTAAAAATAAATCACCAGAAATTTATCAGAAAGTCTGGACTGGTTGTTGTGCAAAGCAAATAGTTTTCTGAAGCCACTCACCGTTCAAAAATGTGTCTCCCAACTTCAGCATCGACGGCACTGAGGGGGTCATCAAGCAAGTAGATATCAGCATCCTGATACACAGATCTTTTGGAAAAGCAACATATTAAGTTGAAAAAAGCTTTTATTTTTCTTCTTATCATCTTTATGAACATAATTCTCACAACAAATGCTTCACTTCAGTCTTAAGATTCTAGCAGGGATTCTATGATTCTATGAAGGTCAATTTAGTATAAATTACCAATTTTGTAATCTTTAAGGCGTCACGAAGATCATCTTCTCAATTAAAATTATTCATTACACTCTGCATTTTGGCAGAGGAATCAGAGGTAACATCAAATGCGAAAGGTTAATTATGCATCAAGTCATGATAATCTGGAATAAAGTGTTGAAACTGCAATGAAACCACATTGAATAGTGACTTTCTAAAGGGAACTGAATAAATAATTGCAAGTGAAGAAACTAACAGGACAAACTGTCTGGCACTAAGATACTTTGAGGAATGACTTGCATTTATATAATACCTCAGGACAGCCAAAGCCACATTGCTGACAATTAGACATAGAACAGAGAACAGTACAGCACAGTACAGGCCCTTCGGCCTACGATGTTGTGCCGACCTATTATCCTACTCAAAGATCAAACTAACCTGTATACCCTTCATTTTACTATCATCCATGTGCCTACCTAAGAGTCACTTAAATGTCCCTAATGTATCTGACAATACTACCACTGGTGGCAGTGCATTCCATGCACCCACCATTCTCTGTGTAAAGAACCTATCTCTGACGTCTCCCCTATACCTTCTTCCAATCACCTTAAAATTATGCACCCTTGTGATAGCCATTTCCGCCGTGGGGAGAAGGTGTCTGACTATCCACTCTGTCTATGCCTGTCATCATCTTGTACACCTCTATCAAGTCACCACTCAATCCTTCACTCCAACGAGAAAAGCCCTAGCTCCCTCAACCTTTTCTCATAAGATCTGCCCTCCAGTCCAGGTAGCATCCTGGTAAATCTCCTCTGCACCCTCTCTAAAGCTTCCACATCCTTCCTATAGTGAGGCGACCAGAACTGAACACAATATTCCAAGTGTGGTCTGACCAGGGTTTTATAGAGCTACAGCATAACCTCGCAACTCTTAAACTCAATCCCCCTGCCAATGAAAGCCAACACACCATACGCCTTCTTAACAACCCTATCAATTTGGGTGACAACTTTGAGGGATCTGTGGACATGGACTCCAAGGTCCCTCTGTTCCTCCGCACTGCCAAGAATCCTGCCATTAACCCTGTTTTCTGCATTCAAATTCGACCTTCCAAAGTGAATCACTTCACACTTCTCCAGGTTGAATTCCATCTGCCACTTCTTTGCCCAGCTCTGCATCCTGTCAATGTCCCATTGCAACCTACAACAGCCCTTCACACGATCCACAACTCCACCAACCTTCGTGTCATTAGCAAACTTACTAACCCACTCTTCCACTTCCTCATCCAAGTCATTTATAAAGATCACAAAGAGCAGAGGTCCCAGAACAGATCCCTGCAGAACACCACTGGTCACCCAGCTCCAGGCTGAATACTTTTCATCGACTACCTCCCTCTGTCTTCTATTGGACTGCCAATTCTGTATCCAGACAGCCAAAGTTTCCTGAATCCCATGCCTCCTTACTTTCTGAATGAGCCTACCATGGGGAACCTTATCAAATGCCTTGCGAAAATCTATACACACCACATCCACTGCTTTACCTTCATCAATGTGTTTTGTCACATCCTCAAAGAATTCAATAAGGCTTGTGAGGCTTGACCTGCCCTTCACAAAGCCATGCTGACTGTCTCAAATCAAACTATGCTTTTCCAAATAATCATAAATACTATCTCTGAGAATCCTCTCCAATAATTTGCCCAGCACAGAAGAAAGACTGACTGGTCTGTAATTCCCAGGGTTATCCCTATTTCCTTTCTTGAACAAGGGAATGACATTTGCCACCCTCCAATCATCTGGTACTACTCCAGTGGACAGTGATGACACAAAAATTACTGCCAATGACGCAGCAATCTCATCCCTCACTTACCGTAGAACCTTGGATATATCCTGTCTGGCCGAGGGGACTTATCTATCCTCATGTTTTTCAAAATTTCTAGCACATCCTCCTTCCTAACATCAACCTATTCAAGCATATCAGCCTGTTTCACACTGTCCTTACAAACTACAAGGTCTCTCTCACTTGTGAATACTGAAGCAAACTATTCATTAAGGACCTCCCCTACTTCCTTCGACTCCAGGCACAAATTCCCTCCACGATCCCTGATCTGCCCTACCCTCACTCTGGACATCTCTTGTTCCTCAAGTAAGTATAGAATACCTTGGGGTTTTCCTTAATCCTACCAACCATGGCTTTTTCATACCCGCTTCCAGCTCTCCTTAAGTCCATTCTTTAGTTCCTTCCTGGCTACCTTGTAATCCTCTAGAGCCCTGTTCGATCCTTGCTTCCTCAACCTTAAGTAAGCTTCCTTCTTCCACTTGACTCTATGTTCCACATGTCTTGTCATTCAGGGTTCCTTCACCTTACCATCCCTTCCTTGCCTCAGTCCACATTTCTGTCGTGCATTTCCCTGAGAACATCTGTTCCCAATTTATGCTCCGCAGTTCCTGCCTAATAGCATTGTAATTCCCCCTCCCCCAATTTAATACTTCCCATACCGTCTGCTCCTATCCCTCTCCATGACTATAGTAAAGGTCAGGGAGTTGTGATCACTATCACCGAAATGCTCTCCCACCGAGAGAGCTGGCCTTGTTCATTGCCAAGCACCAAATCGAATATGGCCTCCCCTCTGGTCGGCCTATCTAGACATTGAGTCAGGAATCCTTCCTAGACACACCTGACAAAATCTGCTCCCTCCAAACTATTTGCACTAAGGAGGTTCCAGTCGATAGTAGGGAAGTTGAAGTCACCCATGACACCAACCCTTTTACTTCTGCACATTTCCAAAATCTGCCTCCCAATCTGTTCCTCAGTGTCGCTGTTGCTATTGGTGGGGCGTCTATAGAAAACTCCCAATAAAGTGACTGCTTCTTTCCTGTTTCTGACTTCCACCCGTACTGACTCAGTAGACAAACCCTCCCGAACGACATCCCTTTCTGCAGCTGTGATTAGCAATTCCACTCCCCCACCTCTTTTACATCCTAACCTATTTCTTTTGAAACATCTGAACGTCGGAGCATCCAACAACCATTCCTGCCCCAATGATATCCAAGTCTCCATAATGGCCACAACATCATAGCTCCAAGTACTGATCCATGCTCTAAGTTCATTACCCTTATTCATGACACATTTCGTGTTAAAATAGACACTTCAACCTGTCACAGTGACTGCAACTTTGCCCTATCACCTGTCTATCCTTCCTCACAGACTCTCTGCATGCTGTATCTGCCTGTACACCAGCTACCCCAACCTCTGATCCGTAGCTCCAGGTCCCATCCTCCTGCCAAACTAGTTTAAACACTCCGGAGAGCTCAAGCAAACCTCCTGCCTAGGATATTGGTGCCCCTCCAGTTCAGGTGCAACCCGTCCTTCTTGTACAAGTCCCACCTTCCCCAGGTTTGAGGTTTAGACCCTATACAATGTGGGAAAAGTGGCACCAAACCCCCACAAATAGAACTGTGACAAAGTCCAGAATTTTTTTTAAAAGTGATCATAGAATTCCGACAGTATGGAAATCAGCCATTCAGCCCATCAAGTTTGCATCGATCTGCCGAAGAGCATCTCACCCAGACCTGCCACCCACCCTATCTTGGTAACCCTCTATTTACCATGGCTAATCCACCTAATCTGCACATCCTTGGACACTACGGGGCAATTTAGCATTGTCAATCCACCTAAACTGCACATCTTTGGGCTGTTGGAGGAAATTCGGAACACCTGGAGGAAACCTATACAGATACAGTGAAAACGTGCAAACTCCACACAGTCACTGAAGGCTAGAATCAAACTCAGATCCCTGGTACTGTGAGGCAGCAGTGCTAACCACTGTGCCACCAATGTTGATTGGCCAAATCAACAGGAGCAATCCTCCAGCTCTTCTTTGCAATAGTACCGTGGAACCTATTACATACATTGCAGGGAGCAGAAAATGTCTCAGCTTAACTTCTCATGCAAAATACACTTCCGCAGTCCTGAGGTAGCACAGCTTTTAGATTATGGGAAATGTTTATAAATGGAGGGATTGTTTGACTATATGTTAGATGGCTCCTTGAGATGCTGAATGAAAAATCGATGTGTCTCCCACAACAAATCATACAGCACAGTTTGATGTGCTCTACGATCTGAGATCACAAATCACTCATTGAATAATCCTTCATCTTCCAGTTGTGGAAGTGGCCAGGGCTGTGCAGACTGGAGTTCAGGAGGCAGGTTTCACAAGGAGGTAAGGTGGAACCAAACATCAGGGAGACGTTTGAGAGAGAAGTACATTGAGGCATTCTAATTTTTTGACTTGCCTGTACCTTGACTTGTTCTAGCTGCAATGTGGTTGAAGAACTCATTTATAGAGCCAAGTTAGACCTGCTGTTAAGTTCTATAGCTGCCTGGACCACACTGAGGAAGCTCCTGAACACTACTGGGATTTTTGTTTTCCACTCATGGGACGTTGGTGTCACTGACTGCCCTGCATTTATTGCCCATCCCTAGTTGCCCTTGAGAACGTGGTTTTGAGCTGCCTTCTTGAACCACTGCAATCTATATGCTGTAGGTTGACCCACATTGCCCTTCCAGGATTTTTGCTAACTATTGCACAATGTTCATCAGCATCTGCGAACATCCCTTCTTCTGACCTTATGATGGAGAGATCATTGATGAAGCAGCTGAAGATGGTTGCGCCTACGACCATACCCTGAAGAACTCCTGCAGAGATGTCCCAGAGCTGAGATGACTAACCTCCAACCTTATTCCTATGTGCCAGGTATGGCTCCAACCAAGAGATTTTGCCTTCTGAAATCAACCGATTCATTTTTGCCAGGACTCTGTGATGTAAATGTGGCCTTGATGTCAAGGGCTGTCACTCTCACCTCACCTCTGGAATTAAGCTGTTTTGTCCATATTAGAATCAAGGTTGTAATGAGGTCAGGTGCTGAATATCCTTAGCGGATCTATAACCCAGCATCACCGAGTAGGAGATAGTAGGAACTGCAGATGCTGGAGAATCTGAGATAACAAGATGTAGAGCTGGATGAACACAGCAGGCCAAGCAGCATCAGAGGAGCAGGAAGGCTGACGTTTCGGGCCTAGACC
>NC_063337.1:65585076-65678508 GCF_021869965.1 Rhincodon typus
TGATGGGCACAAACTTTCATCTATCTTCCAATCGTCCAACAATAGAGTGTCCTTTAGTCTTGAAATGGCTTAATTGATGTTGAAGCTGTTAACAATTCCATAAATCTTTCAGCCAGTCCTTCCTCGTTGAAGTCACAGTCTCTGTCTTTGCACCAATATCTGCCAACAAAATGGTCAGTCGCTTTTCTCCACTGTTCCCAGACATAAACTTAAGTTTCACGTGTCTTCATTGCATTTCATGTATCCTTTGCAAAATCTAAATGACAGAAATTGAGTGATAATTTGATGAAGGACAGCTTTGAAAAGCACAAAAGACCTTTGCTGGCAGACCTCTTAACGCACTTAAGATTTTTTTTCTGAAGAAGGGTCTAGGCCCGAAACGTCAGCCTTCCTGCTCCTCTGATGCTGCTTGGCCTGCTGTGTTCATCCAGCTCTACACCTTGTTATCTCAGATTCTCCAGCATCTGCAGTTCCTACTATCTCTGAAACAATCTTTCCCAGGATGTTGTCTGGATTCAAGTGTACTAGCCATAAGGAGAGGTGGGACAAACTTGGATTGCTTTTGCTGAAATGTTGGAGGCTGAGGGGTGACCTGATAGAAATACATAAAATTATAAGAGGCATGGAGAAGGTGGATAGGTCGGTGTCTTTTTCCCAGGGTGGAAATGTCAAATGGTAGGGAACATAGTTTTAAACTTACCCCTCTCCCCTTAAATGAGGTGCGCTGAGAAAGTTTTTACACAGAGTAGGTGGTAGGTGCCTGGAATACACTACCAGGGAGGTGCTAAAATCAGATATGTTAGCAATGATTAAGAGGCACTTAGACATATGAACATGCAGGATAAGGAGGAATACGGGCTATGTGCAAGCAGATGGGATTAGTTTAGAATGGCATCACAGTTTGCACAGATATGGTGGGCCAAAGGGCCTGTACCTGTGTTGTACTGTTCTATGCTGTTTAGATGCGCTGGTGGTATATTGGTAATGCCACTGGCCTAGTAATCCAGAGGTCCAGGCTACCGGTCTGGGGAACACAAGTTCAATTCCTAAAATGACTGGGAAAACAGTTCCAGGGAGGGAAGTTGGTTTATGACGAAGCTTATAAAATACTGTTGTGTCTGGAAGCAGTGTTTCATCAGCTAAATCGTCTGATTATACTGACAGCTCTCTGACTATAGATAGCACAACTCTGCTGCTGTTAGAGACCTCAACTAATAGGAGAATAATTCCCTCCTGACGTTCAGAACACATCCGAGATGTGAGCACTTGCTAACTTCCCATTGTGCCAAATTGGAGAGGTGACAAACCTAATGAGATCTTCAAGACAGTCCAGAGGGTAGGCCTGATGAAGGGTCTAGGCCCGAAACGTCAGCCTTTCTGCTCCTATGATGCTGCTTGACCTGCTGTGTTCATCCAGCTCTGCACCTTGTTGTCTCAGAGGGTAGGCCTGGTGGGTTTCGACGACACTGTTTTTCTGGGTCCACAACTGGTATAGAAATGATTACCACTGCAGGTAGCTGCTAAGCAGCTACTGGATGCCATTTTACTGGAAAGTTAAAGACCTTTCGGAAAGACAGGAGGAAGGAAAAATGGTGGGGTGGTGTAGTTAATAAGATGAAAGGACGACAGTTGGGAGAGGTGATATGTATAGACCCCAAATAGTAGTCACACTGTAAGAAAATCTATAATTCAATAAAGAATTGGAGCATGTAAAAAGAATAGAAAAGCATAGTTATTTTGGGCTACTTTAATCTTATTGATTGAGTTAATCAAGTTGGATACGGTTGCTACAATGATTTTGTCCCTAATTCCTGGGATGAGGGCATCACTGGCTAGGCCAGCTTTTATTGCCCATCCCAGAGGGCAGTTAAGAGTCAACCACATTGCTGTGGTAGAGTCACATGCTGGCCAGACCAGGAAAGGATGGCAGTTTCCTTCCCCAAAGGACGAGTGAACCAAATGTTTTTTTCTGATAATGAACAATGGTTCGGTTCATTGTCATCATCAGACTCTTAATTCCAGATGTTTTAAAATTGAATTCAAATTCCACCACCTGCCGTGTCAGGACTCAAACTCGGATCCCCAGAACATTACCTGGATCTCTGGATTAACAGTCCAGTAATAATGTGTCTAGGCCACCACCTCCCCATGAATATTCATAGAATGCATTAGGGATCATTTCCTATAGCAATATGATATGCAGCCAACCAGGGAACAGACTATCTTGGATCTGGTAACGCATAATAACTGGTTTAATAACTGACCAGAGTAAAATATCCTCCAAGGAAGTAGCGATAATAACATGACAGTGGCAGACATTTAAGAAGGCAATTCATGACTCTCAGCAAACCTGTATTACAGAAAGGAAGAAGTCTAAGGATAAACTAACTAAGCAAGTTTAGGTGTGAGTGTGTCATAATGCACTAATTAAACATGCTGCCAAAAGCTAAATTAAAGTGTCACAGGGAAAAAGTTTCATGTTTCCTGCTTAAATATGCATTCTTCATTCTGGGAGATGATCTCGTCAGATGATCACTAGTGTGGTGCTTTAAGAGGTGGATCGATAAGCCCTGTTCATGTGAATCTCAGCCAATTGTTTACTAACCATGCATAGATAATTCATTAAAAAAACAAAAGTAGCTCTTGAAACAGCTACAATTCTTTAAAAGGAAAGTTTACCTACACTTGGCAAAAAAGAAATCTTCATTTTCTTCAAAAGCATTCTCTCAGTACAGAGTTACAGATTCCAGCCAAGTCTGGTATAGTAAGCAGCTCACTTACCTAGCCAAATTAATTCGAGCTTTTTGTCCTCCACTGAGTGTGACTCCACGATCTCCAATTTGAGTCAGGTCACCATCCTGAAGCAGTTCCAAATCCTATGGAAGTTACACAACATTTTTTTCAATAAATTCTGCATTATCACTTTAAAGTGGTTTCATTACAAATCTTGCTTTGACCAAAGATTACTTCATATATATAAAACTCTAGGGGTTCCATACAGCAATGATTTTGAGACACTCTCCTTCCAGTGAGATATATCCTTACACCAGAATTAACCTGCTGCAATTTAAGTTTCTTTTTTGACTGAACCTCATGAGCAAGCTTTCTAACTGTTTCAGCTCATATTCTAAAGATCTAAACCAATCAAGGTGAAGCTGGGACAACAAGGTGCAGAGCTGGATGAACACAGCAGGCCAAGCAGGAAGGCTGACGTTTCGGGCCTAGTGAGAATGCTTACATGTTTCTACTGCGTTTAAAAAAATTATCAGGAGCATAACTTTCCTTAAAAGTGAGCTTTCTTTGCCAAGCTTTTTTACGTTTCTGAATATTAACTCATCACAGGAATGAACAAAGACACAAGTCATTAGTCAGTTCAGAAACTTCTTTCAACTGTGGTCAACTGTACCTGCTGTCTAGAACTCTACAACCACGATCCTTCATTTTCCCCAATGCTCCTTTGTCTGTCTCTTGTAGAAAGATTTCAACCCTCGCCTTTTTATCCTGCCTCTACTTCATTCCATAGGCTCCTCAGCTTGTGAACATAGGAAATGCATACAATTTTATGTTCAAATAATTTTGACAGCTAAGAATCCCAAATCAGTTTATACAAGTTAACTGAAACTACGGTTGTTAGCCTTCTACGTCATGCACTATTTCAGTTACAAAGGTTATTTCATTAAATTGATCCTACAGCCACATGGGCAAATCTACTCATCTGAGCCACATGACCACTTTTCAAATTCTAGTGCTTCCCTCTGCAGCATGAGGTAGGCATTACACTAGGGCACATACATAAGAACATAAATTCTTCACTTGGAAATATTTATTGCAAAACCTTGATACACTGGGGAAAAAAAAGTGTCTCTTCAAACAATGGAAAATAAAGCTACAAATCAATTCGTTGATTTGAATGAAACCGTGTAAAATAGCTGACAATGACACATCCCTCCCTTACACACTCAAAGCTTTCTACACTCGGTTTGAGCAGAGTACCATTGGCATGGCAATGCCTGCTCTGATAGCCTCAGACACACCTGTTCCCTCTGTCACTGCTTTAGAAGTCAAATCAGGCTGCCTGGGAGCCAACATAAGGAAAGCAACAGGCCCAGACAGTGACCTCGGCCAAGCACTCAGATTCCGTGCAGACCAACTGGTGGAGGTATTCACCGACATCTTCAACCTCTCCCTCCTAAAGCCAAAGTCTCCACCTACTTCAAGAAGGCCACCATCATCCCAGTACCCAAGAAAACACATGCAATGCACCTTAATGACTACCTCCCAATAGCTCTAACTTCAATAATCTTGAAGAGCTTCAAGAGGCTGGTCATGGCCCACATCAACTCCAGCCTCCCAACCTGCCTCAATCCCCTACAGTTTGCCTACTGATATGGGCGGCACGGTGGTTCAGTGGTTAGCACTGCTGCCTCACAGCACCAGGGACCTGAGTTCAATTCCACCCTTGGGCAACTGTCCATGTGGAGTTTGCACGTTCTCCGTGTGTCTGGGTGGGTTTCCTCCGGGTGCTCCGGTTTCCTCCCACAATCCAAAGATGTGCAGGTTAGGTGGATTGGCTATGCTAAATTGCCCATAGTGTCTGGGGGATGGTCCTGGGTGGGATACTCTGAGGATCGATGTGGACTTGTTGGGCTGAGGGGCCTGTTTCCATATTGTAGGGATTCTATGATTCTACAATTCTATAACAGATCCACAGAGGATGCTATATCCTTCACCTTGCACTCATTCCTGGAACATCTAGATAACAAAGACACCTACATCAGACTCCAACTTCAACACCATTATCCCCTCCAGACTGATCTCAAAACTGCGTGACCTTGGTCTCAGCTCTGCTCTCTGCAACTGGATCCTCAGCTTTCTGACCCATGGGCCGCAATCATTGAGGATGTGTAACTGCATGTCCTCCACAATAACACTCAACACTGGAGCTCCTCATGGATGCATCCTCAGCCCCCAACTATAGTTCCAATATACCTACGACTGTGTTGACAAATTCCAAATGAATGTCATCTACAAGTTCGCTGACAACACCACTGTAGTGGGACGGATATCTAACAACGATGAGTCAAAATACAGAAGGGAGATTGGGGGCTTGGTGACGTGGTGCAATGAAAACAATCTGTCTCTCAATGTCAGTAAAACTAAAGAAATAATTGTTGACTTCAGAAAGAAAGGAGGAGAACATGCCCCCCTCTACATCACCAGAACTGAGGTTGAGAAGGTGGAGAGCATCTAGTTCTTCGGAGTGACGATAACCGATGACCTGTCCTGGACTTACCATGTAAATGCGACAGTCAAGAAGGCACAACAATGCTTCTTCTTCCTCAGGAGGCTCAGGAAATTTTGTAATGTTCATAAGATCCCTCACCAGCTTCTACAGATGCACCACTGAAAGCATACTGCCTGGCTGGTATGGAAACTGCTCTGCCCAGGACCATAAGAAACTACAGAAGGTGACATGCACAACCTAGACCATCACAGAAGCCAACCTTCCATCCAAGGACTCTATTTACACAACTTACTGCTGCAGAAAGGCAGCCAACATCATCAAAGACCCATTGCACCGTGGTAATGACCTCCTACAACCTCTTCAGACAGAAGATACAGAAGCCTGAACACACGCACAAGCAGGCCGTTCTTTCCAGCCGTTATCAGACTGTTGAATGGACTCTAGCCTCAAATAATGTAACCTGCAATGTAACCTGTATGCTTCTAAGCCTCGAAGTCTTTTTGATCTGTACATCCTTTGCTTGCTGTGATCTGCCTGTAATGCTCGTAAACAAAGCTTTTCACTGTATTCTGGTACACTTAACAATAAAAAAAATTAATCAATCACATGGTGATCAAAGTATATACTCCACTGAACAACTCCAAGAAAATAAATCATCCTACATTCAGTATTTGCAGATTAGAAGAGATAGCGGGTTATTCAACCAAGGCCATCATAGTTTGATGCACTAATACTGTTTGTAAATCAAAAAGTGCAGTTAAAACATTTATCTGAGTCAGTGAAAGAACAAAAATATTGTGGTTCACTGAAAAATAAATCACTCTCAAAAAGGTTTCCTTAAAAACATTCTTAGATTTTGGTGGGACAAGAGGACAATCAATACAAAGCTCACCGAACCAGTGTCTGTCCCGGATAAAATGACCAGCTCTGGTCTACATTAAGCTGCTGGAAATTGGCCAATAAGTCACAGAGACACAGGTTAATGCTGGAACAGGCCACATAGTTAGTCAAAATGAGGACTGACTCCTAAAATGGATCAGGTTCTCAGCAGGGACTTTGGGTGAGCTGCATAATCACTTCAGCTGTTGGTAGCTTGATATCAACCCTGTTGTTTAAAGTTCTAAAAGTTCATTTTATTCAAATTTCTAGCAAGGCAGATTTGGATGATGATGTGATAACAGTGAAAAGGGCAATTTGACAGAACTCCATTTCCAAATAAAATTACAGCAGAATGATTTAACAAGCCTCAGAATTCTTGCTTATAAAGATGTAACCATCATTCAACTCCTTAGTTCTAATATCAGCCTCTGTTTGTCAATGTTATCTTGGATACTTGACAAATCAGAGAAGGTAATGTTGTCAAGTCTGTTATTTTAGATAAATAGTGAATCACAGTGTATTATTATGCATAGCACTAGCATGTTAGGAGAGAACTGCAAATCCATTCAGCAATGCCTCATAACAAGCTACAAGGAAGTGATGCCCCTTGAGTTTCCATTTTTTTTTGCCTGAGCTAAGCAACAATTCCAAAATGAGCTTGATTCATAAAAACATTGACAGCTGTACAGGACGGATGTTGGCTCAAAAGAGAGAGAGATTTACATGAATTTATTATAAATACTGGATTTATGTGTTGACAAATTACACTGGCATAAGTTTACAAAGGACAGAATACCTATCATGTTTAACATAAATGGAGGGATGTTAGTAGAATCTAATCTGAGATAAGAGGAACTGAGTAGTTGAAGAAGTATCAGTTAATCAAAGAAGTTAAATAAGGATAATTACATAGGGATGTGGGTACAGCTAGATGGAATGGACTGGGAAAGGAGTCAACTGCAAAGACAGTTGACTAATGAAAATAGTTCAAGACTCAGAGCACAGTGAGGAAAAAGAATTTTAGAAAAAGAGGATAAAAAGATCATGGTCAATGAAATAAGTTAAGGATAGGACCAAACTGAACGAAAAAAACAAATGTGGCAAAGTGGTAGTCCAGAGGATTGGCAAAGTTGTAAAAGCCTAAAGAAAATGAGAAAATCAACTGAGGGTAACCTAGCAAGTAACATAAAAACAAACTGTGATATCTTCTATATAAAAGAAAGGCCAAAATGAATATAGGGCCTTTATAGCATGAGGCTGAAAATGGTAAACCAGCAAATGGCAGAGTCAAATAAATACTTTGCATCAGAGTCATACAGTCATGGAGCATAGAAAAAGGCTCTTCAGCCCAGTGTCTGCGCCAGTCAAAAACATCTATCCAGCCATTCTAATCCCCCTAATTAGTCCAAACAGTAAAGAACACAAACAGCATTCAAAAATGACTAAATAATCAAAAGGTTAAAGTGGGGTGAGGAAATAAACACAGTAACTATCATGAGAGAAAGAATATTAGTAAAATCCTTCTGTCAAGTCTCCCCCGACCAGCCTCCACCACTTCAGAGTTTAACCCCATAGGGTTAAAAGGACAGCACAGTGGCTCAGTGGTTAGCACTGCTGCCTCTCAGTGCTAGGGACTCGAGTTTGATTCCATCCTCAGGCAGAAGTCTGTGTGGAATTTGCACATTCTCCCCATGTCTACATGGGTTTCCTCCGGGTGCTGTGGTTTTCTCCCACAGTCCAATGATGTGTAAGCTAGGTGGATTAGTCAGGCTAAAATGTGGGGTTACAGGGACAGGGCAGTGGGGTGGGTCTGTATGAATTGTTCTTAGGAGGGTCAATGTGGACGCAATGGGCTGAATGGCCTGCCACATTGTAGGAATTCTACGATAAAAGTTGACGTGTCCCCTGGATCCAACTGGTTGCATCCTAGGATTTTAAAGGAAACATTTACAGAATTACTGAATACACTGGTAGCAATCACCCAAGAATCCTCAGCTTCTTGCTCTGTAGACTAGCATTTTCCCAATCATTGATGATAGGCTAACTGGCCTGTAATTACTTGCTTATTTTTGTCACCTTTTCCTTTTCAATAAGCATGTTACGTTGACAGTTTTCCAAAACTCTGGGACTTTTCCAGAAGCTAAGGAATCTTGAGAGATTACTACCAGTGTATTCACTAGCTCTGTAGCTACCTCCTTCAAAATCCTAGGATGCAACCCATCAGGTCCAGCATTCACATCAGCTTTTAACCACATTAATTTCACTAGTACACCATCCATCAGTCAAGTCAACTTAACACCTGCAAACGGGAAAATACTAGTCTATTATAAAGTATGTAATAGTAGAGAAAATTGAATTTTTAGAGGTGGTGAAAAAGGTGATCAAGGAGGGTAGAGAAACGGATGTTGTCTACGTGGATTTTAGTAAGGCTTTCGACAAGGTCCCTCATGGTAGGCTCATCCAGACAACAAAGAAGCATGGGATCCACCGCAACTTGGCTGCGTAGATTCAGAATTGGCTTGCCCATAGAAGGCAGAGGCGAAGTGGTGGAAGGTTGTTTATCAGGCTGGAGGTCTGTACTGGGCCCTCTGCTGTTTGCGATATGTATAAATGACTTGGATAAAAATGTAGATGGGTGGGTTAGTAAATTTGCAGATGATATAAAGATTGGTGGAGTTGTGGATAATGTAGAAGGTTGTCAAAGGATACAGTGGGATATAGATCAGTTACAGATACGGGCAGAGAAATGGCAGATGGAGTTTAATCTGGGTAAGTGTGAGATGCTGCACTATGGGGGATAAAATGTTAAGGAAAAGTATACAGTTAATGGCAGGACCCTGAATAGCACTGAGGGGTACCTTAGGGTTCAAGTCCATAGATTCCTTAAAGTGGCCACGCAAGTAGATAGGGTGATAAAGAAGGCAATATGGCATGCCTGCTTTTATTGGTCAGGGAATTAAATACAAGAGTCAGGATGTCATATTGCAGCTTTACAAAATTTTGGTTAGGCTACATTTAGAGTACTGCATTCACTTCTGTTCGCCACACTACAAGAATAATGTGGAGGCTTTGGAGAGGGTGCAGAAGAGGTTTACCAAGATTCTGCCTGGATTAGATGGTTTGAACTATAAGGAAAGGCGAGAAAAGTTCAGATTGTTTCTCTGGAGTGGCGGAGGCTTGTGGGGGGAGACCTGACAGAAGTCTATAAAGTTATGAGATGCATAGTTGACAGTGAGAATCTTTTTCCCAGAAGTTGAAATGTCGAAAACCAGGGAGTATACATTTAAGGTGAGAGGGGGAAGTTCAAAGGAGATATAAGAGGCAAGTTTTTTTTTTTAAACACAGAGTGTGGTAGGAGTGTGGAACCCGCTACCGGGGGTGAGGGAGGAGGCAAATATGATACAGCCAATTAACAGACTTTTAGATAAGCACATGAATAAGGAAGAAGTGAAGGGATTTGGACCAAGGGCAGGCAGAAGGGATTAGTTTCATTTGGCATCATGTTCGGCACAACATCACCGACTGTACAGTTCTATGTTCTAGAGCATTTAGAAATAAAGAATAAATCAAGCAGAGTCCACGTGGCTTTGTGAAGGGGAAGTCATGTCTAACAATGTTATTACAGTTCTTTGAGAAGTTAACAAGTAGGATAGATAAAGGGAAACCAGTATATGTAACATTTTTGAATTTCTAATAAGTTTACGATGAGTACTGCACATAAGGCAACTTAAGATAATATAAGCCTATCGTATTGAGGGCAGTATATTAGCATAGATAAAGGATTGGCTAACCAATATAAGACAAAGTTCAGGTAAATGGGGCATTTTCAGGAATATCAACCTGTAACTACTGGACTGCCACAAGCATCAGTGCCGAGCCACATATACCTTACAATATATATTAAAGACTTGGATGAGGGAAGCGAATCTACTATCAGCAAGTTTGTAATTGACACAAAAATAGGTGGAAATTCAAGAGGAGAGGATGACACAGTCTACAGAGGGACATAGATAGGTTAAGTAGGCTTGTATTGATTGAAATTCAGTAGAATGAGAGGAGACCTTATTGAAACATACAAGATTCTCAGAGGACTTGACAAGGTAAACATGGAGAGGTTGCTTCCCTTTGTGAGAAAGTTGAGGACCAGAGGGTCTAATCTCAAAATATGGGATCTCCCATTTAAGACAGAGATAAGAAGGAATTTCTTGTTTCAGAGCTAGCCAATCTGTGGAAATCCTTACCGCAGAAGGTCAGTGAGGGCAGAGGTTAAGTGCATTCAGGGCTGAAACAGACAGACATTTAATTAGGAAAAGAATCAAGAGTTATAGGGAAAAAGGCAGCTGAGGATCATTAGATCAGCCATGATCTTATTGAACAGCAGAGCAAAAACTACACGTTTCTTCTCCTACTTATTACTGTCAATATATATACCACATATTTCCGAACAAAACTTCGTTATGCGTGGTTGATTCGCTCGTCGAGCTGGTTCATTAGGTCACAGACGTTTCATTACCACGCTGGGTAACTTCATCAGTACAGCCTCCAATGAAGTGCTGTTGTATTTTCCTGCCAGGTATTTAAACTCTGGGGTCTATTGGAATCGGTTACCTCATTTCCGGTTTTTCTTTGCAGTGGTGTTTATTGATGGCCTTCTTGGAGAACCAAGCCTCTAGAAATTCCCGTGCCTGTCTCTGTTTGGCCTGTCCTAGGATCTTGATGTTGTCCCAATCGAACTGGTGGCTCTCCTTATCCATGTGAATGGAGACAAGTGAGTACTGGTCATGTCTTTTTGTTGCTAGTTGGTGTTCATGTACTCTTGTGGCCAGTTTCCTTCCTGTCTGTCCAATATAATGTTTGTCACAGTCCTTGCATGGGATCTTGCATATCTGTTGTTCTGTCCATAGTGGGTAAGGGGTCTTTGGTTCGAGTTAGCAGTTGACGTAGGTTTGTGTGCCACTCTGATGCCCAATGGTCGTAGGAGTCTTGTGGTCAGTTCGGATATGTTCTTGATGTACGGTAATGTGACGAGTGTGTCAGGACGTACTGTATCTTCCTGTTACTGTTTGTGTAATAGGCATTGTCAGACCCAGCTGTTCGGGTATCCGTTGTTCTTAAATACTTGGTAGAGGTATTCTTCTTCATTTTGGCATAGTTCTGGGTTGCTGCAGAGTGTTGTCGCACGTTTAAATAGTGTTTTTACACAACTCAGTTTGTGGGTGTTGGGGTGGCTACTGTTGAAATTCAGGACTTGATCCATATGTGTGGCCTTTCTGTGTATCTTTGTCAGAAATTCCCCATTGGTCCTGCCTTCTACCATGACATCCAGGAATGGGAGCTGTTCGTTCTTTTCTTCTTCCCAGGTGAATTTGATGCTGATGACAGTGTTGTTTATAAGTTGATATATTTCCTCTAGTTTAGTCTGTTTGATGATAACGAAAGTGTCGTTCATGTATCAGGTCCATAGTTTAGGTTGGATCTGCGGAAAGGCTATGCTTTCAAGTCTCTGCATCACCGCTTCTGCTATTAGCCCGGAGATAGGTGACCCTATAGGTGTCCCGTTGATTTGTTCATAGATTTGGCCATTAAAGGTAAAGTGGGTCATGAAGCATAGGTCCAGTAACTTCAGCACGTTGTCTGTGGAGATGGTGTTACTCGGGTCTCGTTCTTTTATAAGTGCTGCTAGTGTTTCTCTTGCCAGTGGTATGTCAATCGATGTGAATGGGGTGGTAACATCAAAGGACACCATGGTCTCGTCCTCGTCTATTCTTATGTCTTTGAGGGAATTGAGGTACTCTTGGGGTGAGTGGATTGAGTGAGATGACTTGCTGATGAAGTGCTTCAGTCTTCTTTGTAACTACTTGGCTAACCTGTGTTCGTGTGCCTCGGAGGGAGACTGGGTCTGAGGGGTACTTCCGGTTTGTATACTTTTGGGAGGCCGTAGAATCAGGGGGTGTTTGTCTCTTCAGGTTTCATTTTTAGGTAGTTAGCTTTGTTGATTTGTCCAGTCTGTTTGAGTATCTTTAGTGTGTTGATTACTTTATTAACCTGTTGTGGTGTTGGGTCTATTTGTATTTGCCGATATGTATTCGTGCCTGCTAGCAGCGTCTGTGCTTTAGTGAGGTAGTCCCGTTTGTTTGGTATTACTGTCATGCGCCCTTTGTCTGCTGGTAGGATTATGATGTTGTTGTCTTTTTTCAGTCCTTCTAGGGCCTTCTTTTCTGATGTGTTAAGAGTGTTAAGTTCGTTCCTTCTGGTCAGTTTCGGGACCAATGTCTGTCTTATGCCTTGTTGTGTTTCCTCATTGATGCCGTTGCTCTTCAGTGTGGATTCTAGTGTGGCTAAGAACTCTGTCCTGTTAGCATCTCTGTGGTTGTAGTTGAGTCCATGAATTAGAACAGCTTTCGCTGTGTCTGTTCGTGTCCTGTCTAAGAAGTATCTTAGACAACAAGGTGCAGAGCTGGATGAACACAGCAGGCGAAGCAGCATCATAGGATGCATCCTATGATGCTGCTTGGCCTGCTGTGTTCATCCAGCTCTACACCTTGTTGTCTCAGATTCTCCAGCATCTACAGTTCCTAATATCGCTGATACAATTTTAACCCAACTGCAAAGTCTCTTCTAAAGATCCTATGCTGCTGCTTGGCCTGCTGTGTTCATCCAGCTCTACACCTTGTTGTCTCAGATTCTCCAGCATCTATCTAAGAAGTATTTTACCCAGGTTGTCATTTTGGTGGGCTAGTTTGGCTAGTTTTTCTTGTAGGATCTGTCTTTTCTTGGTTCTTGTTATTTGTTGACAGATATTAATGGCTCTTTCGAAGGCTGTTGTCCACTCTAGGCTGGTTGCATCTAGGAATACGGTTTTTTGGCATGTAATTTCCCTGTCATAACTGTGGGGCCGGTTGTGTACATCATTAATCATTACCTTTACCATTCTGCGGCCATTGTGTTCAGCTGTCCTATGTGCATATCAGTTGTTGATGGGAGGTTTGTATCCGACACTGTGCGGTATTACCTGGTTCCTGAGGAATCCATGCAGGAAGTAGAATTGCACGTGGGTAGCGCTCTGTTCATCTGGCCTAGGTTTCCAGGTCATTTCCGGGCCAATTTGAGCGTACTGCACTCAAAGGTGTCTGAGTAGATTTGTAGCTTGGGTTCTAGATACTGTGGTTGGTTGGCTTGCCAAGCTGGTTCGTTAGTTTGCAGACTTTTCATTACCCTGCTGGATAACATCATCAGTGCAGCCACCAATGAAGTGCTGTTGTGTTTTCCTGCCAGGTATTTAGACTCTGGGGTCTGTTGGAATCGATTACCTCATTTCGGTTTTTCTTCACAGTGGTGTATATATAGGGTCTAATTCTATGTGTTTATTGATGGCCTTCTTGGTGGAGAACCAAGCCTCTAGAAATTCCTGTGCTGGTCTCTGTTTAGCCTGTCCTAGGATCTTGATGTTGTCCCAATCGAACTGATGGTTCTCCTTATCCATATGAGTGGAGACAAGTGAGTACTGGTCATGTCTTTTGGCTGCTAGTTGGTGTTCATGTACTCTTGTGGCCAGTTTCCTTCCTGTCTGTCCAATGTAATGTTTGTCACAGTCTTTGCGTGAGATCTTGTATATCAGGACCTATTCCAAGACTTGAGCACATAATCCAGATTGGTACTTCCATGCAATTGAAGAAATACTGTATTGTCATGTATTTTGGATGAGAAATAACATCAAGGCTCTAACTGTATGTACCAGCACATACAAAATATTTTATAGTACATTTTTGAAGAACACAGAGACTTCTCAATTGTCTTGACCAACGTTCATCTCACAAACTCCAAGGCAAATTAATGATTATTTATCAATTTATGGAATTTTCCTTAATGGCTTCTTTAATGATTTTTCTGATTAAAAAATATCAAATTTATTGGTATGACAGAGTTTAGAATTCCCCAGACATGAAAAATATCATTAATGCAAACATTTTCTCATTCTCCTCTGTCAAGACATTTTTAACTTATTCATAATATTATTAATCCAACAACAACAACAGGAAAGTGCCTTTGTCTATACCGTGATGGAGAATGTATCCAGATTTGACTGAGTAGGGGAAGGACAGTGCCAGTGGCGGTGAGTACAACTTGAACCCAGGGATTTTGACCATTTGGCATTTGCAATTTTTTTAAGAAAGTGACGTTACAGAGAAGCTGTGTCTGTTTGGCGATAAGGGACCTGTATCAGGGACTAGCTTGTATTGTACATAATTCAGAAAGGTGTATAACAATTTAGGAACTATCAAAGAATAATAGTTTTTTAAACAATAAATAAAACTAATTAACTGTACCAAAAATGTACAGGTGATGTGTTGTCCGTACAGGATGTGGAAGCTGGTGGATCCTGTTGCAAGCCATGGTGACCATATCTGCAGTAAATGTCTGCAGCTTGAGGAACTCTAGCTCAGAGCTGATGAGCTGAAATCTGAGCTTCAGGTACTGTGGCACACCAGGATGGGCTGAGTTAATCTGATGCTGCACTTCAGGTAGTTCCAATCTATAGCTTAATTATTTCAAATTTGGCCACTGATCAGGGACAAGAGGGTGTGACAACAAGAGAGGCAGGGAGAGGGATCCTCAATGTAATAATGGATCAGTTTTGGATCTTGTCCAACAGGTACGAGGTACTTTTCTCCTTGTATAAATGAGGAAAAAGTCTGCAAGGAGGATGGTCAAACTGACAACTGCACTGTGGTCCAGGAAGCTATTCAAGTGGGGGGAGCACAAAAAGTGATAGTGTTAAGAGATTCTATTCATAGGGGGAAAGATGGCATCTTTTGTGAGCAGGATCAAGACTCCTGCTCTGTGTGTTGCCTACCTCACACTAAATGTAAAGAATATCTTGAATTGGCTTGAAGGAATCCTGGAGAAGGAGGGGGAGGATCCAGTTGTTGTGGTTCATGTTGGTACCAACAACATAGGCAAGAGGTCCTATTTGGGGAATATCAGAAATTTGGAATAAAATTAAAAACAAGAATTTAAAGCTAATAATCTCTGGATTATTACCTGAGCCATATGCAAACTAGCAAATATATAAGATTAGTAAAGATGTAGCTAAAGGAGTGGTGTCGGAAAGAGGGGTTCCATTTCAAGGAGGCACTGGCACCAATATTGGGACAAGAGGGAATGGTACTGTTAGGATGGGATCCACCTCAACTGAACTGGGACCAGGATTACAGCGGAAAGTCAAAAGACTTAATTAGTTCACGGTGGAGGGGAAATCTCAGGACAGGTTAAATCATAGAATCCCTACAGTGTGGAAACAGGCACTTCAGCCCAACAAGTCCACACCGACCCTTAGAACATCCCACCCAAACCATCCCCCTCACCTAAACATCCCTGACTCTATGGGCAATTTAGCATGGCCAATCCACCTAACTTACACATCTTTGGAGTGTGGGAGGAAACCGGAGCACCCAGAGAAAACCCACACAGACACGGGGAGAATGTGCAAACTCCACACAGACAGTCGCCTGAGGGTAGAATCGAATCCAGGTCCCTGGCGTTGTGAGGCAGCAGTGCTAACCACTGAGCCACCATGCTGCCCCTAAGGTTAAGGTTATTAAAAGTTTCCAGAACAAGTAATAGGGCAGAGAGTATGGAAAAGATCAGGAATCTGACTTCAGGCACACCAGATAAGGGGACAACAATGATAAAGAGGGTGTGGTATTTAAATATGCGCAGTATACGAAGAAAGGCAAAACAACTTGTAGCACAGATTGAAAATGACAGGTACGATGTTGTGGGCATTGTAAAGATGTGGCTGCAAAGGGATCAGGACTGGGAATTATCCAAGAATACACTATTGAAAGTGCAGGCACGTGGGCAGGAATGGCAGGGTTCCCCTCTAAGTAATAAATGAAATTAAATCAATAGCAAGCGATGAAATAAGTCAGAAGGTGCAGAATTTGTGTGGGTAGAGTTGAGGCACTGCAAGGAAAAAGGACTCAGATGGGAATTATTTACAGGCCCTCTAACAGTAGTCTGATTTGGGGAAGAACATAAATCAGGAGCTAAAAAAGGCATCTAAGAAAGGCACTAACACAATAATCATGGAGGAACTTCAATATGCAGGTGGACTGGGCAAATCAGGTTGGTAGGTAATCACAGAAAAGAAATCATGGAGTGTCGATTTGGTAGTTTTTTGGAGAAGTCTGTGGTATAGCCTACTAGGAAATGGGAAATTTGAATTTGTTGATGTGTAAAGAAGCAAACTCAATTAGGGAGCTTAAGGTGAAGAACATCTTGGAGGCAGTGATCATAATATGATCAAATTCACCCTGCAGTTTGAGAGGGTGTAGCTGGAATCAGATATAACAGTATTACAATTGAGTAAAGGTAACTACACAACGACACAAGGGAGGAGCTGCCAGAGTTGATTGAAAGGGGGAGACATTGGAGCAGCATTGGCAGGAGTCTCTGTGGGTAATTTGGGAGGCACAGCAGAAATTCATTCCAAGGGCTAAGGGGAGGGTGAGACAACTATAGCCAAAAAAGGAAGTTAAGCCAATACAAAAGAAAAAGCAAACAATGTGGTGAAGATTAGTAGGAAGCCTTTAAAAACCAGCAGAGGACAACTAAAAAAGCAATAAGGGGGGAGAAAGATAAAATATGAGATACCTAGCCAGTAATAGAAGATGATTGCAGGAGTTTTCTTTTAGATATATAGAAGGTAAGAGGGGCCAGACTGGACAGTGGGCTACTGGACAATAAGGCTAAAGAAGCAATAATGGGGAACAAACATCTGGCAGAGGAATTGAATAGGTACTTTGCACCAGCCTTCATGGTGCAAGACATCAGCGGCGCACTAGAACTTCAAGAGTGTCGGGGGGTAGGCAGAGGTGGCTATCACCAAGGAGAAAGTGCTGGGGATGCTGAAAGGTCTTAAGATGCATAAATCACCTGGACCAGGTGGCCTATTCCCCAGAGTTCTGAAGGAGATGGCTGAGGAGATTATGGAGGTTTTCTGGTGATCTTTCAGGAATCGCTAGAGTCTGGGAAGGTCTCAGAGGACTGAGAAATGGCTAATGTAACATTCCTGTTTAGAGGGGAGGGAGGCAAAAGACAGGAAAGTATAGGCCGATTAGCTGGACCTCAATCAGTGGCAACATTTGAAAGTCTATTGTTAAGGATGAGATTGTGAAGTAGCTGGGAAGTGCATGGTAAAAAAGGCTGAGTCAGCACAGTGTCAGCAAGAGGAAGTCATGCCTGACAAATCTGTTTGAATTCTCCGAGGAGGTAATGAGCACATTAGATAGAGGAGAGCCAGTGGATGCAATCAGTGAACTGTCAGAAAGGCTTTGACAAGTTGCAGCACAGGTGGCTGCTAAGATAAGAGCTAACAGTGTTAGGGGCAACGTACTAACATTGGTAGAGGATTGTCTGACTGGCAGAAAGTTTGCATAAAGAGGTCTTTTCAGGACAGTAGCTGGTGACTTAGTGGAGTTCTGCTGGGGTCAGTGTTAGGATCACAACTGTTCAC
The DNA here is from genome assembly GCF_021869965.1 of Rhincodon typus. Classification (NCBI taxonomy): domain Eukaryota; kingdom Metazoa; phylum Chordata; class Chondrichthyes; order Orectolobiformes; family Rhincodontidae; genus Rhincodon; species Rhincodon typus. The sequence continues at coordinate 65,602,719 of NC_063337.1, forward strand.
ACAAAGAAGTGGATGATGGAATGCAATGTGGGAAAGTGAGCAGTTGCACACTTTGGTATGACGAATAGAAGCATAGATTATTTTCTAAATGGGGAAAAAACTTTGGAATTCTGAAGCACAAAGGCATCTTGGAGTCCTCAATCAGGATTCTCTTAAGGTTAACATGCAGGGTCAGTGGGAGGGAGCTGTTGGCAACTAGGAAGGCCAATGCATTTCAAGAGGACTAAAATACAACAGCAGAGATGCATTGCTGAGGTTGTATAAGGCTCTGGTCACACCACATTTGGAATACCGTGAGCATTTTGCACCCTGTATCTAAGGAAGGATGTGCTGGTCTTGGAGGGCATCCACAGGAGATTAACTAGTATGATTCAAGGAATGAAGAGCTTGTTGTATGAGGTGCAGTTGAGGACTCTGGGTCTGCACTCGATAGAGATTACAAGGCTGAGAGAGAATCTCATTGAAATTTACAGAATACTGAGAGGCCTGGATAGAGTGGATGGGGAGATATTTCCAGTAATATGTCAAAAGATGTGCAGGTTAGGCGGATTGGCCGTAGTAAATATGGGATTACCAACTTGGGTAGGGTGTTGGGTCTGGGTGGGATATTCTTCAGAGGTCCAGGGCAGACTCAATGGATCGAATGGCCTATTTCCACCCTGTTTTGGACTCTATGATTCTATGAATATGAGACACTAGGACCTGAGGGCTCAGACTCAGGGTGAAGGGACATCGCTTTACAACTTATAACAGGAGGAATTTCTTCAGCCAGAGGGCTGCTGCAGAGAGCTGTGGAGCCCAAGCAATTGAGTGTCATTCAGATAGAGAAGAAAGGTTCTACAGAGGACACTGAGCAACTTCACTGAGCATTCTGGGAGAAGCCAGCGCAGTCACCAATCAGTGGAGTGGGAAAAATACCCCTGGTGATAAACAGCAGGAAGAGCATCTAATCAATGACACAGAGACTTTGTTGAGCATTCTGGGAGAAGTCAGTGTGGTCACCACGACTTATCAACAGAGTGAGGATGAATATCCCTGGTGATAACAGCAGGAAGAGCATCCAATAGAGGATACTGAGGAACTTCACTGGGCATTCTGGGAGAAGTTGGCGCAGTCACCATGACTAATCAGCGGAGTAAGAAAGAACTCCATGTCAAGGAGCATTAAGCTCCAAACATTATATTACTGTAGTGTTTCCATCCTTCACCTCTAACAGAAAAAAAGGAAAGACATTAAGAGAGACTGATAGGAAGTTTGCTGTAGCCTATAGGGTATTTGATCTGCTTATAAAGATTGCAGTGTAATTGAAGGAACCAATCAGTGCAGCTAGTTGGTAAAAGTGCAGGTTTAGGTGAATAATGGGCTTCACTGAATAAGGCAGGCAAAGTAAGATTTGTTTATCTCTCTTATTGTAAAGGGGCAGAGATGGCGGTTAGGGCTGTGGTGTGCTCTTCCTGCCAGATGTGGGAAATCAGGGAGCAGTCTAGTGTCCCTGACAATTATGTCTGCAGGAAGTGTGACCAGCTGCAGCTCCTCACAGACCGCGTTGTTCGGTTGGAGCAGCAGTAGGACACACTGAGGAGCATACAGGGGGCAGAGGCACTAGTTACAAGGAGGTGGTCACACCAGAGGTTCAGTCAGGTAGATGGGTGACTGCCAGGAGAGGTAGGCAGATAGTGCAGGAGTCTCCAGTGGCTATTTCCCTCTAAGAGGTATATCATTTTGGATACTGTTGTAGGTGGTAGCTTCTCAGGGGAGCATAAAAGCAGCAGCCAGGCCTGAGGCACCACAACAGGCTCTGCTGTACAGCTGGGTCAGGCAAGATCTAAGCGAGCGATGGTGGTTGGAGACTCGCTAGTTAGGGGCACAGACAAGTGTTTCAGTAGCTGCATCCGAGACTCCAAGCTGGTGTGTTGCCTCCCTGGTACCAGGGTCAAGGACGTCTCTGAGCGATTGCATGAAATTCTTGATGGGGGAGGGTGAGCAACCAGAGGTCATGTTGTACATTGGTACCAATGACATAGGTAGAAAGAGAGATGAGGTCCTGCAGAGTGAGTACAGGGAGTTAGGAAAGATGCTGAAAAGTAGGACCTCGAGGGTACTAATCTCTGTATTACTACCAGTGCCACGTACAAGTGAGGCAAGGAAATAGAAAGATAGGTCAGATTAAGGCATCACTATAGAGCTGGTGTGGGGGTAGGGTTTCAGGCTTTCGGATCATTGGGACTCCTTCTGGGGCAGGGTGACCTGTGCAAGAGGGACAGGTTGCACCTAAACAGGAGAGGAACCAATATCCTTGCAGGGAGGTTTGCTAGTGCTACTCGGGAGGAATTAAACTAGAATGGTAGGGGCTTGAGAATCAGAACAGCAGGTCAGCGAGTGGAGAGATTGAGGGGAAAGTAAACGTTAGGACCAGTAGATCAGAAAGAAGGGACAGGCAGAGATATGCAAATGAACACAATGGTACTAATGGGCCATTTATTTCAATGCAAGGAGTATTAAATTAAGGCAGATGAGCTTACAACCTTGATCAGTACACATGACTATCATGTTGTGGCCACTACTTTGAGAGATGTACTGGACTGGCTGCTTAACGTTCCAGGATTTCGTCATTTTAGACAAGATAGAGAGAAAGGTAAAAGAGGTAGAAGAGTTGCATTACTAATCAGGGAGAATGTTACATCTGCACTCATAGAGGACATACTGGAGGTCTCATCCACTGAGGCAATATAGATGGAGGTCAAAAATAAGATGGGTGCAATCACTCTGATAGGGTTATACCATAAGCCTCCCAACAGCCACCGAGAGATTGACGAACAAATATGTAGGCAGATATTGGAAAAGTGCAATAAAAAGAGTTGTCATACTGAGTGACTTTAACTTCCCCAGTATTGACTGGGCCTCCCTTAGAGCAAGAGGCTTAGATGGGCTGGAATTTGTTAAGTGTATCCCAGAGGGTTTCTTGAAACAGTGTGTGTAGAGTCCAACTAGAGCATGGGACATACTGGACCTTGCATTGGCAAATGAGCCTGGCCAGGTGACCGACCTTTCAGTGGGGGAGCATTTTGGAAACGATAATCACAACTCCTTATTTTTTAAGATAGATATGAACAAGGACTTTACAGGAAGGTACTAAATTATGTCAGTTTTATGTCAGTATTAGGCAGGAACTAGGGACTGTTAATTGGGAGGAGCTTGTATCAGGCAAGTCCACATTTGATATGTGCGAACTATTTAAAGACCTGCTGGGGAGAGTTCAAGACTGGTGTGTCCAGTAAGGAGGAAGGATAAGGATGGCAAAGTAAGGAACCCTTGGATAACAAGGGGAGTTGTGAATTTAGTCAAAAGGATAAAAAGAAGCATATGTAAGATTTAGGAAGATAAAATCAGAGAGGGCCCGTGAGGAATATAAGGAAAGCAGGGAATCAGGAGAGCGAGAAGGGGCCATGAAATGACCTTGGCAAGTCGGGTTAAAGAGAATCCCAAGTCATTCTATACATACATTAAAAACAAGAAGATAACTAGGGTGATGGTAGGACCACTTAAAGATAAAGAAAGGAACTTGTGCTTGGAGGCAGAGAATGTGGGTGAGATCCTAAACGAGCACTTTGCATTGGTATATAAAGGGTATGGAGGATAGTGATATTTGTGTGGAGCATGCCAATACACTAGGGCATTTTGAGATCAAGGAAGAAGTTGTGTTGGATCCCTTGAAGAGAATTAAGGTGGAGAAATCAGAATGGTATCTACCCAAGATTTTGAGAGAGGCAAGAGAGAAGTTTGATGGGGCCTTGACCAAGATCTTTGTATCCTCGCTAGCCACTGGAGAGGTCCTGGAGGAATGGAGAGTAGCTAATGTTGTTCCTCTGTTCAAGGGAAATGGGGATAATCCAGGAAACTACAGACCACTGAGTCTCACATTGGTGGTTAGGAAGCTGTTGGAGAGAATTCACGCACATTTGAAAAAGCATGGTCTAACTAGGGACAGTCAGCATGGTTTTGTGCAGGACAGGTCATGTCTTACTAAACTAATTGAATTTTTTAAGGAGGTGACGCAGGTGATTGATGAAGGTAGAACAGTGGATGTTGTTTATGTGGATTATAGTAAGGCTTTCAACAAGGTCCCTCAAGGTAGGCTCATCCAGAAAATTAAGATGCATGGGAATCAACAGTGACTTGGCTGCGTGAATTCAGAATTGGGTTGCCCATTGAAGACAGTGGGTATTGGTGGGTGTTTTTCAGGCCGGAGATCCGTGACTAGTGGTGTTCCGCAGGGATCTGTACTGGGACCTCTGCTGTTTGTGATATGTATGAATGACTTGGATGAAAATGTAGAAGGGTGGGTTAGTAAGTTTGCAGACAATAAAACGACCTGTGGAGTTGTGGATAGTGTAGAAGGTCGTCAAAAGATACAGCAAGATATAGATCAGTTGAAGATATGAGCAGAGAAGTGGCAGATGGTGATTAATCCAGGTTAGTGTGAGGTGCTGCACTTTGGGGGATCAAATGTTAAGGAAATGTATACAGTTAATGGTAAGGCTCTGAACAGTATTGATGTACAGAAGGATCTCAGGGTTCAAGTCCATATCTCCCTGAAAGTAGCCACACAAGTAAACAGGGTGGTAAAGAAGGGGTATGGCATTATTGTTCGGGAAATTGAGTACAAGAGTCATGATGTCATGTTGCAGCTTAATAAGACTTTAGTTTGGCCACACTTGGAGTATTACGTTCAATTCTGTTTGCCACATTACAGGAAGGATGTGGAGGCTTTGAAGAGGCTGCAGGAGAGGTTTACCAGGATGTTCCCTGGATTAGAGGGTATGAGTTATATTGAAGAGGATAGAAAAACTCGGGTTGTTTTCTCTTGAGCAGCGCAGGTTGACGGGAGACTTGATAGAAGTCTATAAAATTATGAGATGCATAGAAAGGGTTGACAGTCAGAATCTTTTCCCCAGGGTTGAAATGTCTAATGGGTGGGGGGGCATGCATTTGAGGTTTGAGGGGGTGAGTTCAAAGAAGACATAAGGGGCAAGTTTATTAAGAGGTGGTGGTGGAGGCAGATACAATACAGGCATTTAAGGGACTTTTAGATAAGCACACGCACATTCAAGGAATGGAGGGACATGGACCAATAGCAGGCAGAAGAGATTAGTTTCATTTGGCGTCATGCTCAGCACAACGTCGTGGGCCGAAGGGCCGGTTCCTGTGCTGTATAGTTCTATGTTCTTGATTAGTAAAGAAATCAAAAGGTTACAGGAGAAGGCAGAAGAATGGGTTTGAGAAACATATCTGCCATGATTGAATGGTGGAGCTGACTCGATGGGCTGAATGGCCTAATTCTGCCCCTATATCTTATGGTCTATGATCTGTAGACACAGAATAAAAAATGTAAACCCTATTATCACATGGAGCTATGGAGCTTGATTACATTTTCGGTTATCACAATGACAATGAATTCTTTTTGGGAGAGAAGTTGGTGTGTAGAGCAATGCAGCATTCTATTTATGTACAGAGAAGTCCCACCAACATCTGTAACAAGATAATGCTTGAAGGAGAAATGTTGGTAAGACACAAGGTGAATAGTGTAGTAGCACCTTCTGAATTTATCTGTGAAGATAAATGGAATGCAAACGTAACCCTCAGCACTACAACGAAGTGTGAATCTGCATTGCGTCAATGGGAGACTTAAACCTACAGTCTTCCAATTAAGAGAGTTTGCTTCAAAATATAAAACTGACACCAGAGAATAATGCACAGTAAATGGATGTGTTTATTTTGTCAATTAAGAACAACCTATCTCTTTAATGACTTTCGACAGTGTCAGAAATAGTATGAAATATCATGCTTTATAATTCTATAAATGTTCAACATTTTATATTCTATTTATTTTATCAATTTCTATCACTTTATATCGTATTTTCAAAATATATTATATCTCATTGAAAATTTTTTTAAGAAAACTGCATTGTGTAGATATTCAACCTAACATGTTAATAGAGGTGCTACAAATTGTATCATGGCGACAGGATCTTCATTGACAGCCAATCAATAAATTCAGTTGTGCTAATTATATGACAGAATGCTTAATTTGTGAAGCCAACACTACAGAAAGTTTAGTAGCATTTATGAAACGCTAGCTGGTCACAGCTAGCACTCCAATTTTCCCTCTGCCAGCACAGAGCTTTGACTGTTTTCTTAAACCTGGAGGAAGGTGATTCCAGTTAGGTTGTTATCTTGTGTGCATAGCATAAATTGTTCATGTATTCAGTGAGATTACAAGTTTATCACCTTACATTGGAAACATATGCACAGCAAATACTTATTCAACAAAATGACAAAGTAGCTTTAAAAAATAAATCAAATATTTAATCTAATGAAGATTGTTTTTTGGCCTGCATGTCAATTGCCCAAGCAGCTACCATCTTGAAAAATCCCTAATGTGGAAAGGATACAAGCAGATTTCCTTCTAAGCAAGAGGCTTTCCATATATTGGTGTTCGTTCAGTTTATATTTTACATAATAAAGAATATATGCAATTCATTAGGGGATGGCTTACAGACAAGTATTGGGAGAGCAGAAATATTTTATGAAATGTCAGTAATGGGAAACATAGAATTTTTGTAGAGGAAAAAAAATCATTATTCAGAGTGGTTTGAAGAGAAGGAACTGGTAGGCCGAAATCAAAACGAATGATGAGTTGTTATGAATGCTGAGTCTTGGTGAGACAGAGTGCTGAATTAGAAATAATATGAAGTAACAAATACATTCACCAGCAGATAGAGATAACAAGGTGTAGAGCTGGATGAACATAGCAGGCCAAGCAGCATCAGAGGAGGAGGAAAACTGACGTTTCAGGCCCAGACCCTTCTTCAGAAATGGGGGAGGGGAAGGGGGTTCTGAAATAAATAGGGAGAGAGGGGGAGGCGGATAGAAGATGGATAGAGGAGAAGATAGGTGGAGAGGAGACAGACAGGTCAAAGAGGCGGGGATGGAGCCAGTAAAGGTGAGTGTAGGTGCAGAGTTAGGGAGGGGATAGGTCAGTCCAGGGAGAACAGACAGGTCAAGGGGGCAAGATGAGGCTAGTAGTTAGGAGATGGGGGTGGGGCTTGAGGTGGGAGGAGGGGATAGGTGGGAGGAAGGACAGTTTAGAGAGGCGGGGGCAAGCTGGGCTGGTTTTGGGATGCGGTAGGGGGAGGGGAGATTTTGGAGCTTGTGAAGTCCACATTGATACCATTGGACTGCAGGGTTCCCAAGCGGAATATGAGGTGCTGCTCCTGCAACCTTCGGGTGGCATCGTTGTGGCACTGCAGGAGGCCCAGGATGGACATGCCGTCTGAGGAATGGGAGGGGGAGTTGAAATGGTTCGCGACTGGGAGGTCCAATTGTTCAGTGCGAACCGAGCTTAGGTGTTCCGCAAAGCGGTCCCCAAGCCTCCGCTTGGTTTCCCCAATGTAGAGGCCACAACAGGAACAGCAGATACAGTATACCACATTAGCAGATGTGCAGATGAACATCTACTTGATGTGGAAAGTATTCTTGGGGCCTGAGATGGGGGTGAGGGGGGAGGTGTAGGGGCAGGTGTAGCACTTCTTGCGGTTGCAGGGATACAGACCAGCGGATAGAGACTGCTTTGCAAACTTTAGTCTTTAGTGTCCAGATTTTACATGTCCATCAAAACTGTGCTTTACACATGCTGAATATATAGTAAAGATGTAAAGTAATAATATATTCTACATTTGAAGGGGCAACTTAATGCAACAATAAACTCATGCACATCTTGCATTTTCAGATCAAAGAAACTAGCAATATACATGAAAAACAGTTATCTCGCAATCTTGTCACAAGTGTCCAGATATTAGGTGCAGGGCTTTGCAGGGTTAATTGCAAAGAGCAGGTCTTTGCTATATCCAGTGCTAAGGTTGATGTTAACTGATTTGTCTGTTTTCATCCTGATTCAACATTTTCATGGTGGCTTGATACAAGCGAATGGCACACCAGGCCATTTTAATGGCCAATTAGGAATCGGAATTTTACTGAGAGTCTGCATCATATGGTTAAGGACACACATTTTCTTCTTTAAAAGGACAGTAGCTAGTGAACTGGTGGGTTTACCCATAATCCCTTACTACAGCTTTAGCTATTTTATTCTAGATTTACTTTAGTTGATGGAATTTAAATTTTCCAGCTGCTGCAAAAGGATTTAAACTTACAGGCAGAATCCTGTGTTGTGGCATTGGGAAGTCTTGTTTATTGGCTGGCAAGCCATAAGACACCCCAAAAGTGATGGTACCTCTTTTCGGGAAGGCCCATCAATCAGTTTGTAGATAGGCCAGTGCCAGAACATCACTTGCAATCAAGAACCTAATGGGAGGAGGTCTCATCTACCGAGAGGTCCTGCACTCAACAATGCTATTATCGGTGCTATTGGAATCCCCTGGCATCCCAGGACTGTGAAGGACCCAGTATTCGGTCAGGAATACGGGAATGGGAGTGGGTTTTGCAAAGTGGAGGCTATGGAGAGAGACTGACATGGGTCAGAAGAGCAGGAAGTGGTTCTCATAAGGTGCCATGTCCTGCTTCCTGTTGGCCAGTCCAATGATCAGGCACCAACTGCCTGTCTGCCTAGTACTGGTAGAATCAAGAAGGCAGCAGAATTCAAGTACAACAGCACCCTGCCTAATTAAATGTCCTTCATTTTTCTGATGAAGGGTCTAGGCCCGAAACGTCAGCCTTTCTGCTCCTATGATGCTGCTTGGCCTGCTGTGTTCATCCAGCTCTGCACCTTCTTGTCTTGGATTCTCCAGCATCTGCAGTTCCTACTATCTCTAATTAAATGTCCTTCCTGTCCCCAAGCTTGCCGGCAACAAATACTGAAGATCCTTCCCTTCATCCCTGGAGCATTATTCCGGGTCTCTACTGGTCCACTAATATTACTGCTATGCTTCCTAGTATTGCTGCAAAAACATTTTAAAATAAGTGAAATCTTGTGGAAGTAAAACTGCATTTCAAGTGTTGTACTAAGTTCAGAGTTACTAATAAGTTGAATGTCAAACTTTGCCAATGATAGGTAATTTTGAAATGACATTTCAGATGACAAGAGTACTTCAATGTGACTGATAGCTTACCTAGCTTAATGACATCATTGTTGCTGGATACCAGGAGATTCTCTTGGCTTGTTGCTAGATTTGAAAATGACGTTTGGAAAGGGGAAGTCCATGCCACTTAGGACAGCTTCCTTCAAAGTCAGTTGTAAACACCACTGCTTTGCTATTGTGTGCAAAATCTCACTCACTGCGTTTTTTATATTTTCTTTTGCACAGAGACAGGCCCTTCAGCTCAAACTGCTCCATGCCAACCAAAATGACCATCCATGCTAACCCCATTTCCCTGCACTTGGCCCATGTCCTTTTAAACCTTTCGTGTTCAGGTTCTATTCGAGCATGACAACATCATGGCACAAACAAAAGTACATGCTGGCTCTTCTTCACTAAATAGCAACATTTATTTATCTGACAATTCTTCATCAATTGATTTAAGCAATATGCAAAGGAATACTATGATAGCATTAGAGCCAGTAAAAGTTTTCATACTCACTCTCTTCAGAGCACAAGCTGTAACGATCTTTTCATATTTTGTTCTTTGATATTCTTTGCCAAATAGGATGTTGCTCCGCACTGTACCAGGAAACACCCATGGCTGTTGAGCACAGTAAGCTATTTTACCTTTGATGTCCAAGATCCCATTTTCATTTGCAAGTTCACCAAGAATTGCAGCAAGAATGGAAGACTGGAAACAGAAATTTGACAACATAATTGTTAAATAGTTGTTGCTCATCAAGATTCAAGGCTTACTGTTTTAATAAGAGATAACACAATGTGGAGCTGGAGGAACACAGTAGGCCAGGGAGCATTAGAGGAGTGGGAAAGCTGACGTTTTGGGTCAGGACCCTTCTTCAGAAATGGGGAAGGAAGCTCAGAAATAAAGAGAGAGAGGAAGGGTGGGGCTGGGGAAAGTAGGTGGGATGGTAATAGGTGAGTGCAGGTAGGGAGTGATGGGGATTGATCAGTGAGATGGGAGGAGTGGATAGGTGGGAGAGAAGATGAACAGGTTGTGTCAGGTCAAGGATGCGGGGATGAGAGGGAGGGTTGGTCATGGGATAAGGCCAGGCGTGGGGAGATTTTGAAACTGATAAAATTCACATTCAGGCCATTGGGCTGTAGACTGCCATGACAGAATATGAGGTGCTGTTCCTCCAGTTTCCGGGTGGAATCGTTGTGACATTGGAGAATGCCCAGGATGAACATGTCACCCAGGGAGTGGGAGGGGGAGTTGAAATGTTTCGCGACCGGAAGGTGTTGGGGTTTGTCGCGAACAGAGCACAAGTGCTCTACGAAGCAGTCTCCGAGCCTCCGCTTGGTCTAACCAATGTAGAGGCGGCCACATCGGGAGCAGCGGATGCTACAGTCCTATACTGACAGATGCGCAGGTGAACCTCTGTCTGATGTGGAAGGTTTGTTTGGTGCCTTGAATGGAGGGGAGGGGGGGAGGTGTAGGGGCAGGCGTAGCACTTCCTGCGGTTGCAGGGAAGGGTGCCGGGGTGGTGGGACTAGGGGGGAGTGTGGAGCAGACAAGGGAGTCGCAGAGACAGTGGTTCCTATGAAAGGCGGATAGGGGTGAGGAGGGAAATATATCGTTGGTTGTGGGGTTGGATTGTAGGTGGCAGAAGTGGTGGAGAATGATATGTTGGATATGGAGGTTAGTGGGGTGATATGTGAGGACAAGGGGGATTCTGTCTTTGTTTTTGTTGGGGGGAGGGGATGTGAGGGCAGAGGTGCAGGAAATGCAAGAGATGCGGTCAAGAGCATTTTCAATCACTGAAGTGGGGGATGTTGTGGTCCTTGAAATAAGAGGACATCTGGGATGTTCGGTATTGGAATGCCCCATTTTGGGAACAGACATGGCAGAGGCGGAAGAATTGGGAGTAGGGGATCTCATTCTTGCAGGAAGGTGGGTGAGAGGAGGTGCAGTCTAGGTAGCTGTAGGAGTCGTTGGGCTTGAAATAGATGTCAGTTTCAAGGCGGTCACCAGAGATGGAGACAGAGAGGTCCAGAAGGGAGACAGAGGTATCAGAGATGGTCCAGGTGAACTTGAGGTTGGGCTGAAAGGTGTTAGTAAAGTTGATGAACTGTTCAAACTCCTTGTGGGAGCACGAGGCGGCGACAATGCAGTCATCGACATAGTGGAGAAAGAGTTGGGGGTAGTACCAGTGTAGCATCGGAAGATGGACTGTTCCACATATCCTATGAAGAGACATAGCTTGGGCCCATGCAGGTTCCCATGGCCACCCCCTTAGTCTGTAGAAAGTGGGATCTTAAACCATTTTTGGAGGATCTGGATCTTGTGTATACAGAGGTTGTCGCAGTCCGGGACAAATTGGGATGGCCTGAATGTAGATTGGAGTCCATTGTGGATGATTCAGTTCCATAGGCAAGTACTGAGAAAGATGACGTGGCTGTAGGACCTAGTTTGCTTGAGAATGTATTCAAAGAGTTTCAGGGCTGAAGAGATTACCAGAGGGTTGCAGTGGGAGAGAGATCCACTGAGTTCTTTCCGGAGGGAGGAGGATAATTTCTTCAAAGTGGGCATCTCGAGAAGAGGCTTTCCTTGCACCCACAGGAGGTGCTACACCTGCCCCTACACCTCCCCCCTCCCCTCCATTCAAGGTGCCAAACAAACCTTCCACAACAGACAGAGGTTCACCTGCACATCCGTCAATGTGGTCTATTGCATCTGCTGCTCCCGACGTGGCTTCCTCTACATCTGTGAGACCAAACAGAGACTCAGAGTCCTCTTTGTAGAGCACCTGAGCTCTGTTCGCGACAAATGCCAACACCTTCCGGTCGCCAACTATTTCAACTCCCCCTCCTACTCTCTGGGCAACATGTCCATCCTGGGCCGCCTCCAGTGTCACAATGACACCACCCGGAAACTGGAGGGGCAGCATCTCATATTCCGCCTTGGGAGCCTACAACCCAATGGCCTGAATGTGGATTTTACCAGTTTCAAAATCTCCCCACCCCCGGCCTCATTCCGTGACCAACTCTCCCTCTCATCCCCGCCTCCTTGACCTGACACAACCTGTTCATCTTCTCTCCCATCTATCCACTCCTCCCACCTTACTGACCAATCCCCACCATGCCCTACCTATCACCATCCCACCTACCTTCCCATAGCCCCATTCCTCCTCTCTCTATTTATTTCTGAGCTCCCTTCCCCCCACCATTTCTGAGGAAGGATCCCGACCTGAAACGTCAACTTTCTTGCTCCTCTGATGCTGCCTGGCTCGCTGCATTCCCCCAGCTCCACATTGTGTTATCTCTGACTCCAGCATCGACAGTTCTTACTATCTCTAGCCGTTTTAAGAAGCTTGTGAATTTTAAATAACTACTCAGTAACTCAGTGAGACCCAAGAATCATAGCATTACTTTTCCATGGTGTCTGAAACTTTAAATCACTGCTCAAGATTTGTTCAAGCAGAAAATCGGATTTCCTAAAAAGGGAAAGCAAAATAAAAGTAATGCTCAAAACACATTCCTCTTCAAGACAGCATTGAACAAAAAGGATCTCCACAAACATATAATAATTCAATAATAAGACTGAACTGAAATAAAGGAAGAATGAAATTCCAGGAAAAAAAATACATACGAGTCCATTCAGTATCAAGTTACCTTTTAGGCGAACGTTTCAATTTCTTCATGTCACAGATGATTGATTTGTAACTTAAAAAAACCGAATTTAATGTTTAACAAATCCATAACTAAAACTTACTTTGCCAGAACCCACAGGTCCTATCACAGCCACAAGCTCCCCTGGTTTGAGGGAGAAACTAATATGTTGCAGTGATGGAGTTTCTATTGTCTGTCAAACAAAAAAAAACAAGTAAGCATACACGAAAACACATGCAATGAATGTATTTTCATAATGTTATCACAATGCAACATTTTATCAGGTTGAAACACAGGAGTTGAAGTTGGCCAACATAAATCATTGATGGCATTTACAAATGATAAAATAGGATCACCGATGGCACTTAACTGAACAGGACCAAAGATTGCTCAGCCCATAAGAAATATAAGTAGACTACTCGCCCCCTCAAGACTGCCCCGTCATTTAATCGAATCATGGCTGATTTGATATTCCTCACGTCCACTTTACTGCATTTTTTTCCTTAACCTTTGATTCCCCTACTGATCAAGAATCTTACAATCCCGCGACGAGATCTTAACTGTTCACAACGAACCTGCTCCCAAAGTTCTCTGCAGTTAAGGACTTTCAAAGACTCTCAACCCTCAGAAAAGAAATTGCTCCTCACCTCAGTCTTAAATTAGCACCCCTTTATTCTGACAATAACCTGTCCGGCCCTAGACTCTACCATGACGGGAAACATAGTCTTAGCATTTACCCTGTCAAGTCCTGTAGAATCGTTTGTTTCATCAATCAGACTGCAGAAGAGGTCCTTCAGCCTATTGAGTCTACACCAACACGCATGAAACATCTGATCTTCGACCTAATCCCATTAATCAGCACTCAAGACTATGGGCCAAATGTCAAGATGTGCCAAGTGCTCATCCAGGTGCTTTTTAAAGGATGTGAGGCAACCCACATCTACCACCCTCCCAGCAGCGTCTTGCAGACTGTCACTACCGTCTGAGTAAAAAAGAAACTAATATGTCACATACCCCGCAAAACATCCAGCCTCACCTTGAATCCGTGTCCCCTCATAACTGACCCTTAAACTAAAGGGAAATCTGCTCCTTATCCACTCTGTCCATGCCCCTCAATCTTGTACACTTCAATCAGATTGCCCCTTAACCTTCTCTACTCCAATGAAAACAACTCAAGCCTATCCAACCTTCCTCATAACTTAAATTTTCCATCCCAGGCAGCATCCTGGTGAATCTCCTTTGCTCCCACTCGAGTGCAATCACATCTTTCCCGTAATGTGGTGACCAGAAATGCACGCAGTACTCTAGCAGTGGTCTCACTTAAGTTCTATACAATTTCATCGTGATTTCCCTGCTTTTGTAATCTATGCCTCAATTGATAGTGGCAAGTGTTCCATATGCCTTTTTCACCACCCTACTTACATGTCCTTCTGCATTTAGTGATCTATGGACAAGCATGCCAGTCTCTTTGTTGCACAGAATTTCCTAGTGTCATGCTGTTCATTGAACACTTCCTTGTCAAATTACTCCTTCCAAACTGTATCATCTCATACTCTTCAGGGTTGACTTCCACCTGCCATTATCTGTCCATTTGAACATCCTGTTTATATGTTCTGGTATTAATGACCTAATATTAATGACCTACACTATGGATTAGAGGATAATTTCAAAATTTACAAGTGGTACAACTTAGAAATGTAGTAAATTGAGAGAAGAAAACAGATAAATTCATGGAATGGCAGACACAGAGCCGGTGTAACTTAATGCAATGGTAGTAGTAACAAGGAGACCTGGAAGCATACTTGCACAAATTGTTAAAGAGAAGAGGTCAGATTGAGAAAGTGGTTAAAAAGGCATGCAGGATCCTGAGCCCTATTAATACAGGCACAAAGAAGAAAATTTTATGTCAACAAAAACAGTGATTGGGCCTCAACTTTCTTTTCTTTTTCTTTTTATCTTTTTATTTTTTTTTTAAATCATGTGCTGGTAAGTAGAGTGATTGGTAAAAATTTTTTCATTTCATTTATCTATTATTTGATATTATAGTAGGACTAAGCTAAGCTTAATAGTAAAAACAGCAGGAGATCCCTGACCTGTGTTATGCTCCTCTAGCTCAATGTGGGAGCTCAGGGACGTGGCTGATGTCCCTGACTCCTACACGTGTAGGAAGTGTGTCCAGCTGCAGCTCTTGTTAGACTCCATGACGGCTCTGGAGCTGTGGATGGACTTACTTTAGAGCATCCGGGATGCTGAGGAAGTCGTGGATAGCACGTTTAGCAAACTGATCACACCGCAGATTAGGATTGCTGAGGGAGAAAAGGAATGGGTGACCAAAAGGCAGTGAAAAAGCAGGAAGGCAGTGCAGGTGTCCCCTGCAGTCATCTCCCTCCAAAACAGGTATACCGTTTTGGATACTGTTGGGGGAGATGGCTCACCAGGGGAAGGCAGCAGTAGCCAGGTTTATGGCACCGTGGCTGGCTCTGCTGTACAGAGGGCGGGAAAAAGAGTGGAAGGGCTATAGTAATAGGGGATTCGATTGTAAGGGGAGTAGATTGGCGGTTCTGTGGTCGAAAACGAGACTCCCAAATGGTATATTGCCCCCCAGGTGGACAGGTCAGGGATGTCTCAGATTGACTGCAGCACATTCTGAAGGGGGAGGGTGAACAGCCAGCTGTCATGGTGCATATAGGCACCAATGATATAGGTAATAAATGGGATGAGGTCCAGCAAGCAGAATTTAGGGAGTTAGGAGCCAAGTTAAAAAGTAGGACCTCAGAAATAGTAATCTCAGGATCGCTACCAGTGCCACGTGCAAGTCAGAGTAGAAATGAAAGAATAGGCAGGATAAATGAGTGGCTTGAGAGATGGTGCAAGAGGGAGGGGTTCAGATTTTTGAGACATTGGGACCGGTTCTGGGGGAGGTGGGACTAGTACAAATCCGACGGTCTAAGGAACTAGACAATGAAGTCAGTGTGGCTAAGGGGAAGAGTAGGCAGAGAGCAGATGATGAACGCAAAGGGACAGGTGGTCTGAGGTGCATTTGTTTTAATGCGAGAAGTGTAGTGGGTACGGCAGATGAACTTAGGGCTTGGATTAGTACCTGGGAGTATGATGTTATTGCTATTACTGAGACTTGGTTGAGGGAAGGGCAAGATTGGCAACTAAATATCCCAGGATATTGATGCTTCAGGCGGGATAGAGAGGGAGGTAAAAGGGGTGGAGGAGTTGCATTACTGGTCAAAGAGGATATCACAGCTGTGCTGAAGGAGGGCACTGTGGAGGACTCAAGCAGTGAGGCAATATGGGCAGAGTTCAGAAATAGGAAGGGTGCGGTAACAATGTTGGGGCTGTACTACAGGCCTCCCAACAGCGAGTGTGAGATAGAGGTACAAATATGTAGTCAGATTATGGAAAGATGTAGGAGCAACAGCGTGGTGGTGATGGGAGATGGGAGATTTTAATTTTCCCAACATTGACTGGGATTCACTTAGTCTTAGGGGTTTAGATGGAGCAGAATTTGTAAGGAGCATCCAGGAGGGTTTTATAGAGCAGTATGTAAATAGTCCAACTCGGGAAGGGGCCATACTGGACCTGGTGTTGGGGAATGAGCCCGGCCAGGTGGTTGAAGTTTCTTTGGGAATAGTGATCACAATTCCATAAGTTTTGGAATACTCATGGACAAAGACGAGAATGGTCCTAAACGAAGAGTCCTAAATTGGGGAAAGGCCAACTATAGCAAAATTTGGCAGGAGGTGGGGAATGTGGATTGGGAGCAGCTGTTTGAGGATAAATCCACATTTGATATGTGGGAGGCTTTTAAAGAGAGGTTGTTTAGAGTGCAGGACAGACATGTTCCTGTGAAAATGAAGAATAGAAAGGGCAAGATTAGGGAACCATGGATGACAGGTGAAATTGTGAGACTAGCAAAGAGGAAAAAGGAAGCATACATAAGGTCTAGGCGACTGAAAACAGACGAAGCTTTGGAAGATTATCGGGAAAGTAGGACCAATCTGAAACGAGGAATTAAGAGGGCTAAAAGGGGTCATGAAATATCTTTAGCAAACAGGGTTAAGGAAAATCCCAAAGCCTTTTATTCGTACATAAGGAGCAAGACGGTAACTAGACAAAGGGTTGGCCCACTCAAGGACAAAGGAGGGAAGTTATGCAAGGAGTCAGAGAAAATGAGTGAGATTCTTAATGAGTACTTTGCGTTGGTATTCACCGAGGAGAGGGACATGACGGATGTTGAGGTTAGGGATACATGTTTGATTACTCTAGAGTCGGCATAAGGAGGGGGGAGGTGTTGGGTATTCTAAAAGGCATTAGGGTGGACAAGTCCCCAGGTCTGGATGGGATCTATCCCGGGTTACTGAGGGAAACGAGGGAGGAAATAGCTGGGGCCTTAACAGATATCTTTGCAGCATCCTTGAGCATGGGTGAGGTCCTGGAGGACTGGAGAATTGTTAATGTTGTCCCCTTGTTTAAGAAGGGTAGCAAGGATAATCCAGGTAATTATAGACCGGTGAGCCTGATGTCAGTGGTGGGGAAGCTGCTGGAGAAGATACTGAGGGATAGGATCTATTTACATTTGGAAGAAAATGGGCTTATTAGTGATAGGCAGCATGGTTTTGTGCAGGGAACATCATGTCTTACCAAACTTGACAGAATTCTTTGAGGAAGTGACAAAGTTGATAGATGAGGGAAAGGCTGTAGATGTCATATACATGGACTTCAGCAAGGCGTTTGATAAGGTTCCCCATGGTATGCTGATGGAGAAAGTGAAGTCGCATGGGGTCCAGGGTATACTAGCTAGATGGATAGAGAACTGGCTGGGCTACAGGAGACAGAGGGTTGTAGTGGAAGGGAGTTTCTCAAAATGGAGAACTATGGCCAGTGGTGTTCCACAGGGATCCGTGTTGGGACCACTGTTGTTTGTGATATACATAAATGATCTGGAGGAAGGTATAGATGGTCTGATTAGCAAGTTTGCAGACAACACTAAGATTGGTGGAGTGGCAGATAGTGAAGGGGACTGTCGGGGAATGCAGCAGAATATAGATAGATTGGAGAGTTGGGCGGAGAAATGGCAGATGGAGTTCAATCCAGGCAAATGTGAGGAGATGCATTTTGGAAGATCTAATTCAAGAGCGAACTATACGGTAAATGGAAAAGCCCTGAGGAAAATTGATGCACAGAGAGATCTGGGTGTTCAGGTCCATTGTATCCTGAAGGTGCAACGCAGGTCGATAGAGGGGTTAGGAAGGCATACGGCATGCTTTCGTTCATCAGACGGGGTATTGAGTACAAGAATTGGCAGGTCATGTTACAGTTGTATAGGACATCGGTTCGACCACATTTGGAATACTGCGTACAGTTCTGGTTGCCACATTACCAAAAGGATGTGAATGCTTTGGAGAGGGTGCAGAGGAGGTTCACCAGGATGTTGCCTGGTATGGAGGGTGCTAGCTATGAAGAGAGGTTGAGTAGATTAGGATTATTTACACTAGAAAGACGGAGGTTGAGGGGGGACCTGATTGAGGTCTACAAAATCATGAGAGGTATAGACAGGGTGGATAGCAAGAAGCTTTTTCCCCAGAGTGGGAGACTCAATTACTAGGGGTCACAATTTCAAGGTGAGAGGGGAGAAGTTTAAGGGAGATATGTGTGGAAAGTTCTTTATGCAGAGGGTGGTGGGTGCCTGGAACGCGTTGCCAGCGGAGGTGGTAGAGGCAGGGACGATAGCATCATTTAAGATGTATCTAGACAGATGCATGAATGGGCAGGGAGCAGAGGGATACAGATCCTTGGAAAATAGGTGACAGATTTAGATAGAGGATCTGGATCGGCGCAGGCTTGGAGGGCCGAAGGGCCTGTTCCTGTGCTGTAATTTTCTTTGTTCTTTGGAGCACAGTCTTTTATTCTGGGCACCTAACTTTAGCAGGAATTTGAAAGCTTTAAACAGGGTGTGGGGAAGAATGAAAATGATTCCAGGAATGAGGGACTTCAACCATTTGCATATATTGGACAAGCTGGAATTTTTTGCCTTAGAGAAGGTTGACAGGGGATTTAATACAGGTGCTCAAAATCAGGGTGTAGAAAGCAACAATAGAAATTATTCCCACAAAATTTAAGGAGATTGTCAAAAAGACAAAGACAACTGAAAGAAATTTTTTTTTCCAATGGAGCTCGTTAAGATCTGGAATGCATGAGCTAGAAGAGTGGTGTGGATCATTTTAAACATCACCGTCTGTAGGTAAATAGATAAGCCCCCAAAGAGAAAATAATTTGCAACAATTGAGGAAATACAGCCATGATAGAAAAAGTTGCTCTTGCAATGAGTTCGATGAGATGAATATGCACTTTCTGTGCTATTTTCTTGCTCTATTCGTAGAAACTCAATGGAATTTAATTAAGATACAAGCACTCAAATAAAGAAACCCTAATTAAATGGTCGTTGTCTTACAATAAGCAGGCAGTTTAGATATCACCAAGCTTGGATACAATATCTGACCCCATGTTTGACTAGAGTAACTACAGTTTTACTCTGAACTCCCAAAATAATATTGCCTCTTCCTGAACTAGCTTATCAATCACATTACATGGCATTCTGTCAGAAACCTTTGAAGGAACACACACAGATTGAGATTAGTCATAAACTCATCAGCCGTGATACAGTTCACCAACAGTGCAGACATGAGGGATTGAATAATTTAATCCTGTTCCTAATGTTCTTCAAATGTGTTTATTTTGGCATTTACGCCTTTAGGAATTACAGTTCAAGCAACTAATAACAGTTTCATTTTGTCAGAATAAAAGTCTGACACCTACTGGAAGCAACCAAAATCAAATTCTTATTCAAAACCATTTTTCTCACTGTCAAAGCTTATCACATTTGTTAACTTTCAAAACACTATCACTTTAATGGAAATTCTATTTGTGCAAATGTGATTAAAGCAGTGAAACAAGACCACACCTACTTGTACCACAATCCACTTTCATAGGACAGCAAAAACAAAAACTTTGTTAAATTTAGCAAAGGAATTATGTGACAATTAACTTTTCACAGGATATAAAAATCTGATATAACTTAATGCCTGATGTAAGATGTGCACAGTTTAGAATTTGCCTGATGCAATCACAGTGCTTAGTAGAGAAAAGTCCTTTCAAAAATAATTCAGTGGAGCTCTACTTCTATACATAGTTTTTTTTAAACAGAAGCATAGATGCAAGAAGCAACATACCAGAAAAACACAAGTAATAACAAATCAGAATGGGGAAAGATTTATACCAGCATTGTCTTTGCTGCCACTATCTAATTCCTAAGAAAACCTTCTGTCAAAACTGTACAAATTCCATTTTAATTTGCAATAGTAGGAAAGCAGGAGGAAGGGATAATTTCCAATATCTTGTAAAGACCACTTTTTTATTTATTTTGGCTTGTACATTAAAATGGGTAAAAGGACTCTCTTAAGCCAAAGACTGTGAAAGGACTTGCTGCGCTTTTAAAAACAAGCTATTAGAACATATCACAAGTTGCGGTTACACTGTTGCTTTGCTCAAACAGTGGGGGAAGTGATCAAAAACAACACGGCATTGAGGTTGTATGCACACAGAGTGAGCTTCACCCAGTGACAATTTGCTGATTCATTTATGCAGTTGTACCTGTTGTGGATAGCGGAAGTCATGACAAAACAGTCCCTGATTGGACCGTGGGCAGGTGAAAAGTTTGGGTGTGAATGACAGAAAAAGAAGCCTCCAGACTGCAGGAAAGAGATCCAGCAGCAAAGTAACCAAAGCCTCACAGACAGCCAGTTGTTCTGTCATATCAGCTCTTGTAAACTGTTACCTCTAACCAGTGACTGAAAGTCTTGACAATTTATGTGCCCACCCACACTGGAGAACAGAAGGTCTTGGAAAGCAAACGGAACACCTCACTGGATCATATGGACTGATGCCATTAACTATGTTTCCCTAACAAATCATGCCTGCTTGTTTGTCTGTGTCTGTCTATATGCATGGGACAGGTTTAAGAAAAGGGTTATAACTTTATCTAGTAGGGCTATATGTCGATATTTGTGTTTGCCTGTGGTTAGAAGTGATTTTTTAAATATAAATAATTCTTGTTCAGTACAGAAACCTTGTTTTCTGTTAATCTGAGTCCAGACAAGTAAATTCAGTACTTTAAGTCCTTCAATTAAATCATCAAAACTCTCAGAAGTCAGAATTTTACACAACTGAAAGAGACCATTTAAACCATCTTGTCTGTACCGACTCCTGAAAGAATTACCTAACCAGTCCCATTCTCCCACTATATCTCTTAGCCCTCTGAATTCATCACTTTCAAATATATATCCATCTCACTTTTGAAACTTCCACCACTCTCCCAGGCAGCCAGTTCCAAATCCTAACTTTGAGTAAATTAGTTTCACCTCCTCTCACTCTGAGCTCTCTTGCTGACGATCTTGAAATTATAACCCCCAGACATACCAATTAGTGGAAACAGAATATCCTTCTTTACCCTATCAGAATTGTTCACAATTTGGAAAATCTTAATACGGTCACCTCTTAACAATAGAATCCCAACAGTGTGAAAAGAAGCCATTCAGCCCTTCGAGTCTGTATCGACTCTCCAAAGACATCCCACCCAGATCCTGCCCCCATCGCCACATTTACCATTAACTAAACTACCTACCTGCACATCACTGGATATTATGGAGCAATTTAGCATGACCAATCTAAACAACCTGCACATCTTTAGACCATGGGAGAAAACCAGTGCATCCGACAGAAATTTGACAGAGACACAGGAAGAACGTGCAAACTCTACACAGTCAGTCAAGGCTTGAAACGAGCATGGGTCCCTGGTGCTGCAAGGCAGCAGTGCTAACCATTGAGCTACCTTGCTGCCCACATCTTCAATGATCCAAGAAAAATCAGTCTAATTCACCAATATTTCCTTGTATCTAAAAATACCTCAAAGAACACTGGCCACCCTACCCTATGTTAGAAATGCATCAGAACTGACTACAGGACTCCTACGACCTCTTGGAATAAGGATAGCACACAAACCAACAGTAACACTTAATCAGTTACTCTCAAAGATGAAAGACCCCATACCTACAATGAGCATGATAAATGTGACATACAAAATACCATGCACCAATTGTGAGACACACTACATAGGACAGATGGGCAGGAAACTCACCACCAGAATACATGAACACCAACTCGCAGTAAAACGACACAACCAACTCTCCCTCGTTTCAATACATTCTGATATAGAAGGACATCCAATTTGACTAGGACAAAGTACTAGGACAAGCAAGACAAAGACAAGCACAAGAATTCCTGGAGGTCTGGTTTTGAACCACCGATGTAATTAACAAACATGATCCATCCACAAACCACTACGGTACAAAACCGGAAAGAAGACTGCCCACCATGACAGACCAGAACATATAAACTCAGCGCAGGACAGAACAACAGTGCTTCAACGGAGGCTACACAGTACTGATGATGTCACCTAGGAGGGGAGATGAAACGTTTGCATAAAAATGTCAGCTCGGCGAACCAACCAACAACTCCAACCAATCCTTGGTAAACCAATATCAACTCATCTCCAATCTGAGAAATCCCCATCTATACCTACCCTCTGTTTCTCATCTTTGAGCCAACTGTTAATCCATGTTGCCAAGAACCCATCAGCGATTTCTAATTTGCTAACCAACCTATGGCACCGTATCAAATGCTTTCTGAAAGTCCAAAATATACAACATCAACAGCACTGCCCTCATCCACTACTTGTGTCACCTTGTCAAATAACTCAATTAAATTTGTCAGAAATGACCTGCCCCTGACAAAACCATGCTGACTGTCTAGTATCAACTTACTTTTCTCTAAGTGTATATTTACCTGATTTCATATTATGGCCTCCATCAGTTTTCCCACTATTGATGTCCAGTTGACAGATTTATAATTTCGTGAGTTATCCTTTGATCCTTTCTTTAACATTGGTGTCACATTTGCGATCCTCTAGTACCCTGGGACTAAATCTATGTTCAGAAAGACTTGGAAAATTTCTGTCAACAGCTCCACAATTTGCTCTTTTAACTTTCTTAGGATCTAGAATGCATCTCATCCGGGCCTAGCAACGTCTCTACCTGGGGTGCTGCCAGCCTTTTCAGCTTTTCTTTATCTATCACTATATTGCTCAGTTGCTTAACACCTACATTTTCATCTGAGCCATTGTCACCATCCTTGAATTTGCTAAAGACAGAAGTACATTTAGTACCTCTGCCATATGCTTTGCTTCAGCGAGTTTAACCTTTTTCTTTGTGGGCCTACTCTATCCATCAATAATCTTTTACTATCCATATTAATTTACCATTGACAATTGTGTTAACACCAAGAGTGCGGCTGAAGTATCAGTGCATTTTCCCAAGTGGTAACAATTTCCCAGCTTCAGAAATGACATTGACAAGGCTGTTCAGCTGCAGATCAGGCATTAATGTAAACACAATTCAGCCTTTTTCACACTCAGCTAGACACACTTTTAATTCACCTTTATCATGTACTAAGCTTAGCATAGGAATGGCCATAACATTTGAATAGTACCATAAGACCATAAGAAATAGGAACAGGAACAAGCCATTTGGCTCCTTGAAACTGCTGTGCCATTCAACAGAATCATGGCAGATCTGACACTCGAGTCCACTTTCCCGGCCTTTCCCTGTAATCCTGGTTCCCATAATGATCAAGAATCTATTTCAGCCTTAAATACATACAAGGACTCTGCCCCACATCTCTCTGAGTAAAGGAGTTCCAAAGACACTCAACTCTCAGCACAAATTCCTCCTCATCTCAGTCTTAAATTGGTGCCCCTTTATTCTGACACTATGCCCTCTCATCCTGGAATCTCCCATGAGGGGAATCCTCTCAGCATTTACCCTGTCATGCCGCCTAACAATAATGTTTCTGTTTAGCCTTTGCTCAATAGATAATCTCTCCATACCAGGAATCATCCTCATGAACCTTGTCTGAACTGCCTCCAATGATATCTTTGATTAAATAAAGGGACCAAAGGCTCACAGTATACCAGAGATGGTCGCACCAGCACCTTTTACAGCTGCAGTAATATTTCTCTATTCTCAGAGTCAGAGTCATACAGCACGGAAACAGACCCTTCAGTCCAACCAGTCCAACATAATCCCAAACTAAACTAGTCCCACCTATCTGCTCCTGGCCTAAAACCTTCAAAAACTTTCCAACTGATGTACCTATCCAAATGCCTTTTTAATGTGGTAATTGTACCCACACCCACCACTTTACATACAAACCATGCTGTGTGTAAAAAATATTGATTCATGTCTTTTTTAACTCTCTCTCCTCTCACCTTAAAAATGTGCCCCCCAGTCTTGAAAGTCCCCCATCCTCGGGTAAAGGCAGCCCCCGTTAACTCTATCTATATCTTTCATTATTTCATAAACTTCTGTCATGTCTCCTCTCAGCTTCCTACACTCCAGTTAAAAAAAGGTCCCAGCCTTTCTTTATATCTTAAACCTTCCATACCCAACATCATATTTGAACCCCCTTGAAATAAGGTCCAACATTCCATTACCCTTTCCAATTACCTGTTGCGCCTGTGTGCTATCTTTCTGTTTTCTATCTTTGTGTTTCGCACACAAGTACCCCCAAGTCCCTTTGTGTTGCAGCTTTCTGCAGTTTTTCTCCTTGAAATAATACTGTTATTTTGTTCTCCCTTTTAAAATGAACATTTATCCTATTTATCCACATTCCCATTTGCCAACTTTCTGCCCACTTACTTAACCTATCAACACCTCCATGTAAACTGTGTTTACCCCTGTCACAACCTGCCTTTCCATCTATTTGTGTCATCTTCAAATGTGACTACAGTACTTTTACCTCCTTCCAAGTCATTAATATGTATTGTAAATAGTTGCAGTCCCAGCACTGATCCCTGTGGAATACCCGTAAACAAGTCACCAAACTGTGAAAGAACCCCATCTTCACTTGATTGATACAATGCGGAGTTGGAGGAGCACAGCAGGTCAGACAGCATCCGAGGAGCAGGAAAGTCGACGTTTTGGGTCAGGACCCTTCATCAGAACTCAGTCTGACCTGCTGTGCTCCTCTAGCTCCACGTTGTATCGACTTTGACATCCAGCATCTGCAGTCCTTTCTATCTCCCTATCTCCACTCACTTTGTTTCCTACCCATTAGCCAATTCTGTGTTCATGCCAACATATTACCCCCAACACTATGGGCTCTTATCTTATAGGTTAATCTTTTGTACCTTATCAAACACTTTCTCGAAGTCCAAAAAACAACACGTTTACTGGTTTCTCTGTCTGCTCAGAAAACTTAATAAATAATCAGACATAATTTCCCTTTCATAAAACTATTCTGACTCTGTTTAATTAGATTATGATTTTTAAATGTTCTGCCATTACTTCCTTAATAATTGATTCTAATACTTTTCCAATGGTACATGTCAGGCTAATTAGCCTATAGTTAACCAATTTTTGCCTCCTTCCTTTTTTTTCTATTCATTTTTGTGGGATGTGGGCATCGCTGGCTGGCCAGCATTTCTTGCCCATCCCTAGTTGCCCTTGAGAAGGTGGTGGTGAGCGACATTCTTGAACCGCTGCATTCCTCCTGCTGTGGGTTGACCCACAATGCTATTAGGGAGGGAATTCCAGGATTTTGACCCAGCGACAGTGAAGGAACGGTGATATATTTCCAAGTCAGGATGGTGAGTGACTTGGAGGGGAACTTGGAGGTGGTGGGGTTCCCATATATCTGCTGCCCTTGTCCTTCTAGATGGAAGTGGTTGTGGGTTTGGAAGGTGCTGTCTGAGGATCTTTGATGAATTTCTGCAGGGCATCTTGTAGATAGCACACACTGCTGCTACTGAATGTCGGTGTTGGAGGGAGTGAATGTTTGTGGATGTTGTGCCAATCAAGCAGGCTGCTTTGTCCTGGATGGTGTCAATCTTCTTGAGTGTTGTCAGGGCTGCAGTCATCCAGGCAAGTGGGGAGTATTCCATCACATTCCTGACTTGTGCCTTGTAGATGGTGGACAGACTTTGAGGAGTCAGGAGATGAGTTACTCGCCGCAGTATTCCCAGCTTCTGGCCTGCTCTTGTACCCACTGTGTTAATGTAGTGAGTCCAGTTGAGTTTCTGGTCAATGGTAACCCCCAGGATGTTGATAGTGGGGATTCAGTCATGGTAACACCATTGAATGTCAAGGGACGATGGTTAGATTGTCTCTTATTGGTGATGGTCATAGCCTGGCATTTGTGTGGCACGAATGTCACTTGCCACTTGTCAGCCCAAGCCTGAATATTATCCAGATCATGTTGCATGTGAACATGGACTGCTTCAGTATCTGAGGAGTCATGAATGGTGCAGAACATTGTGCAATCCTTTTTGAATAGGGGTGTCACATTAGCTTTTTCCAATCTTCTGGTACATTTCCAGAATCCAACAATTTTGGGAAATTACAACCAATGCACCCACTGCCTCTGTAGCTACCTCTTTTAGAATCCTAGGATACAAACCATTAGGGTCAATGGACTTAGCTGGCTTTAGCCCCATTAGTTTGTGCAATACCACTTCTTTACCAATGATACTTAATTCCTCCCCGGTATTCTTTAGTTTTCATGGAACGTTCAAAGTGTTCACCATAAAGACTGATGCAAAATGTCTTTAACTCCTCTGCTATTTCCTGCTTCCCCAAAACCATCTCCCCGGACTCTTTCTCTAACATACGCATATTAATAATCATTTCTTCTCCTGAATCACATTTATGGGGAAGCTACACCCTATGTATGATGAAGTGCTTCTTGATATTCCTTTTGATTTTAAAGATCTTTTGTTTTGGCCTCCCCCACTAGAGGGGACATTTTTTGGTCCAACTATCCGATGTATTGAATTCTTTAATTGGATGTGGCACAGGTCAGCAATGGTTGCTGATCACTATTGGTCCTCGAGGAAGTAGTGATGAGCTTTCTCGAACTGCTACAGTCAATGTGTTGTAAGCGCACCTGTGCCAGAGCTATAAGATTGGTGTCAGCCATAGGGAAATCAAACTGTAATGGAATCTTCCTGTCAATACACGTAGAACATGGTGAAAAAAGGACTCAGTCAGTACCTCAGTCAAATTGGCTTTGGTCAAAGAACAGGAACTACAGAATATCCACAGCACCTGCTCTGTCCTAAAATCCGTGATAAACATCCATATACAACACTTGCAAGGAGATTTTGGCATAGGATTAGGATTAGTCAACCAGGAAACAACAGGACTGGTGTGATTAGAACTACCAGGAGATCAAATAGTTACTGAATTACAAACATAAGGTACTCATGACTGGAAACAACTTCACACACAGAGAAAGAAAGCTTGTCGACTGTAGGGGTGACCTATGTAAGGTGACTTATACCTGACAATACTAAGCAGCCCATGCCTGCTTACAAGTTGGCAGACAGAAGCTAAGCAAAACTAAGCAGCCTGCTCACAGTGAAATACAATGGTACCTTTAACAGAACTGCTACAAGGTTAGTAAAAGAACGCTGTGCGCTCCCATCCGAGTCAGTTCTGATAAAAGGATGCCTTAGGACAGATAAATGACCAATTCCAGCTTTATTAATGAAAGGATGATTTTCCCAGTAAATGAATAACATCAGATGCTAGATTAGGTCCTTAAGCAGCTGCAGGGATAACAGCTAAAGGTTTTCATAATAAATAGTTGCCTCTTTGAAACTACCAGCAGTATTAAATAGTTTCAAGCTAAAACCACTCTAATCAAAGAAGTTGATTTCAATACATAACCAGGATATAATACAAGCCTTAAAAATCATTTAAGCTTAGATGGGAAGATTAACTAGCCTCAGGAGATGCCTTCTCTTATACCCTGAACAAGACAGATTGATCACAATCCACAAATTACAAAATGCCGACAGTAGTAGTTGTATAACATTGCACTTATAATTAACTTTATAACAAAAGTTAACCTTATAGCAATTAGTTAAGACTAACTGACTTTTTAAGTTTATGTAATTGGGACTGTGGGAAAATCAAAGGAGTAACTGAATTTGATAAAAGGCAGCACCAAAATACAATGGGAATTGAATTCAAGCCATACTTACAGATAAACATGCTGAGAAAGACCTGAAGGAGTATAGCCATTAAACTTTCGGAATGCAAATTAATAGGATGCACAGAAAGATCCAGAGGCCTTCAGATTATGTCTAGCTAATGTCTAACTAATACCATAAGATCATGGGAACCTGGGGCTGTACATAGAAGTGCTCATCATTGATTAGGTGTCCCTCCAGACTGGGTGTTTGGATTAGGGGGAAGGACAGTGAATATGTTGTATTTGATTACTGTAATACAAACTGTATAAAAATGTTGTATTTCTTCATAAAAGCAGAGAGTGTGTCATTGATCTATCTTCCGAAGCCACAGTTGGGGAAGATCCTTCAGCCCTGTCCCTGCATAAACTGGTTTCTGCTTGAATAAACATCTTCCAATTGCCGGAATCTTGCCTGCTTCCTTAAGATTTTGTCCCAGGTCAAGAAAATCGCTTGTACATTGACAAACACACGAAGGTCCAATAAAAAAGCTAAATAACATCCAGTCGGCAGAAAGAGCACAGGAAACACAGCAACTTACTGACAGCCAGGATCTGCATGAATTCCTCAGCGCAATCAAGACCATTTATGAACCAGGCACCTAAACCGATAGTGATCAGAATAGAGCGATACTCATCATGGACAAAGAGGCAGTCAGCAGTCATTGGAAGGAGCATTTTGAGGATCTCCTCAACTAAAACTCAGCCCTTGTTCGGAGTGCCCTCAACCACATCCCAGCTTGCTACCCATCACTATCTCAGGACAACCCTAATCTGACATGAGGTCAAAATAGCTAAGAATTAACTCCAGTGCAATCAGGATCCTTGCCAAAATACCAAAATATAATAGAGAAGCTTTGTCTCATATGCACAAGCACATCTCCCTCACCTGAGAAGAGGAGAACCAGCAAGGGGATCTCTGAAATCCTGCAATAGTGGCCATCTTCAAAAAAGACTAATTGCAGTAACTACAGAGGGTCTCCTTGATGTCCATGACAGGTAAGATTATTGTAAAAATTTTCAATTGCTTTCTCCCAGTGGTTGAAAAGCTTGTACTTGAGTCACAATGCTGATTTTGTCCATCAAGAGAGACAGTGGACATCCTCACAAGACAAGTCCAAGTACACAGAGCAACATTTATAAAGGTCCTTTTTTTAACCTCACAAAGGTGTTCCACTCAACCAGGAGTTGGAGCATCCTCCTCAAATACAGCTGGCTTCAGAAATTCAACTCCATCCTCTGCCTGCTGCCAGATGTCATGCCAGCTGTGATGCTCGCCAGCAATCCAACATAAATCCAATGTGTGCACTGATGGGGTCAAGCAAGCTGTGCCAGCATACCGTGTTCTTCTCCATCTTCCTCTTTGCAAAACTCCATCGCATCTCCATGAAGCTTCCCCTGGAGTGGAGCTTTTCTACAGTACAAGCAGGAAACTGTTCAACTGTATCACCTTCAGTCCAAAACCACACCAACCTCTCTCTTCGAGTTGCATTATTCAGACATTTGTGAAGCTCCAGACTTCCATCAATACATTCATGGAGGCAGATGACAGAATTGGTCTTAGGTAAACAGACATAAGACAGAGGTCCCTGACCTGCACAATAGTGCTCCACGACTATTTGGATCAATTCTCATACCTTGGGAGCCTCCTATTAACAAGATCAGACATGGTCAATGAAATTCAACACTGTCTCCAATGTGCTTGAGCAGCCTTTGGATGTCTGAGGAACAGAATATTTGATGACAAAGACATCACTAAGCTCATGGTATACAGGTCAGGAGTGTTACCTACCTTTCTGCATGCAGCAACATGGGAAATGAACTGTACACACCTCAAAATTACTTGGGGAATACCACCAATGATTCCTCCATAATATTCTGCAAATCCACTCCATTCTCCCTCAGACCAATATACCTCCAATATCAAGGCAGTGGTTACCATCAGTCAGCTGCACTGTGTGGGCCATGCATGGAGTACACATGCACAAAGCTGGCACAAGGCTTCCAAAGCAAAACTTCCCAAAAAACATGCAATATCCCCACTGACTAGTGGAAATCTCAAGTCCAAAACCACCTAATGTGGAGATGAAGAATCTGTGAAGGAGTCAACCAATTTGAACATCCCCAAGGAGCAAAGATTGAGAACAAGAGCTAACAGCAAAGGAACATGTTAAACTTTGAAAATCCCCCTCACCCATAACCAGAAAAACCACCTGCCCCACTTGTGGCAGGGCTTACAGACATAGCACTGGCCAGCTTAAGTACCTTAAATCCCATAACAACAACAATGGAATGAAAGAAAGTCATCTTTGATGGATTGTCCAAGAAGTAGCAGGCATGTGCACAGTGTTTTTAGAGAGCGGTTCCAGGATTCTGACTCAATGACGGTGAAGGAATGGCAATGTTGTCCCAAGTCAGGATGGCTTGGTTTGTAACTTGTAGACAGTTGTGTTCTGATGCATCTACTCCCCTTGATCTTCTACGTGTTTGAGACTGTGGATCTGGAATGGGCTGTTAAAAGAGCCCAGGGAAGTTGCTTAAGTGTATTCTATAGTTGGTACACTTTTCCTTTCAGGCCACTAGTCGGGGAAGTAGTAGAAAAGTAGTAGAAGAGTGAGGGAGCCATGGTTCTCGAGAGAGGTCGAACAACTGTTAAGAGGAAGAAGGATGCTTATGTAAGGTTTAGGAAAAGAGGAACGGAAAAGGGTCTAGAGGTATACAAATTAGCCAGGAAGGAGCTGAAGAAAGGGCTGAGGAGATCTATAAGGGGACATGAGAAAACCTTGGCAGATAGGATCAACGAAATCTCCAAGGCTTTTTACATGTAGGTGCAGAACAAGAGAATGACCAGAGAGAGGGTAGGGCCGATCAAGGATTGTAAAGGGAATTTGTGCACGGAGCCTAAAGAGATAGGAGAAGTCCTTAATGAATACTTTTCTTCAGTATTCACAACTGAGAGGGACCTAGCTGTAGAGGAGGACATTGTGAAACAGGCAGGTAGGCTAGAGGAGGTTGATGTTAGTAAAGAAGATGTGCTAGGAATTCTGAGGAAGTTGAAGATAGATAAGTCCCCCGGGCCTGATGGGATTTATCCAAGGATTATATGGGAAGCGAGGGACGAGATCGTAGGGCCTTTGGCGATGATCTTTTTGTCCTCACTGTCCACGGGTATCGTGCCGGAAGATTGGAAAGAGGCAAACGTCATTCCCTTGTTCAAAAAAGGGAACAAGGATAACCCTGGAAATTACAGGCCAGTTAGTCTTACATCAGTGGTGGGCAAATTATTGGAAAGGGCTCCGAGAGACAGGATTTATGATCACTTAGAAAGGCACAGTTTGATTCGTGATAGTCAGCATGGATTTGTGAGGGGTAGATCATGCCTCACAAACCTTATTGAATTCTTTGAAGAGGTGACCAAACATGTGGATGAAGGTGGAGCAGTGGATGTGGTATACATGGATTTAAGTAAGGCGTTTGATAAGGTTCCCCATGGTAGGTTCATGCAGAAGGTAAGGAAGCATGGGATAGGGGGAAATGTGGCAGATTGGGTTCAGAATTGGCTGACCCTTAGAAGATTAAGGGTGGTAGTGGATGGAAAATATTCAACATGTTGCTCAGTTACGAGTGGTGTACCACAAGGATCTGTTCTGGGTCCTCTTCTATTTGTGATTTTTGTAAATGATTTGGATGAAGGAATGGAAGAGTGGATTAGCAAGTTCGCGGACGATACGAAGGTGGGTCACGTTGCGGACAGTGCGGAGCGCTGTTCTAGGTTACAAAGGGACATTGATAGAATGCAGAGCTGGGCTGAGAAGTGGCATATGGAGTTTAACCCTGAAAAGTGTGAGGTATTTCATTTTGGAAGGACAAACTTAAAAGCAGAATACAGGGTTAACGGAAAGATTCTTGGCAGTGTGGAGGAGCAGAGGGATCTTGGGGTTCATGTTCACAGTTCCCTGAGAGCTGCCACCCAGGTAGATAGAGTTGTTAAGAAGGTGTATGGTGCGTTAGCTTTCCTTAATAGAGGGATTGAGTTCAAGCGCCGTGAAGTTATGCTCCAGCTATACAAAAGCCTGGTTCGGTCACATCTGGAATATTGTATCCAGTTCTGGTCACCTCATTACAGGAAAGATGTGGAAGCGTTAGAAAAGGTGCAGAGGAGATTTACCAGGATGTTGCCTGGAACGGAGGGAAGGTCTTACGAGGAAAGGTTGAGAGAGCTAGGGCTTTTCTCTTTAGAACGAGGAAAGATGAGAGGTGACTTGATAGAGTTGTACAAAATGATCAGAGGTATAGGTAGAGTAGACAGCCAGAGACTTTTTCCTAGGGTGGAGGTTGCTTTTACGAGGGGACATAGTTTTAAAGTGAAAGGAGGTAGATATTGGGGAGATATCAGAGGTAGGTTCTTTACTCAGAGAGTGGTAGGGGCGGGGAATGCATTGCCAGAGAGGGTATTGGAGTCGGCCTCATTAGGGGCATTTAAGCGGCTATTAGATAGGCATATGGATGATAGTATAAGGTAGCAGTGGAGGTTCGATAGACCTTAGGTTTAGGGTAAAAGTTCGGCACAACATCGTGGGCCGAAGGGCCTGTACTGTTCTACGTTCTATGTTCTAAAAAGGGAGAGGGAAGACCATGGACAAAACATATGCAATTTCCTCACCTACCTCTTTTAATACCCTGGAATGGAAACAATCATGTCCCAGAGTTTTTATTTTCTTTCATCTCCGTTACCATTTTTGAACATTTATATTTAGTAGCAAATTCTACTTCTGTATTTATTTCTTTTACATATTCACTTTTAGTTTTCCTTGCAAGTGGTACCTTATCAGGGTGGTCCCCCGATTCACTGGACAATATGGATCAATTCTCACACCTTGGGAGCCTCCTTTCAACACGGTAATGAAATTCAACATTTTGCATATCAGTTACATGGGTTTTTCAGGAATATTATTATGCTTGTCACCTTCTTTTTCTTTACATACTTGGAAAAGATGTTTAGTGTTGTCCATGATATCCTTGGCAGCCTTTTCTCTTATTTCCTTTTTTATGCTACCACTATTTTTGTTCGTCTCTATATCTGCTCCATTCCATGGGACCACTATTTGAGTTTGTACAAGCCTTTATTTTAATTTCATACTACTGCTTATTTCTTTTATTGATCAAGGTGGAGTTCTTGCCCATTACAGGCAAGTAACGCTCAGATAACATACCAAATACTTCTTTGAAAAGGTCTCACTCTTCATGTGTAGTTTTATCAGCAAATAATTCTGCCCATTTTAGTGTGATTAATTTCTGTCTGAAGAAAACTATAACTAAATTAAAAAACGTGTGACTCTGATGCGCTTTTCTTCCACAAACCTGACATTAAATTCAATCATGTTAAAGTCAGTTAACTATTGTTAGTTTGTTAACAAATTCAAATCACTGGTCATCACTAAATTTAGTTGATTCAAGAACCTAATGGCCCAAATCTTGTGACTGGGAGATGCACATCAGGAACCTACCATAAGTAGAAACTGCTGGAGAAGTTTAAACTTCCAGTGTGCTGATTCTCTGCTGCCTGGCAACCTCCACAAGTTTCTCTAACGGAGTATCACTATTGATATCACTCACAACTCATTTATCCCCCTAACCAGATCCAATTACCTCCCCAACCACCTAACAACCCCCAAAGTACTGGATTATTGCCCTGACTAGACCACACTATCAACTCGCGTAATCACTTCATTCACTAACCTGTACTCATCCATTAAATGACTAAAACCTACCTGAATACGGCAGGGACTGTCATAAAAAGGTGCGTGTTCCCTCCATCTGACTCTCCTACACTCTCTAGGCTATGCCTGCACTGTCCATTTCTGCTAGAGCCATAATCCAAAGATCTCAGAAGGAACAGATAATATCGTCAGGTCTTGAAAAATTGCATGGGCAGCAGCAGTGCACATAGCGCTACTGCTGACTGGAAAATATAGGCCATTGTTACACAGACTCTTCAGTACAGAAGCAGCCCTTTAGCCAGAGTTTGTACTACCAAAAATATACCATTAATGACACTAGTCTCACTTTGTTGCACTAGGCCCATAGTCTTGAATGTTACGAAACTTCAAGTGTTCTTTCAAATACTTTTTAAACATTGAGAGGTTTCCGCCTCAACTACCATGCCACACATGCATTACAGACCCCACCACTCTCTCGGTGAGAAAGATTTTCCTCAGATCCCCTCTAAACCTCCTGCCTTTCACTTTAAAATTATGCTGACTGGTTACTGACCCTTCAACTAAGGGAGCAGCTGTTTCCTGTTCACCTTATTCATATCCTGCAATGTTATACACTACTATCAGGTCTCCCCCATCAACCTTCCCTGTTCCAAAGAAGAAAACCCAAACTTATTCAACCTCTCTTTAAGCTGAAATGTTCCATCCCAGACAACATCCTCTTTTGCACCCCCTCCAGAACATTTTGACAATGTTGTGAACAGAACTTGCACATTCAGCTGTGGCCTAACCAAAGTTGTGTATACTTCAACATTACAGCGTGTCATAGTCATACAGCATAGAAACAGGTTGACCGACCAACATCAAACTATGCTAATCTGATTTACCTGCGCTTACCTCCCTGCTCTTACAATCTACACTATAACTGATAAAGGCAAGCATCCCAAAGGCCTTCTTGACTACCCATTACCCTGTCCTCCTGCTTTCAGGATTGTGAACAAGCACCTCTAGATCCTCTCAGCCTCCTAGTGTCTTGCCATTGAGTGGTCCATTTTCTTGTTCTTCTTCCAAAGTGCATCATCTCACATCTCTTCTCAGGGATAAGTTCCATCTTCTACTGATCTGCCCATCTGACCTGTCCATTTTTATCCTCCTATCACCCTCCTCCTCACTGTCAACCACAGGGACAACCTGTGTGTCATCATGCCCTGCATTTTCATCTGCATCATTTGTAAATATCACTAACAATAAGGGACCCAGCACCGATCCCTTGTATGTCATTGAACTCCAGTCACACAAACAGCCTTTTACAACCAATATCTGTCTGTTGTCACCAAGCCAATTCTGGATGTAACTTGCCAGTTTCCAATGGATCCTATGAGTGTTTATCATCTTTATCAGTTTCCCCATGTGAAACCTTGTCAAAGGCCTTGCTGAAATCCATTTAAATTACAACAGTTGCCCTAACTTCATCCAAATATTTGGTCACCTTCTCAAAAAAAATCCACCAGATTCATTAGGCATGGCCTCCCTCTGACAAAGCTATGCTGACTATCCCTGATCAAACCTTGTCTCTCTAAATGGAAATTTATTTTCTTCTTCACTATTTACTCTAACAGTTTCCACTGATGTTAGACTCACTGGCCCGAGTTGCACCATCTGTCTCTACCATCCTTCTTGTCAAGGGTGGCACAGTGGCTTAGTGGTTAGCACTGCTACCTCAAAGTGCCAGGGGCCGAGTTTGATTCCAGCCTCTGGCGACTGTCTTGTGTGGAGTTTGCACGTTCCCCCTGTGTCTGCGTGGGTTGCCTCCAGGTACACTGGTTTCCTCCCATAGTCCAAAGATGTGCAGTTTGGGTGGCTTGGCCATGCTGAAATTGTCTGTAATGCTCAAGGATGTGCAGGCTAAGTGGATTAGCCATGGTAAATCTGGTATTCTGGGATATGGTAGGAGGCTGGGTTTGAGTGGGATGCTCTTCAGAGGGTGGGTGAAGACTCAATGGGCCAAATGGCCTCCTTCCACACTGTAGGAGTTCTAAGTGCAACCATATTAGCTGTCCTTCATTCCTCTGGCACCACCCTGATAGCCAGAGACAATTTAAAAATTTGGTTCAGGCCCTTGAAATTTCTTCCCTTGTGTCCCACAGCATTATGGGATACAACCTATCCAGACATGGGGATTTGTCCACTTTTAAATCTGCCAATACCTTCTTTCTTCTTATTTCAATCTGCTCAAGAGCTTCACAGTCCGTTATCTTGTATCCTCCTTTTCCCCTGTAAAGACAGATGCGAAGTATTCTCCCAATGTCCTTCAGCTTCACGTGCAGACTGCCCCCTTGGTCCCTAATGGGATTTACTCTTTCCCTAGCTATTCTCTTTCCCTTGATATACAAATTTGGCAGGATCCTGAAAACTGTAGAAATTCTGCAACCTGCAGTCTGTATGAAAAATAAAATCTCCCACCGCAACTACTCTACTTTGAGAGTCATAGAGTCATTCACCTTATTATCTATACCTCTCAAGATTTTATAAACCTCTATAAGGTCGCCCCTCATCCTCCTACGCTCCAGTGAGAAAAGTCCCTGCCTCTCCATGTAACTCAAACCCTCTATTCCCAGCAACATCCTGGTAAATCTCTTCTGAACCCTCTTCAGCTTAATACTATCCTTCCTATAACAGGGCAACCAGAACTAGACAGAGTACTTCAGTAGAAGCCTCACCAACATCCTGTACAACCTCAACATAACGTCCCAAATCCTATATTCAAAGGTCTCAGCAATGAATACAAGCATGTTAAAGGCCTTCTTAACCACCCTATCTGCATATGATGCAAATGTCAAAGAATTATGTACCTGAGCTCCCTACTTCTTTCTGTTCTACAGTACTACCCAAGTCCCTTCTTTTCATTGTAATAAGTCCTGTCCTTATTTATTTTATCAAAATTAAACTCCATCTGCCACTCCTTAGCCCATTGACCCAATTAATCAAGATCTCTTTGTAATCTTAGATAACCTTCATCACTGTCCACTATACCACCAATCTTGGTGTCATCTGCAAACTTACTAACCATGCTTTCTATATTCTTATCTAATTAATTTATATAAATGACAAACAAAAGTGGACACAGCACTTCGGAACACCACTAAACACAGGAGAAATATTCATTCAGGACCTTGCCCATCTCCTGTGGTTCCACACACACATGTCCACTTTTGTCCTTGAGGGGTCCTATTCTCTCTCTAATTGTTCTTTCTCTTTTAATATACTTAAAGAATCTCTTTAGATTCACTCTAATCTTCTCAGCCAAAGCTATCTCATGCCCCCTTTTCACACCCCTGATTTCCTTCTTCATTAAACAACTGTATCCCCTCTATACCTCCAGGGATTCCCTTGATCCCAGCTGCCTGTACCTGAGCCGTGCCTCTTTTTTTCCCTGGTCAAAGCCTCGATATCACTTGTCATCTGCAAACTCTGTGTTTACCATGCAGGAAAACATGAGGACTTGAGAAAATTAGTGGTGATAGTGAGGTGGTGTTGGATGTGAGAATGCACGAAGGTGGATAAATCTCCTGATCCTGACCAGATATATTATCTTTGGTTCCCTCTCTAAACAATTAATATGTATCATGAATAACTGGGATCTAAGCATTGATCCCTGCAGTACCCAACAGCCACTGCTGCCTCTCAGAAAGAGATTCATTTATTTCCAATCTTTAGAATCACAGCATGATTGAGTACACAGAGTCTGTGTCACCAAAACTACTTACACCATTCCACTTTCTACTGGTCTTCAGCCAGTTCTCTATCCATATAAATATGCTACCCCCATTTCCATGAGATTACTTGGTAATGTCTTATTTGGGACTTTGTCAAAAGTCTTCTGAAAGTCCAAGTAAAACACATTCACTAGCTCTCTTATCAACTCTACTAGTTACATCCTTGAAATATTTCAGTATATTTTTGTAAATCCATGCTCACACTATTTCAAGTGCTCTCCTATTACATTTTATTGCGGACTCAAGCATTTTCTCTACTACCAATGTCAAGCTATCCAGGCTATAATTCCCGGTTTTCTCTCTATCTCATTTTTTTTTAAAAATGGTGGGGTTATATTTGCTACTCTCCAATCCATAGGAACTGGTCCAGAGTGTATAGAATCTTGAAAGATAACCACCAATGCATCCACTATTTCTAAAGCCACTTTCTTAAGTACTCTAGTATGTAGATTATCAGCTCCTGGGGATCTAAGGATTTATCAGCCTTTCATCCCATCTATTTCCTCGACATCATTTCCTTACTAACACTGATTTCCTTCAGTTGCTCCCTCTCACTAGACTCTGTGTTCCCCAGCATTTTAGAGGCATTATTTATGTCCTTCTGCGTGAAGGCAAAAGCCAAATATGTACTTAATTTAGTGACATTGCTAACTGTATTGCCAGCCCGTTTCTGAGAGTTTATAGTTAGGCAGAATTATAGTGATGAGTACAACATGAAGAGAACGACAAAATGTGTCCTTTTATAGCATTACTAATGTGTATTTCTGTGTTCCAAAAACACAAAGAACCGTGGATGCTGGAAATCAGAAACAAAAGTAGAAATTGCTGGAAAAGTTCATCTGGTCTAGCAGCAGCTGCAGAGAGAAATCAGAATTAATGTTGCAGGTCCAGTGACTTTTACTTAGACCTATTCTGAGCTTTGAGTCAATGGACCCCCAACGTTAACTTTGATTTCTCTCCACAGACGCCGCCAGACCTACTGAGTTTTCCCAGCAATTTCGGTTTTTGTTCCTGCAACAAACTGTTTGATAGAAATAGATTTAATCTCTTCTCTCTCCCTTTGCTGTCCTGTTTCACCAACCTGCCAGCTAACCCTGCCAAACAAGAGTCTCTAATTCAGAGGCAGGATTCTCACCTCGGAATCAGAAATTTGCTGATTCATGCCTGACATTTATTATGAGGAGTGTGTCAACTCAATCTCTTGTTCTCTAAGAAAAATCTGTCATTTATCTCTTTGCAGTATGTGGGATCCTGCTGCATGTAGATTGGCTATCATATTTTCATACTTTACAACTGTAGTTAGGATGTAAAATTTTTTGTTGTATGTGAAGCATTTGTTGATATTTTCACAATCTCAAAACCTTACAAGGGAGTATAAGGAGAGACTGCTGAGGCGACAATAAAAATAGTGAAGCAGAAGAAAAGTTGCGTTGCCTGGGATTGGCAATAAAAACAGCATGGTGGTAGAGTGCTTTAAGGGACACGTGGAACAATATAAAAAGTGCAACAGCAACATGATTTGGGACAATACATGGTGACAAGAAAAAGAACGCAAGAATAGTAAAATGGCAAGTAAAATTTTGCAAAGGTCATGTTTTAATCAATACAGGGAAAGAATGGTAAAGTTTAGCTATTTTAAAGAAAGTTAACTGGGCATTCAGTGGGTTATGGTATAAGCATATAATTGATTAAGGGGTGAGCTATCGTCAAAAAGAGAACAAACAATATGTAAAAGCCTGAAGTAAAACATCTAAGCAAGTAATTAGATCTCAAACATGAAATTAGTTAAAAGCTTGAATGAATAATAAGTTAAAACTAGAGATAAATAGTTGTCTGTGGGACAGAATAGAAATATCAGCAGAGGTAATGTGTCAATGCTGCAGAACGTATGGGAAGGGAAAGTTATAACAGGGAAGTTATGATGGGGAAGAAAGAAATGCTTCCAATGTGCTTTCAATGAAACCCCTTGCATATTTCTAATATGTAAATGATACATTTGCTTTAAATTGAATCTACAGCTACATGCAAGAATTTTACGTTGCTTAATAAGCTCCACTTTGCACTCAAATTCACCTTTGAAAAAGAAGAGTCAAAGCTCGCTTTCCTTAATGTCCTAAGTGAGAAATCAGATAGGAGGTTATCCCCTGTCTACTGTAAACTTATATTCACTTGTGCACATACACATTGGGATTTTTACAATTCACATGTTCCAAGATTGGCATTATTGGAAACCTTCTATGTAGGGACCAAATCATTTGCTCACTATGCAAATTTGATGCTGAAGTAGGATGCATCGAAGTAGAGTGCAAAGTCCTTGTGCAGGATAGCAACATACTGTGCAAATTCATGTATTTGTCCAAGGCTGTCATTTTTGCACCTGCATAGTGCCCAGCCGAACTCAGATTGCCCTAGAAGGGTACGGTATACCTTTAGTTTGAGCAAGAGGTGACAACAGCTGTTTCACACTTGTTGTGAAGTTGATTAGAGTACTTGTAGATTGGGAGGCAGGAAGTTAGAATTTGGTGTTTGTAAAATGCTAGGGGGGAAAGCATTGTGTGGTCCCTTTAAAAAGATCATGTGATTTTTCTGTGCTTAGAGATTTAAAATGGATGCCTGTGAGCAGCAGCTTGAAAGTTTCCAAGTACACAGACAGCACCTGAGTTGAAATATCTGCATCAAAAGGCTGTACAGTTAGCAGGTCAAGCAGCAGTTCACAGCCAAGACAACAGGCATTTGAATTTAGCCAATCAATTTGAACCAGGTGCTTAGATACCAAAACCCTATTAAATTGAAGTCTGATGGTTTTGACAACATAGGACCAATCCTATTGTAAGAAATATTGATATGTCATCAAGAGTATTAAAAAAGGGTGGCAGTTGGACAAAGCCCCAGGGCTAGTTGCCATCCGCCAGAGCTAACGGCCCTCACCTCTCAAGAGAGAATCAGTGGCTCTCACAGCCTCGTCTATGTCTTGGAGAAAGCACCATCTAAATAACAATGGTACCAACGGCACAACTAGTTAATATTCCTGACAGACAAATTGATGGAGAAGTCACAGACCATTCTGGAAGACACATAACCTGGCTGTAATTTCGAGAGACAATATTCTACTATTTTTTATATAGCTGGGACTTATATTTATTGGAACAGCATACCATTAAAATCTTGCTTTATTCAGGAATAGCTAATAGTTAGAAGGGATTTATTCAGTTTGTTAATAGTTTAGTTAATTTGTTCATTGCCAGAGTTAGATAGATAAATTGTTACTTGTTGATTTCAAAGTGAGTGCCATGGGTTTATTTTATTTAACCACTAGAAGTTGCTGAAAAACAGGTTACACTACTTTTCACACTCCTTTTACAGATTATAGAAGCAGAGTGCTCTACTTTTGATGTTTCAGTTTTAGTTCTCAGGGCGGCGGGGGGGTGGTCAATCTCCACTTTATCACACACTGCTACTATGCAGTAGCAATATAACTAATATTTTTCACTGGCAGAATGCTGCCATCAAACCAAAAGGAAATTCTGGCTTTCACACAAATGAGAAATATGGTAAAAGTTTAAATGAAACAGTTTTTGGGCAACTTCCCAATTCGTAAGTAGCAAACTTTCAAAACATATGCCAGTACTGTCTACCATACATCCAAAATGAAAAGTCTGAAATCTATGAAACTTCATTCCTAATTTACAACTATCACAATTTAATTATTTTAGAATTTTGAAAACTGAAACAAAAAGGTAATTTGCATGTCTGTTAGAATTCTATTGCTTTCTTGATGTAAATTGCACACCACCTATTTGCAAACATTTTTCTCCTATATTATGTGCCTTAATGAGCACTATACATTGACAGATATTATATGCATACTCTATAACACAGGGCATTACCAGTTAGGTACATGATGATTTAGTGACTAAGCATTAGTTAGT
Organism: Rhincodon typus; assembly: GCF_021869965.1. Taxonomy (NCBI): domain Eukaryota; kingdom Metazoa; phylum Chordata; class Chondrichthyes; order Orectolobiformes; family Rhincodontidae; genus Rhincodon; species Rhincodon typus. Next base: position 65,644,022 of record NC_063337.1, read on the forward strand.
AGCAGAGGTAGAACAGTCTGCTATCCAACAACAACGTTGACTTTAGATGTTGGTCTCTTTATTGTCCTTTTGAACTTAGAAATGGGATAGTAACAGTTAGAAATTGCAACCAATGCTCAGAAAGCATAGCAGGAAATGACTACTTCAGCAAATATAGCATCCCACATCTAGAGGTCACTAAAGTAGTTAAGTTCTCCTTGGATACAATTGTTTAAAGTGTTTTCTTTAAAAGAAATTAATTCCAGTACTGTGAAACAATTGGTTCAAACAATTCCAAGTTCTCTTGCAGATACTATTATTTAAGAGTTTAGTGGACCAAGGCCAAATCCCAGATAGTAATAAAATGCGATGCCCATTTCCAAAAAAAAAAGACAAAGAATAAACCATCAAACTCCTGACCCGAATAAGCTGATAGATCGTACCAGGAAACCTCTTTTTCTCAATTCATTCATGGGATGCTGGTATCACTGATGACCTACAAATCGGGAAGTTGCTCAAAAACTGTTTTGTTTAAAATTTTACCACATTTCTTACTCATCCCTAACTGCCCTCTAGAAGATGGTAAAGAGCTACCTTCTTGAACTGCTGCAATCTTTGTGGAGAGTGTACACACTTTGTCGTTAAGGAAGGCATTACAGGATTTTGACCCAGTGACACCAAAGACAACAACATTTTATTTCTAAGTCAAGGGTCACTGGATTTGAAACTTTGGTTCAGCTTTCTCTCCACAGATGCTGCCGGACCTGCTGGGCTGTTTCAGCGATTTCTGTTTTTGTTTATGATTTCTAGCATCTGCAGTTGTTTTGTTATTACCTCCTTGTGGTAGCAATTTCTGTAATCTTTCCATGCTTTATGTATTCTGTCTTCCCTGTTGGATTATTGATAACAAAGTAGCTTATCATAAATTACAGAAGGATCTTGATCAGATGGGGAAGTGGGCTGAGGATTGGCAAATACAATTCAATACAGATAAGTATGAGGTGTTGCACTTTGGCAAGTCAAACCAAGGTAGGACTTACAAAGTAAATGGTAAGGTCCTGAGGAATATGGTGGAACAGAGGGACTTAGGAGTACAAGTACATAGTTTGTTGAAAGTGGCATCACACGTGGACAGGGTGGTGAAGAAGGCATTTAGCATGCTGGCCTTCATCAGTCGAGGCATTGAATGTAGGAGTTGGGACGTTATGTTACAGTTGCATAAGTCGTTGGTGAGGTTGCACTTGGAGCATTGTGTACAGTTTTGGTCACCCTGTTATAAGAAAGACATAGTTAAACTGGAAAATGTGCAAAGAAAATTTACAAGGGTGTTGCCAGGACTCATAGGCCTGAGTTATAGGGAGAGGTTGGCCAGGATGGGACTTTATTCCTTGGAATGTAGGAGAATGAGGGGTGACCTTATTGAAGCATACAAAATCGTGAGGGGCATAGAAAGCATGAATGCATATAGTCTTTTTCCCAGGGATGGGGAATTGAAAACTAGAGAGCATAGGTTTAAGGTGAGAGGGGGAAGCTTTAAGGAGGACCTGAAGGGCAACTTCTTCACGCAGACGGTGGTGCATATATGGAACAGGCTGCCAGAGAAAGTGGTTGAGGCAGGTACAATAGCTACATTTAAAAAGCATTTGGATAGGTTATTGGATTAGAAAGGTTTAGAGGGATATGGACCAAATACGGGCAATTGGAACTGGCTGAGTGGGCACCATGGACCAGCTTGGGCCGAAGGGCCTGTTTCCATGCTGTATTACTCTAAGTCAGGATGGCGGTGTTACAATGAATCTCTTGTCCTTGACCTTGACCTTTCTACGTTTGAGGCCATGGGTTTTGAACGTGCTGCCGAAGGAGCCTTGGTGAGTTGTTGTGGTGCATCATGGAGACTGTACCATTATGAGTCAGTAGTGGAGCAAGTGAATGTTGAAGGCATTAGATGAGGTTCCAGTCAAGGGAACTACATTGTCCTGGATTGTGCCAAGCTTCTTAAATGTTATTTGGAATTTCACTTACCCAGGCAAGTGTGGAGCCTTCCATCAGACACCTGATGTGTGCTTTGCAGAAGGCTGACAGACTTTGGGGAGTCAAAGGTAACGTACTCACTGCAGAATTCCAACCTTATAACCTGCTTTTGTAGCCACAGCACTTATTTGGCTAGTTCAGTTCTGTTTCTGAACAATGGTAAACTCAAGGGTTTAAATGCACGAGCTACTGAGAGAGTGATTTTAGGAGAGAAAAGTCACTTTAAGCTTACTTATTGGACTTGTTTCTGGAAATGATATACCAACAGGATAGGCAAAACTGTTACATACATGCATGAAATGAGATTTGGCAGGGAAAAGTTGAGATGAATTACATGCTGTGGGAATGTACTTCAAGTTGCACTGCAATAAGACAAAGACCTCGGTTAATTTTAGTAAAAACAGCATTCTCAGACTAAGAGAAAAGGCCTATTAGGCTGTTGGGATACAAAAAGTCAAAGAAATATATGTTCTTAATGAAGAAGAACTGGTGCAATTGGAGGAACAAATGAATGTAGGTAGTACACAGGTACAAAATGAATTGTAAATTTAATTTTGGCCTTTAACTTTATAGGTTTGGAATTATCATAGAATAGAATCATAGAATCCCTACAGTGTGGAAACAGGCCATTCGGCCCAACAAGTCCATTCCGCCCCTCCGAAGAGCATCCTATCCAGACCCATTCCCCCGCCCTTGCATTTTCCATGTCTAACCCACCTGACCTAAACATCCCTGGGCACTACGGGCAATTTAGCATGACCAATCCACCTACCCTGCACATCTTTGGACTGTGGGAGGTGACCAGAGCACCCGGAGGAAACCCACACAGACACGAGGACAATGTGTAAACTCCACACAGGCAGATACCCGAGGCTGGAATCAAACCAGGGTTTCTGGCACTGTGAGGCAGCAGTGCTAACCACTGAGCCACCGTGCTCCCCCTTAATTAATAAGCAAGGGAGAACTTATAGCAGTTATGCAGAATATTCTGGAGTACTGCCTTCAGTTTTCTGCACCAAACATCGTAAATATATCTTAACCTTGAAAGAGCTAAGACATAGATTCAAATTGTTGAAGGTTTAACTTTGGAGGGAAGCTTTCAAGAACTCAGCTTGCATTCCTTTGAGTTCAGAATGTCAAAAGGTGATCTAGCTCTTATAATCGTTAAAGAGATTCAGTTAGCTACCAAGAAGCTTTTTCCTCGAGTAGAGGATTCTGGAATATCATGAAATTACAGCTGGAATGAAATTGTAAAGTATTTTTTTCAGAGAAAGAATTGTGGAAATCTGGAAGTGACTTCAGCAAAAGAGGCTGTTCAGAGAGGTTCACCAGGATGATACCGAGTAAGGAGGGATTGTCTTATGAGCAAAGACTAGATTGGTTGGACTCTACTCACTGTAGTTTAGAAGAATGACAGTAACCTCATGGAAACATATAGGATTCTTAAGGAGCTTGATAGAATAAATGCTGAGAGGATATTTGCCCTTGTGGGACCAGACAGCACAGTCTCAGAATAAAAGGTTGAATAGTCTCAAAATAAAGGAATTTAGGACTGAGTTGAGGAGGAAATTCTTCTGAGGGCAGAGTGTCTTTGGAACTCCTTACCACAGAGAGCTCTGGGGACAGAATTCTTGTGTAAATTTATGGCTGAGAGATTCTTGATCAGTAAGGGAATCAAGGGTTACATGATAAAAGTACGAAGGTGGACATGAAAAATGTCAGATCAGCCATAATCCTATTGAATAGCAGAACAGGCTTGAAGGCCGAACAGTCTATTCCTGTTCCGATCTCTTTTAGTCTCATGGTCATATTTATCAGTAAAGCACCAAACTATAATTACCTATAATTAATTATAATTGTAATTAATTCATCACAACTTTTCCCTGCCAAATCTCATTTCATGCATGTATGTAACAGTTTTCCCTATTCTGCTGGTATATCATTTCCAGAAACAAGTCCAATAAGTAAGCTTAAAGTGATTTTTCTCTCCTAAAATCACTCTCTCAGTAGCTCGTGCATTTAAACCCTTGAGTTTACCATTGTTCAGAAACAGAACTGAACTAGCCAAATAAGTGCTGTGGCTACAAAAGCACGTTATAAGGTCGGAATCCTGCAGTGAGTACGTTACCTGTAGAGTTATCATAAAGTGTTTTTGGTACACTTGACCATCTCAACACATTGTACTCCATTTATACTGCACAATATAGGAAAAGATGTACACCACTGAAATAACTGGATGGATAAATAGTTAAAACAATAGCCTTTATTTACCCAGGAAAGCCCGAGAAGTCTCAATTATTGACGATATTTTGGAGAGAAGTTTTTTTTTCCACAATAGTAGTTAAGTATTCTCTCTCAGGTCACTATTCTTAGTTGAAATGTCTAACATTTTATTTTGATGACAGGTGGCTACACCTACGTTTCCCCTCCTTTATTCTTACACTTGCATTCTCGTATTTTAATATGATATATACATTGAGGTAGAAGCAAGAAGGTGATGTCGTACAAGACACATGTTCGATCTCAGCTGGAGTGTTGTGTATTGTTGTGGGCACCACATCTTAGAAAAGTTGCAGATGCACTGGTGAGAGTACAGAGCTATTTACTGAAATATTTCCAGGTATGAGAAACTTCAGCTAAGAGAATACATTGAAGAAGTTGGAACTGCTCTCCATGGAAAGAAGGGTAAGAGGAGACTTGATAGAGATTTTCAAAATCATAACCAGACTAGACAGAGTAGACAAGGAGAAGCTGATTGTAAACGAAACAAGAATGAGAAGGCAGAAATTGGATTTATGGAAAAGAAAAAGAATTGGCCTGAAATCAAAGTTCTCAATGGGGGAAAGGATGATTTTATCATTTCACCAGCGTGGACAGAAGGTACTTTCAAGTAAATCTGTCTCAGAACAGTGTGATGCATTCCAGAAGGAAATATGGACAGTATAAGGCCAACATGTTCCAATAATCCTGTGAACTGTACATGTTAAAGGATATATGGCGTTAGATTAAGAGACAAAGGGAGACTTATGGCAAATATCAAGAAGTCAAAGCAGCAGAAGCCTTACAGAAGTATGAATGTGCAAGAAGGAACTTGCGATTAGGAGAGCTAAAAGGTGATAAGAAAGGATATTGGCAGGTAAAATAAAGAAAATTCTAAATTTTTTACATGTACATTAAGGGTAAAAGCATAACGAGGGCAAGAGTAGGGCCCAATAAGGACCAGGGTGATAATTCATGCATGAGCAGAGAATGAGGGCAGGATTCTAAATGAATACTTTGGCTCAGTGCTCACGAGTAAAGGGGCTGATATGGGGGTATAGAAATCAGGGAGAAGGCCTGTGACACAATGACAGAAATTAGCATAGACTGAGAGGGGTGCTGGATAAATTCCCAGGGCCAAATGAAAAATACTAGGTTGTTGAGTGAGGTAAGGGAGGAAATATCAGAGCAGTTGCAAAACGTTCCAATTTTTCTCTGGCCTGTCAGAGGACTGCCAGACTCCAATACAGTACTGTTATTCAAGAATACAGCAAGAGATAAACCAGGAAACTACAGGCCAGTCAGTGTAACCTTGATATTCGCAGCGATACACAAGGGTAAGTGTTTAACAAATTTTCTTAAACAGCTTAATTGGTGATAGAACTATCAGTCTGTGGGGTTAAGTGCTGCACTTGAAAATTGTGGGAGATTCGCGACGCTTCCACTCTCTCGAATAACTACATGTGCAGGAAGTGCACCCAATTGCACCTCCCCACAGACTGCATGGGTAGGTTGGAGTAGCAACTGGATGCACTTAGGTGCATGAGGATGGTGGAAAACATCATAGAGTTTTAGAGATGTGGTGACACCCAAGGTGCAGGCAGATAGTTGGGTGACCACGAGAAGGGGCAGGCAACCAGTGCAGGAATCCCCTGTGGTCATCCCCCTCTCTAACAAGCATACCATTTTGGATACTGTTTGGGGGGTGTTGGAGGGGTGATGACCTATCTGGAGATAACAGCAGCAACAGCCAGATTGGTGTCACTATGGCTGGCTCTGTCCTTAAGGGAAGGACAAAAGAGCACAAGAGCAATAGTTATAGGGGACTCTACAGTTAGGAGTACAGATAGGCGCTTCTGTGAATGTAAAAGAGACTCAAGGATGGTGCATTGCCTCCCTGGTGCCAGGATCCAGGGGTGTCTCTGAACGGGCACAAAGCATTCTGAAGAAAGGGAGAGGGTGAACAGCCTGAGGTCATGGTACACATTGGTACTAACGACACAGGTAGGATGAGTGATGAGGTCCTGCAGCAGCAGTTCAGGGAGTTAGGTACAAAGTTAAAAAGCAGGACCTCCAAGGTTGTAATCTCGGGATTACTCCCTGTGCCACATGCCAGTGAGGCTAGGTACTAGGAAGATAGTACAGCTCAACACGTGGCTAAACAGATAGTGTAGGAGGGAGGGTTTGAGATATCTGGACCATTGGGATCTTACAGGGCAGGTGGGACCTGTACAAGAATTACGGGTTGCATCTAAACTGGAGGGGCACAAATATTCTGACTGGGAGGTTTGTTGGTGTCACTCGGGAGGATTTAAACTAGCTTGGCAGGGGGGTGGGAACCAAAGCAAAGATGAATTGACTGACAGGGAACTAGAGAATAGGGCCAGTAAGACTCAGAGGAAGGGCAGGCAGGGTTGCTGATCAAAGTGGGTCTGGTGGACTGAAGTGCATCCATTTCAATGCGAGAAGTGTAACAGGTAAGGCAGATGAACAGAGAGCTTGGATTGGTAATTGAAACTACGATGTTGTTAACTTAAGCAAGGAGTCAGGAGGGCTAAAAGGAGTCATGAAAAGTCATTGACCAACAGGATTAATGAAAATCCCAAGGCTTTTTAAACATTTATAAAGAGCAAGAGGGTAACCAGGGAGAGGGTTAGCCCACTTGAAGACACGGAAGGGCATTTATATGTGGAGTCAGAGGAACTGGGTGAGGTATTAAATAAGTACTTTGCGTCAGTATTCACCATAGAAAAGGACTCGGTGGATGATGAGTCTGGGGAAGGGTTTATAGATAGTTTGGGTCATGTTCAGACCAAAAGGGAGGAGGTATTGGGGGTCTTGAAAAATATTAAGGTAGACATGTCCCCACGGCCTAATAGGATATACTCCAGAAAACTGAGAGAGGCAAGGGAGGAATTTGCTAGGGCCTTGAGAGAAATCTTTGTATCCTCCCTGGCTTCAGGGGAGGTCCCGGAGAATTGGAGAATAGCCAATGTTGTTCCTTTGTTTAAGAAGGGTGGCAGGGATAATCCAGCTAATTACAGGTCGGTGAGCCTTATGTTAGTGATAGGGAAATTATTGGAGAGGATTCTTTGATACAGGATTTACTCCCACTTGTAAATAAATGGGCGTATTAGCAAGAGGCAACATGGTTTTGTGAAGGGGAGGTCATGTCTCACTAACTTGGTTGAGTTTTTTGAGGAATTGATGAAGATGATCGATGAGGGTAGGGCAGAGGATGTTGTCCACACGGACTTCAGTAAGGCCTCTGACAAGGTCCCTGATGGCGGACTGATACAGAAGGTAATGTCATATAGGATCAGAGGTGAGCTAGCAAGATGGATTAAAAAACTGGCAGAGGGTAGCAGTGGAAGGCTGCGTTTCTGAATGGAGGACTATGACTAGTAGCGTTCCTCAGGGTTCAGTGTTGGGGCCTTTGTTATTGGTAATATATATAAATGATTTGGAGAAAATGTAACTGGTCTGATTGGTAAGTGCACAGTTGACACGAAGGTTGGTGGAAGAGTCGGTTACGAGGGGGCAGAGGGTTAAGATGTGAGAGGCAAGGTTAAAAGGTGATGTACGAGGCAATTTTATCACGCAGAGGGTGGTGGGTGCCTGGAACTCGATGCTGGGGCATGTAGTGGAAACAGATACGATAGTAACTTTTAAAGGATGTTTTGACAAGTACATGAAGAGGATGGGAATAGAGGGATATGGTCCCTGTAAGGGTGGGGGGTTTTCGTTATGATGGGCAGCATGTCAGCACAGGCTTGGAAGGCCAAAGGGCCTGTTCCTGTGCTGTAGTTTTCTTTGTTCTTGTTCTTTGATGGTGGGGAAACTACTGGAAGCAATTCTGAGGGACAGAATTAATTTGGAGACAGGGATTAATCAAGAACAGTCAGCATGGTTTCGTTAAGGGGAGCTGACTTCTGATCAATTTGACTGAAATTTTTGAAGGAGTGACTGGCTGTGTAAACGAGGACAATGCTTTTGATGTAACCTACTGAGAATGTAGAACACAGAATTGTACAGCACAGTACAGGCCCTTCGGCCCACAATGTTGTGCTGAACTTTTACCCTAAACCTAAGGTCTATCTAACCTCCACCCCGATCTTATAATATCATCCATATGCCTATCTAGTAGCCGCTTAAATGCCCCTAATGAGTCCGACTCCACTACCCTCGCCGGCAATGCATTCCACGTCTCTACCACTCTCTGAGTAAAGAACCTACCTCTGACGTCTCCCCTATATCTACCTCCACTCACTTTAAAACTATGCACCCTCGTAATAGCTACCTCCACACTCGGAAAAAGTCTCTGGCTATCCACTCTATCTATACCTCTGATCATTTTGTACATCTCTATCAAGTCACCTCTCATCCTTCGTCATTCTAAAAAGAAAAGCCCCAGCTCTCTCAATCTTTCCTCATATGACCTTCCCTCCATTCCAGGCAACATTCTGGTAAATCTCCTCTGCACCTTTTCCAACACTTCCACATCTTTCCTGTAATGAGGCAACCAGAACTGGACACAATACTCCAGACGTGGCCAAACCAGGGTTTTGTACAGCTGGAGCATAACTTCACGGCTCTTGAAGTCAATCCCTCTACTAATGAAAACTAAAACACTATACACCTTCTAAATAACTCTATCTACCTGGGTGGCAGCTTTCAGGGAACTGTGGACAAGTACCCCAAAATCCCTCTGCTCCTCCACACTGCCAAGAATCTTTCCATTAACCTTGTATTCTGCTTTCAAATTTGTCCTTTCTAAATGAATTACCTCACACTTTTCAGGGTTAAACTCCATATGCCACTTCTCAGCCTAGCTCTGCATCCTATCAATGTCCGTTTGTAACCTAGAACAGCCCTCCGCACTATCCACAACTCAACCCACCTTCGTATCATCCGCGAACTTACTAATGGACCCTTCCACTCCTACATCCAAATCATTTACAAAAATCACAAATAGAAGAGGACCCAGAACAGATCCTTGTGGTACACCACTCGTAACTGATCAACATGTTGAATATTTTCCGTCCACTACCACCCTTTGTCTTCTAAGGGTCAGCCAATTCTGAATCCAATCTGCCACATTTCCCCCTATCCCATGCCTCCTTAAGGAAACCTTATCAAATGCCTTACTTAAATCCATGTATACCATATCCACTGCTCTACCTTCATCCACGTGTTTGGGCACCTCTTCAAAGAATTCAATAACGTTTGTGAGGCATGATCTACCCCTCACAAATCCATGCTGACTATCACGAATCAAACTGTGCCTATCCAAGTGTTCATAAATCCAATCTCTCAGAGCCCTTTCCAATAATTTGCACACCACTGAAGTAAGACTAACTGGCCTGTAATTTCTGGCGTTATCCCTATTCCCTTTTTTGAACAAGGGAATGACGTTTGCCACACTCCAATCTTCCGGCACTATACCCGTGGACAGTGAGGACGAAAAGATCATCGCCAAAGGTCCGGTGATCTCTTCCCTTGCTTCCCATAGAATCCTCGGATAAATCCCATCAGGCCCGGGGGACTTATCTATCTTCAAGTTCCTCAAAATTCCTAGTACATCTTCCTGACTAACATCCACCTCCTCGAGCCGACGAGCCTGTTTCACACTGTCCTTCCCTACAACTAGGTCCCTCTCAGTTGTGAATACCGAAGAAAAGTATTCATTAAGGACCTCTCCTATCTCTTCAGGCTCCGTAGACAAATTCCCTTTGCAATCCTTGATCGGCCCTACCCTTTCTCTGGTCATCCTCTTATTCCTCACGTATGTGTAAAAAGCCTTGGTGTTTTCCTTGATCCTATCTGCCGAGGTTTTCTCATGCCCCCTTATAGCTCTCCTACGCCCTTTCCTCAGTTCCTTCCTAGCTAACTTGTATTCCTCTACGGCCTTTTCCAATCCTTGTTTCCTCAACCTTATATAAGCATCCTTCTTCCTCTTAACCAGTCGTTCAACCTGTCTTGAGAACCAAGGCTCCTTCACTCGACCACATGTTCCCTGCCTGCTAGGGACAAACGTATCGAGCACATGCGTTGTGCATTCCTTAAACAATCTCCACATTTCAATAGTGCTCTTCCCTGACAGCATCTGTTCCCAATTTATGTTACCCAGTTCTTGCCTAACAGAATTGTAATTACCCTCCCCCCAATTATAAACCTTACCCTGCTGTACGTACCTATCCTTTTCCATGACTATTGTAAAAGTAACAGAGTTATGATCGCTACCGCCAAAATGCTCTCCTACCAACAGGTCTGACACTTGGCCCGGTTCATTGCCAAGCAACAATTCTAAAGTGGCCTCTCATCATGTTGGTCTATCTACATACTGTGTCAGGAATCCTTCCTGAACGCACTGGACAAAATCCACTCCATCTAAACTATTACAACTAAAAAGTTTCCAATCAATATTTGGGAAGTTGAAGTCACCCATGACTACAACCCTGTGACTTTCCAGTAGTTGCCTCTCAATCCTCTCCTCCACTTCTCTGCAACTATTAGGGGGGTCTGTAAAAAACCCCCAACAAAGTGACTGCTCCTTTCTTGTTCTGGACCTCAACCCAAACTGACTCTGTAGACATATCATTCTCGAACTGCCTTTCAGTAGCTGCTATACTAGCCCTGACTAGCAATGCCACGCCCCCTCTCTCTTACCGGCTTCCCTATTTCTTTTAAAACATCTAAATCCCAGAACTTCCAACAACCATTCCTCTCCCTGAGTTACCCAAGTTTCTGTAATGGCCACAACATCGTAGTTCCAAGTACTGACCCAAGCTCTAAGTTCATCTGCCTTATTTCTGATATTTCTAGCATTGAAGTATACACACTTCAAACCATCCCTGTGTCCACAATTACGCTCCATCTACCGCATTTCTTGACTAACAACCTCACTCCCTGTTGTGTCTGTTGGAAGGCTGAATACCTCATCTTCTGAATTATAAATCTGGTTCCCTACCCCCTGCCAATCTAGTTTAAACCATCCCATATAGCTTGAGCAAACCTCCCTCTCAGGGTATTTGTGCCCTTCCTGTACAGGTCCCACCTTCCCCCGAATGTGCTCCAATTATCCACATAATGGAAGCCCTCCCTCCTATACCAGCCCTGTAGCCACGTGTTTAGGTGCACTCTCTCTTCTTACCTCGTTATCATGTGGCACTGGTAGTAATCCAGAGATAACTACCCTGTTTGTCCTGGACTTGAGCTTCCAACCTAACTCCCTGTACTTGTTTTTCACATTCTCAGTCCTTTTTCTACCTCTGTAGTCGGTGCCGATGCGTACCATAACTACTGGTTGCTCACCTTTCCCCTTAAGGATCTTGAAGACACGATCAGAGACGTCACGGACCCTGGCAGCCGGGAGGCAACATACCATCCATTCGTCTCATTCACGTTCACAGAACCACCTGTCTGTGCCTCTAACTATTGAATCCCCCACTACAATTGCTCTCCTATTCTCCCTCCTTCCCTTCTGAGCCACAGAGCCAGACCCTGTACCAGAGACCCTGTCCCTGTGGCTTACCCCTAGTAGGTCGTCCCCCCCAACAGTATCCAAAACAGTATACTATTGTTGAATGGAACGACCACAGGGGATCCCTGCACTGACTGTTTCCTTCCCTTCCCTTTCCTCACTGTCACCCAACTGCCTTCGTATTTGGAATTCAGTAAGGCTCTTGATAAGGTCCCGCATGGGAGACCGATAGCAAAGGTAAGAGCCCATGCGTGCAAGAAAACTTGGCAACTGGCTGAGTGGCAAGAAGCAGAGTGTGACGGCTGAGAGGCCCTCCTCTTCCGACTGGAAGTCTGTATCCAATGAGGTCCCACCAGGATCAGCGTTAGGGCCCTTGCTATTTGTGGTTTATATGAATAATTAACACTTGAATGTTGGAGGGTTGGTCAGTACATTCTCAGACAATAAAGAATTGGTCTCTCATAGAATCCCTACAATGTGGAAACAGGCCATTTGGTCCACTGAGTCCACACTGACCCTCCGAACAGCATTCTACCCCTCTATCCTATCCCCATAACCCTGCATTTCTCATGGCTAATCCATCTAACCTATGGACACTATGGGCAATTTAGCATGGCTAATCCACCTAATCTGCACATCTCTGGACTATGGGAAAAATTGGAGCACCCAGAGGAAACACGCGCAGGCACAGGGAGAATTTGCAACTCCACAAAGACAGTTGCCGGAGGGTGGAATTGAACCCAGGTCCCTGTGAGGCAGCAGTGCTAACCACTGAGCCACCAAGCCGCCCATACGGTTGTAAATAGTGAGAGAGACTACAACAGGATTTAGATGGAAAGGTCAGATGTGCAGATCAATGGCACTTGTGCAGAACAAACAAGGCAAGGCAATACATGATGAATGGTAGGACCCTGGGAAGCATAGAGAGCAACGGTACGTTGGTGTGCATGTATGCTGGTCCCTTAAGGTATCAGGACAGATGGATAAAGTGGTGTCCTGAAGAATGCATGCATTTGCAGCAATTTTCCTTTCACTTCAAATTTCCAGCATCTGCAGTATTTTATTTTTATATTTTTAATCTATGAATCATTTGTAGTGATACATGATTTTGAAAAGTGCTGTGAACTTCAAATACATTTACTGCATCCAAAGATTTTTCACAGTTCGTACTGACTTGGCTGAAATCGAGTAAATGACAAGCAAATCAGATTCGCCTGTCTCAGATTGCCTATAGGTTTTGAAAATCTTAGCACTGATTGAATACATAATGGGCTCTGGATTACTGGTTAGGAGATTTCTTCATGTCTCACTTCTTGCCATTTGAGACCAGAATGCCCTCTCATCATTGAGAACATTGTCAATATTAAACATACTTTAGGGTATAAAAACATTGAGACTAAAAGAGCTTGCATATTAGATAATTAGTTTACCTTGTCCCAAAAGCACGTGAGATCTTGTACATGGATTGAATTATTCTTTTCACTGTTCTGCACACCCTCATTGGGCTTTTTAATTTCTTCGAGGATCAAGAATCCCTATTAACAAAACAAATAAAATCAAAATTAATTGCAAAGCAGAAAATATTAATATTAAAGAAACAGGATACAAAATAATTCTGGTTGCCCTACAATAGAAATTAAACTAGAAAGAGTGCAGAAAAGATTTATACTAGGATCCTACCTGGACTGGAGGTTTGAATTAGGAGAGGTTGGATAGGCTGGGACCCTTTTCCCCCTAGACTGTCAGAGACTGAAGGGTGACCTTCTAGAAGTCTATAAAATCATGAGAGGCATAGATAAGGTAGATAGCCGACAGTTTTTTTTTCCCCATGGTAGGGCAGTCCAAAATGGGAAGCAACGGGGGGGGGGCGGGGGGGGTGGTGTTGGTGTGTGTCCGTGTGTGTGTGGATACAAAAGGGGGACAATTTTTTCACAAGGTGGTAGTTAGAGTCTGGAACAGGCTGCCAGAGGTAGCGGTTGAAGAGAGTATAATTACATCATTTAAGAAACATTTAGATAGGTACATGGATGGGAAGGTATGGAGGGATATGGACCAAACACAGGCAAATAAGACTAGTTTAATTGTGAAAACTAGGCAACATGGGCAAGTTGGGCCAAAGGGTCTGTTTTCATGCTGTAGACTCTATGATTCAGACTCTGAAATAAGTTACAGAAATATTTTAAATATGGAACTTGAGTGGAAACTGACACTAATCATTTATTATTTTGCAATGGATGAATCATTTTACACTATTAAACTGAATAAATTAATAGGATAGGATGGCAGGTGATCCTGCCATGATGTCACGGTCATGGAATCAGAATTTCAGAATGATGTGGCAAAGAAGCAGGCCACTCAGCCCATTATGCCTGCACCGACTCATTAAATGAGCATCATGACTTCTCCTGCTTTCTCCCCCATACGCTTGCATGTTATTTTTATCTAAATAATCATCCAATGCCCTCTTGCATGCCTCAACTGAACCTGCCACCATCACAGGCAGTGCATTCCATACTTCAACTACTCAATGTATGAATAAGTTTCTCCTCATTTCATCCTTGCTTCTTTTTGCAAATCACTACAAATCTATGCCTTCTTGCTCTTGTCCCTTTTACAAGCAGGAACAGCTTCTATTTCCTCTATCCAGTCTGCTCATGATGTTCAAAAGCTCTATCAGATCTCTCAACAGCCTTCTCTCCAAGAAGAATTTCAGCTTCTTCAATTTATCCTCATAACTGAAGTTTCTCATGCCTTGAATATTCTTGCAAATGGCTTCTGCGTCTGACCAAGGCATTCACATCCTTCCTATAAATGCACTACCTCAAACTTCTCTGCATTAAAATTTAGCTGCCACCTATATGCCCACTCCATCAACTTGTCTATGTCCTTCTAGACTTCCAAACTGACCTCCTCAGCATTTACAATTCTTCCATGTTTTGTGCTATTTGCACACTTTAAGATTGCCCCTGAACACCAAAATCTAGAACATTACTATATATTAGCGACAGCAAGAGTCCCACTACCAACCTTTGGGAAACTCCACGACGGAACTTCCTCCAGTCCAAAACGTATCCATTGAACAGGGGCGGCATGGTGGCTCAGCGGTTAGCACTGCTGCCTCACAGTGCCAGGGACCTGGGTTTGACTCCACCCTCGGGCGACTGTCTGTGTGGAGTTTGCACATTCTTCCCATGCGTGCAAGGGCTTCGTCCAGGTGCACCGGTTTCCTCCCACAGTCCAAAGGTGCGTAGGCTGGGTGCATTGGCCAAACTAAATTGCTCGTAGTTTTCAGGGATGTGTAGATTAGGTGAGTTATAGGAGGATGGGTCTTGGTGGGATGCTGAGAGAGTCGGTGTGGACTTGTTGGACCAAAGGGCCTGTTTCCACACGGTAAGGATTCAATGATGGTGATGATGAAAAACATTACTGTTTCCTGACTCACAGACAATTTTTGTGTGCATGTTGCTGTTGATCCTTTTATTCCATGACCTATGGCTCGCATTGCAAGTCTGTCGTGTGTCACTGTATCAAACACCTTCCAAAGGTCTATGTAGACTATTACAACAGTGTTATCTTCATCAAGGCTGTCACCTCTTTGGAAAGCTTCAGCAAGTTAGTTAAACATTATTTTCCCTTTAGAAATCCATGCTGACATTTCCTAATCAAGTCACCTTTTCCAGTGTAACCACTAATTCTATGCCAAATAATTGTGTTTAGAACCTTCCTCAACGCTAAAGTTAGACTGACCCATCTGTGATTGCTGGGCTTATCCTTATAATCTTTCTTCAGCAAGGCTGGAATGTTTGTGATTTTACAGTCTTTTGCACCTCACCAAGTCTAGGGAAGACAAAGATTGTGGCCAGTACCCCTGAAATTTCAACATATGCTTTCTTGAAAATCCTTGGATGCATTTTCTCTGTCACCATGGCTTGGATTGTATCCCTCTCTTTGGTAAGACAGATGCAAAGCATTCGTTTAACACGTCAGCCATGCAACCTGCTTCCAGGTGTAAATGTACATTTTGGTCCCTAATCAGTCCTACTCCTCCTTTTACCACCCAAATCTCAATGGCTATTCCACAGCAAGTTAACACTGGAGTTACGTTCATTGCTTTAAGGTGAGATTTTTGCTCCTTTCATTCCTTGGTAAGAAAGTCCTGCTTTTGGAAGAGAAAAAGAGTGCTCAAACACAAGAACGAGCGAAAGAGAGCAAACACACAGGTGGAGGGAGTTGGGGGAAAGGAGTGGGGGGAGAAGAAAGGGGGTACTGGTGGAGAAGAGAGAGGGAGAATAAGAATTGTGGAAAGGGAGGAGAAAATTGGGGGAGGGGAGAAGAGAGAGGGGGAGGGAGCATTCTAGATCATAATTGGTTGCTGCATTAAAAATACACATCTTAACTTTTTAAACTGCTTATTGCCTTGAATCCAAATCTGTTGTTTACTGACCATTGACCTACTGGGAGAAATGTCTCCTTACTTACTTCATCAAATCCATATTTACTGTTCTACTAAAATTCCCCTGGTGTACTCCACTCTGGAAACAATCACTACTTTACTAATTTTATCATTTGATTAATTGTTCCACATTTCTGATCTCATTCCAACAAATTAATTGTGCATCTTACAAATCTACAAAATTCTAACAAGACTAGACAGGGTAAACACTGTAAGGATGTTCCAGTTGACCAGGGAGTCCAGAACCAGGAGTCACTGTCTGAGAAGTTGGGATAGGCCCTTTGGACTGAGATAAGGATTATTTCTTCATCCAGAGAGTGGTCAGCCTGTGAAATTCTCTGCCACAGAAGGCAACTGAGACAAAACACTGAACCATGGAATCATGCAGTATGGAAGAGGTCCTTCTGCTCAAAGACTGTACTGCCAAAAATACAATGTTTTCAATGAGATAGATAGCCTTAGGCTAAAGGGATCAAATCAAATGGGTTGGAAAGGGAAACAGGGTACTGAGTTGGATGATCAGCCGTGACCCTATTGAATGGCAGAGCAGGCTCAAAAGGCAGAATGGCCTACTCCTGCTCCTATTTTCTGTTTCCATACTTTTATCGTCTCCTAGGCTTAAACATATTTGTTTACAATCACTTAATAGATTGGCAAGTAAACTATTTAGACAGTGCAGAAACAACACATTTTAAGAAGGAAAGCCATTTTTGTAAATCTCAAAACATCAACTGAAAATAAAGCAAATCCAAAAAATTGTATTCACTGAAATTCAAAAATCAATACATGGTGCTACAGCATTTAAGTGACCCAAAAAAAATTTTTTTAATCATTCTGGCTTTATTTATAACAAATAGTTAGTCATAGTCCATAACATTTGAAAGATGTGGAAGCGTTGGAAAAAGTGCAGAGGAGATTTACCACGGTGTTGCCTGGAATGGAGGGAAGGTCTTACGAGGAAAGGTTGAGAGAGCTAGGGCTTTTCTCTTTAGAACGACGAAGCATGAGAGGTGACTTGATAGAGGTGTACAAAATGATCAGAGGTATAGATAGAGTGGACAGCCAGAGACTTTTTCCTAGTGTGGCGGTAGCTATTACGAGGGGGCATAGTTTTAAAGTGAGTGGAGGTAGATTTAGGGGAGACATCAGAGGTAGGTTCTTTACTCAGAGTGGTGGGGGCGTGGAATGCATTGCCGGATAGGGTATTGGAGTCAGCCTCATTAGGGGCATTTAAGTGGCTACTGGATAGGCATATGGATGATAGTATAAGATCGGGGTGGAGGTTAGATAGACCTTAGGTTTAGGATAAAAGTTCAGCACAAAATCGTGGGCTGAAGGGTCTGTACTGTGCTGTACTGTTCAATGTTCTATGTTCTATAAAGGACCATACGTATCTCCATCCATTAAAAAGAGAGACAATTCAGAATATTCAGAATAAATATTTACAACAAAATAATCGAACTAACAGGACAAAGAGAGGTTAGTCAAGTAGCTCATGCAGCCATTACCATTACATGGCTAAAAGATTATTTCTTACTATTGTAGTTATTCCATACCATACTTTACGCTATCTTGTAATGATCTTATAGCCATAGTTAGGAGGACGTCAAAGCTCAGAATTAAATATTCAAAGGAATGTTTCCTTTTGAAAGGAAAGGCAGGAAGGAAAGGGTGATGGAGTAGCTTTGTTAGTATGAGACGAAATAAATATGATGCCAAGAAATGATCGTGGATCAGAAGATGCTAATTGCGGTATGAAATAACAAGAGGAGATGACACTGGGATTAGCCCACAGGTCTCCAACAGCAGATATACTGCAGGAAAAAAAATAGGAGCTAATAAGGGCATATTTATACAGAAATGCAAGAATCAAGGATGACTTTAACCTTGATGTAGTTTGGGAAAACCAACTGGCAAAAGAAGCTCAAGGAAGAATTCAGATTATGCTTCAGAAAACTTCCTAGAACAATATGTTGTGGATCCAACTAGGGGGCTGTTCTGGATCTGTTAATATGCAATGAGGCAGGTATACTAAATTATCTCAGAGTAAAATAATTCCCGAGGAAAGCCTAACAACACAGTAGAATTTAGTATTCTGTTTGAAAGTGAGAAAACTTTGAGTGGAAACAACAGTACCAAACTTAAATAAAGGCAGTTAGCCTCATTCCTTTGTAAGTTGACTAAAGTGGACGAGAAAAGGACAATTGCTGGCAACATTTGGATAAATAGCACATTGCATAAATGGAACAAGACAGTGGAAAGGGACATTGTTAAGTTATTTGTGTGCAGGTTAAACTGGCAAATGGCAAGTGCAATGTGGGAAGTACAGGATTAATCATTAAAGAAGATTTCCATAATGAAGAGAAAAAGAACTATGGAGCTGTAGAAAGATTTCAGGGTTGATTCACATTAACTTAAAAACAAGTGGATGACAATGAATAACTTAAAAGCCACATAAACTGCTAGCCTTCGTTTCTGGTCTTTGATTGAAAAGAGACTGAAAGTTATGTTACAGTTGTAGAGAGCACTGTGGTTCAATTCCAACTGAATCTCTAATTCAGTTCTAGGGACCTCATCTCAGGAAGAATAGATTGGCCTTGGAAGGATTATAGTGTACATTTATCAGAGTGATACCATGGCTAATTAGATTAGATTATGAGAATAAGTCACACAGGGTGCTCAGGTTTCCCCCCACAGTCCAAAGATGTGCAGGCTAAGTGGATTGGCTCTGCTAAATTGGCCATAGTGTTCAGGGATGTGTAGATTAGATGGGTTATAGCCGGATGGGTCTGGGTGGGATACTCTGAGGGTCGGTGTGGACTTGATGGGCCGAAGGGCCTATTTCCACACTGTAGGGATTCTATGAAATCTACAAAGGTTAGTTCTCTATTCCCTTGAGTACAGGAGGTTGTGTTGTTAAATAACAAGAGGTGTTGAAAATAATTAAAGGTTTTAATAGGGTGGACAGAAATTATTTCCTTCAGAGCAAAACCTTACAACTGAAGCTAAGCTATTCAGGGCAATGTCATCGTATGTCTACGTACAATGATAGTGAAAATATCCAGAACAATTCCCTCAAAAATCTGTTGAAATTACAAAACTAAGTTATAGGTTTCAGTATTAAGGGACAGAGGTGGGTTGATAGGTAGGGCACAAGGGGATATGGAATCAAGGCAAATTGTTAGGTATAGATATGAAGGGGTGTGCAGCCCAGTTGGTTTGTTACATAAGGATATCAAGTGGTATGCAAACAAGAGGTTAATAGAATGAAGGTGCGGATCAGCCATTATCCAAATGGGTTGAATAACCTAGCCTAATGCCTAAGTTATCAACAGTTATTTTATTACTTCCTGTAAGCTTTAATTTCCACAGCAGTTACATTATCTTTATTAATGCTGGTACTGAATATCTTAACCAACAAAGTGCTCCATTTCCTTGCACTAATGTTCCTGGCCAGAAGATTGGAATTTCACCAAAGTAATAGATCTTCCTTGCCAAGGGAAACAAAATCAGCAAAACAAAATTATTTTTCAATACTACTACATACCTTTATCCTTCTTATGCTGATTAATCCCTCAGAAGCTGTCTGAATAGCTGCTGGGAAGAACAGGGTGACTGTGAGTCTCACAGCACTGTACAATGAAACTGTGACAAACACACGACTTGCTGTTATAGTGTTGCCAAGTAGCACGTACGCCAGGAATGTAAAAAACAATATCATCTTGCTAGCAATAAAGAATGAGGCCATGTTCAAGGCACGTAGATAAGAACTTCGCAGAACCTTGGCAATCTCCTTCCTGAAATGCAGAATAGAACCACCATTTGTCATGGTCTCACAATACATTTGAATAAAGGTTTTATTTTTAGGTTAAACATTCATCCAATGTCCTCCATTAATACTTTATCAAAAATACATTCTTTTAAACAACCTTAGTCTAACTGAGTTTCAGTAGGTTAGTATTTAATAGACATATAATGACTATATATACTTGAATAACAGTTGATCTCATGAGAAAGTTGACCCAAAAAAAATCCTTCACCTTTCATGGATCTTGTGCATTAGTTGATCCTAGTTTTTGAGGGATAAGGAGAAATAAATCAAGTCTATAAATAGAAGCCATTTGTGAAAACAGTGGTCAGCATGAGAATCAAAACCATAAATTACACTTGGACCAAATGGAAACACTCTGAAATGGGAGTTATTATTTCTGATTTGGAAATTTGAACTAGAAAATATCAATGGAAATGGAATGTTCATCACACAACTGGAGTAGTAAATAACACAATGAAAACCATGGAAGTAGAATGACAATAAGAAACTGCAACATGGAAAAAAAAGCCATCAGTAAAACATTAATGGAATTTTGCAACACTGACTATTGCCATGCTTCTCCTCTCAGGTTTCGTCTGGCAAGATTCTCCAGAAGTAGACAAAAAAGCAAAAGAACCATGTATGCTGGAAATCAGAAACAAAAACAGAAATTGCTTGAAAATCTCAGTAGGTCTGGCAGCATCTGTGGCAAGAAATCAAAGCTAACATTACCTCTGATTTTTCTCCACATATGCTGCCAGACCTACTGAGGGTTTCCAGCAATTTCTATTTTGTTTTCAGGAATTAGCCCTGTTTTCATGATGAAATCTCTTTGATTCCTTGAATGAACCTGGAAGGATACATCAACCAGTGTGGCCAGGGAAGTGACAAGTGAGAGGGAGGGAAGCAACAAGAAGAATGTCGTCTTCAGGAGCAGGAAACATTGCTCCAGGACAGGGCCAAGGGGGGGCCCCCTTAAGCACAAAATCCTTCTAAAGAATTATTCATGTACAATTTAACTGCTGACATTTTGTCTTAAAAAACTTGACTTTTATACAATTATATATGGTAATAACTTCTTTGCTAACACAAAAAAATCTACTTCCAGCAGATATACAAAGTAAAATATTAACTGTTAATGTTCCTAAATTTTTGGTAAATCCCCTACTACCAAAAAAATTCAATGAACATGTCGAATTCAAAATTTTTGAGAAGATCTGTAGTTCGTGTTATGGATGATGTTGTAGAATTGCTTGAACAGCTGGTGTGTTTAATTGCAGATGTTTCATCACCCTGCTAGGTAACATCATCAGTGCACCTCTGGTGAAGTGTTGGTGTTCTATCCCACTTGGTATTTATATGCTTCGGTTTGCTGGGGTGGTTAGCATCACTGTTTCTGGTTCTCAGTGGTTTATATATCGGGTCCAGTTCAATGTGTTTGTTGATGGAGTTCTGGTTGGAATGCCAGGCCTCCAGGAATTCGCTGTCGTGTCTCTGTTTGGCTTGTGCTATTATGGATGTGTTGTCCCGGTCGAATTTGTGTCCTTCTTTGTCCGTGTATTGAGACCAGTGGGAACTGGTCGTCTCTCATGATGGCTAGTTGGTGTTTGTGTATCCTTATTGTCATTTTTCTTCCAGTTTGGACTATATAATGTTTCTCACAGTCCTTGCATAGTATTTTTCATAACATTAGTTTTATTGGTTGTGGGTATGGAATTCTTTACATTTTACATTCGTCAGTAGCTGTCGCAGGGTGGTTGTTGGTTTGTGAGCTACCCTGAAACCTAGGGGTCTGAGTAGTCTTGTGGTCATCTCTGATGCGTCTCTGATGTATGGTAGGGTGACTAGTGTGTCTGGCGTGGCGTGTCTTTTTGTTGTGGTCTGCCATGGAGGTAAGGGCGAATTGTGCTTTTTGGATATCCATTCCTCTTAAAAATTCCGTATAAGTGCTCCTATTCCACTTTGCACAATTGCAGGTTGCTGCAGTGCGCTGTGGCTCATTTCAATAATGTCTAGATGCAGCTCCGTTTATGGGTGTTGGGGTGATTGTTGGTGTAATTAACTATCTGGTCCGTATGGGTGGTCTTCCTGTATATGCTGATCTGGAGTTTCCTGTTGTTCTTATGTTCTACCATTATGTCTAGGAAAGGTAGTCAGTTATTGTTTTCTTCTTCTTTTGTGAATTTTATTCCAGTGAGAATGTTGTTTATGTGTCAGTGGGTTTCTTGTAGTCTTGTGAGCTTGATAATCACGAAGGTGTCATCTACGTAGCGGACCCAGAGTTTAGGTTGGATAACGGGGAGTGCTGTCCATTCTAACCTTTGCATTATCGCTTCTGCTATCAGTCCTGATATTGGGGATCCCATTGATGTTCCGTTGATTTGTTTGATATCGTGGAGTGTCTGCCTTCCTGATCCGTCTAGCACTGTGGCAGTTGTCTCTTTGACTAGGTCATTTTTTATGGATATAAATAGTGCTGTTACATCATTATCTCATCCTCTTCTATTCTGGATGTTGAGGAATTTGAGGGCAGCACAGTGGCTAGCATTGCTGCCTCACAGTGCCAGGGACACAGTGCCGGGTTCGATTCCACCCTCGAGCTGTGTGGAGTTTGCACATTCTCCCCGTGTCTGCGTGGGTTTCCTCCGGGTGCTCCGGTTTCCTCCCACAGTCCAAAGTTGTGCAGGGTAGGTGGATTGGCCATGCTAAATTGCCCATAGTGTTCAGGGATGTTTAGGTTAGGTGAGTTAGACATGGGAAATTAGGGGAACGAGTCTGGGTGGGATGTTCTTTGGAGGGATGGTGTGGACTTGTTGAGCCGAATGGACTGTTTCCACACAGTAGGGATTCTATGATTCCATGAACTCTTGGGAGGAATGGATGGTGTGGATAGTGTTGTCTACTAAGCATTTCAGTTTTCATTGTAGTTCTTTGGCTGGTCTATATGTTGGAGTCTGAGGGGGACCCCTGGCTTGTGTACCTTAGGGAGTCCAAAGAAACAGGGGGTGTTGGATCCTTCTGGCTTTGTTTTTTGGTAGTCTGTCTTGCTGACATCTCCTGGAGTTGTGTAATTTCTTCAGGGTCGTTGTAATCCAGTTCTCTAACTGTGCAGTTGCATCTATCGACATCGGTGTTGGTGTCTGCGAGTAATGCGTTAGCTTTCTCGATGTATTGGGCTCCATTAAAGATTACCATCATGCCTCCTTTGTCCGCCAGTAAGATTATGATTTTTCTGTCTGTCTTGAATCTTTCTAGGGCTTTCTTCTCTTCTGTGTTAAATGTATTCCACTTATCTTTTCTGCTAAGTATTGGGACTATCATCTGTCTGATGGACTATTGTATTTCCTCTGTGATTCTGTTGCTCTTTAGTGTCAATTCCAGTGCAGCCAGGAAGTCAGTTTTTTGGCATCTTTGTACTTATAATTCAGTTCATGTACTAGGACGGTCTTCTCAGCATCTGTAAGCGGTCGGTCTGAGATGTTCTTAATCCATGTTTCTGTATTGTCTGTGTCATGGTTGCGGGCAAGTTTGGATAGTTTTTCTTGTAAGGCTATTCTTTTCTTTATTCTGGTCTTTTGTTGTTGTATGGTGATGGCTTGTTCCAGTGTGGTTGTCCATTCTTGGTTGGTTGCGTTGGAGTACAGAGTTTTTTGGCACAGTGTATCCTGCTCATATTTGTGGAGGTGGTTATTGGCATCATTCATCATAACCCTTAACATTCTGCAGCCGTTCTGTGCAGCTGTTCTCCATGCCTGTGGATTGTTGATAGGTAGTTTATATTTTAAACTTTGTGGTAGCACCTGTTTTCTGAGGCATTCATGTAGGAAGTATATGGACTCCCTAAGTTACACAAGCCAGGGGTCCGCCGAGACCTATTGTCTCACTACCAGGTACGCCAACATATAGACTAGCCAAAGAACTACAATGGAAACTGAAATACTTAGTGGACAACACTACCTACTCCATCCACTCCTTCCAAGAATTCCTCAACATTATCAAGGACACCAGAATAGAAGAGGGTGAGATAATGATGTCCTTTGACGTAATAGCACTATTTACATCCATAAACATTGACCTAGCCAAAGAGACAATTGCCACACTGCTGGAAGAACCTGGTAGGCAGACACCCACGACACCAACTGCATCAACAAGGGCAGCAGCCTGAAACTGCTGGATCTGTGCCTCACAACCCACTTCACCTCTCAACAACCGTATAGTCAAACAATCAACTGAACCCCAATATCAGGAACGATAGCAAAAGAAGTGATGCAAAGATTAGAACGGATAGCGCTCCCCACTATACAACCCAAACTCTGGATCCGCTATGTAGATAACACCTTCCTGATTATCAAACGCACAAGACTAGCTGGATGATGAAACGTCTATAATCAAACACACCGGCTCGGCGAGCAAGTCTAGAGCAAGTCAAATTAACTTTGAATGCTGAAGTACTCCAAGACTACAACAATTTTCCTTTTGTTTTCTTACAACTTCCTTCCTTATCACAACTCATCCCAAGACAGAGGCTGATACGTGAGTGCAATCATAAAAGATCCACTTATTATTTTGCTTACATAGCAGTTCCTCAACATTTTTCTACACTTAAAATTGCAATGCATCTCTTCAAGGTGAGAAGAAAATTACAATTAAACTTGACTGTGTACCCATCCAAACAAACATTTTCAGCAGCAGGAAAATGAATTTTCAAAAAAGAGGAATCGTAATTGATATTTTCGCTCCATCAATATCAAATTTACTTTCCATTGAAGAAAGGAGAAGCTTCTTGATGTATTTAGCCTAGAATTTACTCCAATTTATGGATTAATTGTGGAGTGGGATTTCTGTCTAACCACACGATTGCCTCTAGTCTACTGATTTTCTCTAGACCTTATCTGTGGTGTGACAAAGCTAGCAGCAGTAAAATGCTTTCCATTGGATTAGCACCGGTAACAGAATGCTGCTGAATGGTACGAATACTTTTGTTTGTGGCAGTACCTCTGTTTTTGGACAGCAGCTCACTACAAACGAAAGCAGCAACCTCAAGCAAAATCGGCAGCAGGAAGTGCTCCCACATTCACAAATACATCTGTAAAATTGTCTTACTAGCTGAAGAAACTTTGGAAAGACTGTTGGACCTGAATTTTGAAAGGCCATAAGTCCAAGCTACATGGTGGGAAGTACTGTAACAGTGAACACAATTACTAGCGTCCAACAGGTGTAGGAAGATAATTAATAATTTCACAACAATGGTCAAGATAACTCAAGTCACTGTGGATGGAAATCTGACTGAGTGGTAGAAACATTGAGTTGTAATTGGGAATGTTTTAAACCCCTCCTGTTTGTATGCTTAAGAAAGGAGTACAGATCAATAGTTATCAAACTGTAAAGCCTAGTTATACTGAATCAATGTTGCATTCCGATGAGTAAAGTTTCCAAAACAATATTTCAACTGTGATTTGAACTCTATGTAAATTTGAAAAAGATACCTCTTCTGTATTTCTGGACAACAAAGGAATCTGCAGATAATAAGGTGTAGAGCTGGATGAACACAGCAGGCCAAGCAGCATCAGAGGAGCAGGAAAGTTGACGTTTCGGGTCTGGACTCTTCTTCAGAAAATGAATCTGCAGGTTTTGCAGCACTACGAGTGCTCCAAATAGCTCAGACACCTTAACCCAGGAAAACATCAGGAGATCAGCACACACCAAAAGTCAGCTTTAAGGTACCAAATCTGAGAGGGAAAATGCATGTTTTATACAAAGGGCAGCTTCTGCTGAATTCCAGAATCTTTCTAGCTGGAGTGCTGAAGTGCTATGGAAGGTTGTTATAACTCAGTGATCATTTGCAAATCTGAGCTTAAATACTATTTCCTCATCTATTTGATTTAAGGCAGCTGGATCAAAGAAAGCCTTTTCATGTTTATGACCACGACAGGTCTCTTTAATACTCCACCAATCCTGAGTTATCCAAATCCATTTTGGATGTGCATTTTGGCTGCCACTCTGAGCCAAGCCTATTATTTCCATTAGCTTTTGCTTTTTTTTAAGCTCCTGTCTCCTCCCATTCATGCCACATCTAAGCCAAGACACTTTTTTGAGCCTCCAAACTGACTTCATAGAATCCACCAAAGAGGACTTTCAGAACATTGTGCTGCATTAGCTAACAGAAAAAGCTATTACGTGTTTAAGTAAATAAGCAATTAAGCTATTAATGATTATACATCATAAATCTTTATCATGAGATGCCATTTTCGAATTTAGTCAATAACACAATATCAAGACCTTCAATGATATTTCTCAAATGCCAATAATAATGACAACTAGAAGATATAGTCGAACAATATTTAAGGTTTTCAAGAAGAACTTGTTCAGTGAATGATTTTTATTTATGTACAAATGCTAACACAAGTTTAACAAATGAAATAAGCTATACAATTACCAAATTGACTTTGATTTTTTTTCTTTATTCATTCACGGGAAGAGAGCACACTGGCTAGGCAGCATTTATTGCCCATCCTTAATTGTCCAGAGGGCAGTTCAAAGTCAACCACATTGGTGTGGGTTTGGAGTCACATGTAGGCCAGACTGGGTAAGAATGACAGTTTCCTTCCCTAAAGGACATTGGTGAACCAGATGGGTTTTTCCAACAATTGGCAATGGATTCATGGTCATCATTAGACTCTTAATTCCAGATTTCTAAAGATTGTTAAAGACAGAAGCTATATGAGAAGTTCTGCTGGAGCTGAAAGTTGCAGACACCTGCCTTAAGTACACGAGATGCAAATTCACATGTTTATGCTAGACAGTTGGTTTAGATATTCATTGGCAGAGCTGACGATATCACACTCATCTCAACTCTACCAAAATCTAGTCACTACTCCAGGATCACCTTGGGCCTCAAAGTTCTGAAGACAGATCACTGAACCCAAAACGATAACTCTGCTTTCTCTCCACAAATGGTGCCAGACCTGTTTTTCCACCAAATCCTGTTTTTGTACCACCAAGATTATCCCTGGATTCTCTTCCCCACTACCACCTATCAATTAAAACAGTGCATGTCAAATTTGGGTCTGGAGAGATTTGCAAAATAATGGAGAACTCCTCAATGGACAACAGACAAATGGCTGCCCAGGGTTGTGTGGTCAAGAGTGAACAAAGGATGATGGCTAGTGGTGGGCTTGGCACAACTCAGACATCAAGAGTATAGTATAGTCTCCACAAGTGCAGCATAGTGAGCTCTCAAACTGGAGGGGAGTGCACTGAGAAGAGCATGAAAATCACAACGCAGATGCCAAAGATAATAGTGGGTGCCAAGTGAGTTCAGTCTTGTTCCACGAAAGTAGAGAGTTTTATTAACTATACGAGTACTACATAACTAAGAATGAGTACAAAAATACAAGCCTGCCCATGGCACCGTCTGCTCTAACACTATGAAGATGAACTACCAGATTATCTTGGAGTGAAAAACAATTTATTACTTGCATTAACAAATGTTGCACGAAGGGTATACAATTTCTGTGGTTAGAAACAAGCACACCCATCGTAATGAAACCTGTAAGGAAATGTCTGTTTTCTTGAAATCATTATTATTCACTCGACAATTGAGTGTTATAATTTAGATTGGTGGGGTCCATGATTACTAACCAATTTGACAAGGGGTTCTACCAATATGAGAACCAGTGAGCTAAAACCCTTCTCCTGCTATATCTACTACATGCAAGGAGCTAATTAACTTCTTTATGACTAAGAATGAAACAAACCATTTAGCTCTAAAACATCCTGTTTTCTGCATCCCACCACATCAAACTTACTCCAATTCCAAATCTTAAACTCAAATCTTTCTCTGGTTTCTCTACCTCTCCTTGTGTCCTATCCAAGGTCGTCTTGACCATGAGACCAACTGCTTTCTCAATCCAGTTTTCACTAAATTTCTGGCAATTCAACTTGCCTTCTTCATCCGCATGATTGCTCAGAATTTGTGCAGTCATCTTTCCTCTCAAGCTTTCATATCTATCAATTTCTACATCCCACATGCCTCCAACAATCTAACTTTGAGCCCTTTGATCCAACTTTGATCCTTACAAAACATTACATCTTGAAAATCCATCCCTTTCCTCTCTGAAGTCCTTGACCACGAGGCAATTTTCAAACTGCAATCTTTCTAATCACCCCATGTTCGAAAAGTCAAGTTTCTATGCATGTCATAGACTGCAATGGCCTAACCAAAATCAGAAATTACAGCACGAAGGGCTTGGACATACAGTCAGAATCAGGGGAAGTTAAGACGGGGAACAAAGAAATGGCAATTAAACACATCTTTGGTTCCATCTTCACAAATTAAGACACAAATAATGTCACAAAGACATTGGGGTCTAGTGAGAGGGAAGAATGGAAAGAAATCAGTATTATTAGGGAAACAGTGTTGGGAAAATTGATAGGATTAGAGGCTGAGAAATCCCCAAGGCCAGATAATCTACATCCCAGAGGTTTTCCAGCAGTGGCCCTAAAAAAAGTGGATGCATTGGTGGTCATCTTCCAAGATTCTACTAGCTCTGGAACAGTTCCTATGGACAGGAGGACAACTAATGGACCCCCACTATTTAAAAAGGCAGGTAGAGAGAAAACAGGGAATTATACACTAGTTAGCCTGACATTGGTTGTGGGGTAAATGCTAGATTCCATTGTGAAACATTTAATCAGAGCACTTGGAAAACAGTGACTGAATTGGACAAAGTCAGCATGGATTTACGAAAGGGAAGACACGCTTGACAAAACAACTGGAGTTTCTGAGGACATAACTAATTGAGATAGTAAGACAGAGTCAGTGAATGTGGTTCACTTGGAATTTCAGAAGGCTTTTGAAAGAGACCAGCATGTAAAATTAAAGCACATGGGATGGCCGGAACCAAAAAGTAGTAATAAACTGATCAGTGGGGCAAGTCCAAAGATGTGCAGGTTAGCTGGATAGGGCACGCTAAATTGCCCATAGTGTTCAGGGATGTGTAGATTACGTGCGTTATGAGGGATGGGTCTGGGTGGGATGCTCTGAGGGACAGTGTGGACTTGTTGGGCCGAAGGGCCTGTTTCCACATAATAGGGATTCTATGATCTTCCATGATCTAGTATCTAGAACAATGAGGGGAGATCTCATAGAAACCTATAAAATTCCAAAAGTACTTGACAAGATAAATGCAGGAAGGATGTTTCTGATGATCAAGCAGCCCAGAATCAGGGGTCACAGTTTAAGAATACAGGGTTGGCCATTTAGATCTGAGAAGAGGAGAAATTTCTTCATCCAGAGAGTGGTGAGCCTGTGGTATTTTCTGCCACAAAGTTGAGACCAAAATATTGAATGTTTTCAACAAGGAGTTACATATACTTCTTGGAGTTAAAGTGATCAAAGGGTATGCGGAGTAAGCAGAATGATCAGCCATTATTAAATTAGATGGTGGAGCAGGTTTGAAAAGCTGAATGACCTGCTCCTGCTCCTACTTTTTTTGTTTCTCTCAATGTTTCTAAACAATCTTTCAGTATTATTATATAACAAGGTGTAGAGCTGGATGAACGCAGCAGGCCAAGCAGCACCAGAGGAGCAGGAAAGCTGACGTCAGCTTTCCTGCTCCTCTGATGCTACTTGGTCTGCTGTGTTCATCCAGCTCTACACCTTGTTGTATCAGATTCTCCAGCATCGGCAATTCCTACTATTTCAGTGTTCTTGTTTGGTAGTCATCCTCCTCCAAAACCTCTTAGCACTGTCTAGAAACCACTTGTATCTACTTCCAATCCTATCTACTAAATTGTAATGACAGAAGCTTCCACAGTTACCTCTGGTACCCCGAGGGTCTACCATGCCTTCTTAATATTTCTAATCGATGTGTTAATCAGTGATACAATCCAAAGGTCCCTCAGATTTCTTGATACATTGATAACACATTGACCTCATCACTTATGACCCATCCTTTTCTTATGATTTGTTTTTTACCTTGCCCACATCCAATACCGGAGCAGAAATTTCCTCCAATTAAAATTGAGAATATCAAAGTCAGAGTCTCTGAGCCCACCACAACTATACTCAGCTCTTTCTCTGTTTCTGTACAGATTATGGCACTTCAAATGCACTTTCAAGCAGGTTTTAACTGTTGAGGGTTTCTGCTTCTACTATCCGTCCAGGTTCCAGATACTGAACATCCTCTTGGAGAAAGCATTTTCCTCCAATTTTCCTCGAAATGAGAAAAGACCACATGAAATACGAATAGGAGTTGGAGTAGTCCATTTGGCCACTCGAGCCTGCTCTAGCATTCAAAAGGATCACAGCTGATCTGACATTCCTCATATCCATTTTCCTGCCCTTCTCCCATTATTGATTCCCCTACTGATCAAGAATTTGGTGTCTCAGCCTTAATATACACAAGTCCCTTAAGAATCCTATATGCTTCAATAAGACTTTCATTCTTCTAAACCCTAGTGAGTATTTAACCTTTGCTCATAAGACAACTCCTCCATACCGGGGATCTTCCAAATTAACCTTCTCTGAACTGTCTCCAAAGAAATTATACCTTTCCTTAATAAATGGGGAGGGGGAAGGGAGCTGGGAAATAAATAGAGAGAGGAAGGGTGGGGCTGGGGAAGGTATGTGGGATGGTAATAGGTGAGTGCAGGTAGGCAGTGGTAGGGATTGATCAGTGAAGTGGGAGGAGCAGATAGCTGGGAGAGAGATGGGCAGGTTGTGTCAGGTCAAGGAGGCGAGAATGAGAGGGAGGATTGGTCATGGGAAAAGGCTGCGGGTGGGGAGATTTTGAAACAGAATCCAAGAAATTTTGGAAAGTTACTGCCAATGCATCCATTATTTTGAAGCTACTTATTTAGGATGCAAGCTATCATGTTCCACAGACTTAGCACCATTCATTTGTCTAATACCACCTCTCTAGTGATAGTACTTAATTCCTCCCATGTACGCTTTAATATTAATGGAATTTTATAAATATCTTCTACTGCAAAGACTGATGCAAAATATCTGCTTAATTCCTTTGCCATTTCCTTGCTCCCCATAACTATCTCGCCAGATTCATTTTGTAAGGGACTGATGCTTACTTACATCTCCCATTTCCTTTATATAAATGAAGCTCTAACTGTCACTTTTTATATTCCTCACTAGTTTGTCCTTGTAGTTTATTTTCTCTCTCTTTATTGTCTCTCATCCTGTTTTGTTAGATTCTGAATTTATCCCAGCCTTAGGAGCTATGACTAACTATTGCGTCCTTGTATGCTTTTTCTTTCAACTTTATACTTTCCTTAACTTACTTAGATAGCTAAGGTTTATCCCTCTCTTAGAATCTTTCCTACTTACTTGGAATTTTTTTTAAACCTCCTTAAGTCCTGTCACAGCTTGCTTACCATCTTTCCTTCTAATCTATCTGCCTAGTCTACTTTAGCTAATTTTATCCTTATTTTATTGTAATTCCCTTTATTTAAGTTAAACACATATTTTCTGACCCAAGTTTCTCATACTCAATATTAAATTCTATCATGTTATGATCACTTCTTCCAAGGGAATCTTTTACTTTGGGGACATTTATTAAACCTACTTCATTCTCATTATCAGATCCAAGATAGTCTATTCGCTTGTTGGCTCCATGAAATAATACTCTTGGAAACTATACGTACTTTATGAATTGCTGTTGTAACCATCCTTTCCAACTTGAATGACCCAATCAACAAGATTAAAGTCACCAATAATTATTGCTCTATTCTTTTTACAATCGTATAATTTGATTTATATCATTTTCAACAGGGTGGCTACTGTGGCTAAACACAACTCCTACCAATGTCTTCTTTCCCTTGCTGTTATTTACCTCCATCTAAGTGGACTCTCAGCTGTCCAAGTTTCATCTCTTTGAACGGTGCAACCCCACCACCTTTTCCTCTTCGCCTTTCTTTCTGAAAGGTAAAATATTTAAGTGTTAAGTTCCCAGTTCCAATCTCCTTGTAACCATGTCTCCATAATAGCTATGAGATCATATCCATTTACCTCGACTGACGCCATCAGTTTGTCCACCTTATTCCAAATAGGTTGTGCGTTAAGATACAAACCAGTCCCCCTCCACCAACACCCTCATCTGCTTAATAGAACTTGTCCTTACCCTGAACAACTTCTCTTTTAACTCCTCCTACTTCCTACACCCTAAGGGGTGGCTATAGACACCTGTATGGATCCGAGCTATGCCTGCTTCTTTGTAGGATAAGTGGAACAGTCCCTTTTCCGCTTGTTACACCGGCACCATCCTTCACCTCTTCCTCCGTTACATTGATGATTGTATTGGAACTGCCTCATGCTCCCATGAGGAGCCTGAACAGTTCATCAACTTTACTAACACTTTTCATCCCAACCTCAAATTCACCTAGACCATCTTCAATACCTACCCCCACTCCTGGACCTCTCCTTCTCCATCTCTGGAACTGCCTCAACATCGACCTAGCCAAAGAAACAATTGCCACACTGCTAGACGAATCAAGTAAGCAGACAACCCAGGACACCAACAACATCAATAAGGACACCACCGTGAAATTACTAGATTTATGCCTCACAACCCACTTCACCTCCATTCAAGGCCCAAAGCAAACTTTTCATATCCGACAGGAGTTCATCCTCCAACCTGGTCTCCTGTAACCATTGCACCTGATGTGGCCTCCTCTACATCAGTCAGACCAAGTGCAGACTCAGGGACCGTTTCGTGGAGCATCTGTACTCCGTACACAATAATTGACAACACCTTCTGGTCACCAACCATTTTAACTACCCCTCCCACTTTCTTGATGACCTGTCCATCCTGGGCCTCCTCCAGTGCCACTATGACACCACATGCAAACTGGAGGAGCAACATCTCATATTGCCCCCTCAGGAGCCGACAGCCCGATGGCCTAAACATAGAATTCACTAGTTGTAAAATCTCCCCACTCTTGGTCTCATCCCACATCCAAACCTCCCTCTCATTTCCACCTCCTTGACCTGACACAACCTGTCCATCTTCTCTCCTACCTATCCGCTCCACCCATCCCACTGACCAATCCCCACTACCTCCTACCTGCATCCACCTATCACCACCCCACCTATCTCTCCCCTGCCCCACCTATCCTCCCTCCTGCCTCGTTGACCTTACACAATCTGTCCATCTTCCCTCCCATCTATCCCAATGACCACTCCCTACCTGCATCCACCTATCACCATCCCACCTACCTTTCCCCAGGCCCATCCCCTCCCTCTATTTATTTCCCAGCTGCCTTCCCCCTCCCCAGTTGTGAAGGGTCCCGACACAAAAAGTTGATGTTCCTACCCTCTGATGCTGCCTGACCTGCTGTGTTCCTCCAGCTCCACATTGTGTTGTCTCGGACTCCAGCACGTGCAGTTCTTGCTATCCCCAACACCATCAGTAAGTACTCACACTAGGACGTTACCTTCTCAAGACAAGATTATTTTGTCTAAGTTGGACCAGCTGTTTTGGTCAGTGATACTTCAAGACTCGTCACATCGTTATGTTTCCCTCTAATAAAAGCTGGAAATGAATGCAAAATACTACAGATGCTGGAGAAACTCAGCAATTCTAGCAACATTTGAAGAAAAAGGAAAAGAGTTAATATTTCCAGCCTGATGAATCTTCTTTTGAACATCTCCCTCCATTTCCCTGACTCTGTTCAGGTTCGAGGCCTGTTACATATCTAATTTTTGTCAGTTCTGATGATAATGAAATACAAACTAAAACACTAACTGCTTTTCTCTCTACAAATACGTCTCGCGGTATTCAGCATTTCAGCATGAATAGTACCTTGCTTTTGTTTTTGTCATTACAAGCAGAAGAGCTGTGAATGAATGTGAATTTCTGAAGAAGGGTCCAGGCCCAAAACGTCAGCTTTCCTCTCCTCTGATGCTGCTTGGCCTGTTGTTTTCATCCAGCTCCACACTTTGTTATCTGTGAATGAATGTAATTTGAGGGGCACTAGTTTTCATTTAAAAGACTAATGTAACTCATATCTTTCCTCTCTTTGAATCACAGATTGCACATTCAATTCAGAATGGATCCATGGCAGAGATTGTGTACTAGACAAAAAAACTGACAAAAACATTGGAATTGCCTTTTCTCTACTAACATACAATGGAAACTTCCTTTTCCTTGAAAGTTGACTGGGTGTTGCCCTTCCTCAGATTTCCAGTGAGAGAAGGTGTCCATTGAACATAGTGGGAAGGGGACACAGGACAGAAAGGAGAAGAGGAAAAAGTCTTTATGAAATTAGATACTATTTCCAGAAAAATTACATACGTTGACAACTTGAAAGAGTTGTGAAAGCTTCCAGAAGGACATGATCTATTGGTTAAAAACATATAGTAAAATGGACTATTATATTTTATAACAGTTGAGATCCGAAGTCAGGAGACCAATTAACTACAGATTCAACAAGGTGCAGGGCTGGATGAACACAGC
>NC_063337.1:65688508-65712043 GCF_021869965.1 Rhincodon typus
TGACCTATCCCCTCCCTAACTCCCCACCTACACTCACCTTTACTGGCTCCATCCCTGCCTCTTCGACCTGTCTGTTTCCTCTCCACCTATCTTCTCCTCTATCCATCTTCTATCCGCCTCCCCCCTCTCCCTATTTATTTCAGAACCCCCTTCCCCTCCCCCATTTCTGATGAAGGGTCTCGGCCTGAAACTCAGCCTTCCTGCTCCTATGATGCTGCTTGGCCTGCTGTGTTCATCCAGCTCTGCACCTTGTTGTCTCAGATTCTCCAGCATCTGCAGTGCCTACTATCGCTGTATTCATTAATACTGTATTCCCATTCACTCATTCATAACCCTTTACTAACCCGATGTTTGCTATAATGTGTTTTCATTCATTTATAAAACCGCGATTTTTGTAGTACATTTTACTATTGCAAGATAGACGAAATTAAAACATTCCATCAAAATCCATTATTGCTTCTTCACACCTTCAACCCTTATCAGACCTATTTCCATCAAAAGCTACCTCTGAATAATTATCAAAGTCGACTAAGCTATTCAGAAACAATACCCTCACCGCCATAGTGTCTCCACGACCCGCCAGAAACTATAGAAAGATTATAATGTTAATCAGACCCTTAGCAACCATCTCCCTGGACTTGAATAGGTTGCAGAACATCAAACAAGTTTCTTCCACTAGCCTGTACCTGTTAATTACATATTGAATAGGGCCCCTGTTCCCTTTAAGAAAATTGCTAGCAAAATAGCGCTTCTGTGAAATTGCATGAATGAATGAAACTCACGCCGGCAAATAATAAATAAAATCTCATGACCCAGCTGCAGTAATCAGTTTACTGTCCTTTCTACCTTTATTTAGTGCACATATGATTTCTAACTAATTTAGATCATATAGGTCTAGTATTTTTACTAACATTTACTGACTTAAAAAACAAAAGGACTAACACCTCTTAATTATGCAAGCAGACTAGACAGACATTTTAATCCAAGTAGCAGCCAACATCTCGCAAATGTTTGGGACAGATGTCAAACAAACGTCTGTGTACAATAGATAAAACTGTGTAACACCATAGTGATAGAATTTTAATATACGTAAGAACTGTGTATAAAGAGGCTACTGTAAGAACTGTACTTCGGAATTCCATCACCACCTCAAACTGTGCTACTGTGGATGCTCAATTAAGAGGCTATTTTCGCCACTCACCGATTTCGCTTGTTATTTGAAACACAATCCCACATTACAAATCAGAAAAATGTGAGATCTAGAAATGGTTTGATCCCAACCATTACAGACATGAGGTTATAGTGTATTCAGTTTCCAAAAAAAAACTTACATTCTTTCTTGAGCAATTAAATTTGAAAAGGGTGTTTCCCATGCATACATCTTGATGACTCGCATTCCTGATATAACTTCATTCATTATACGAATTCTGTTATCTGTCAGTATTGCAGTTTTGCCTCTAAAGGAGTCAGGAAAAATAAACTTAGTAAATCACACTTGTTTTCAAAATTCGTTGTAAAAGTCATTAACCTTCAAAATCTATATTAGAAAAGGTAAAAATCGTTGAATACCTCTGATAAAGAAAAACACACATGATATCACCAACATAATTTGAAGTTCTAGGATTTTGACCTTGTCCTGAGCTAATGCTTTTCAATAGGAAAAGTTTAAAAGTATACGGGTTAACTGCAGGCAAATTTGATGAGTTTAGTTTGGGAATCCTGGTCTGCATAGATTAATTAGACCGAAGGGTCCATTTCCATGCTGCATGATTCTATGACAACGAAGGAACGATGACACATTTCCAAGTCAGGTGTCCTTGTATAGGTACAAAATATCTTGGTATTTTCCTTAATGCTGTTTGCCAAAGATCCTGTTAGCCCTAATTCCTTGTTTGAGTTCTTTCCTGTGATCTTTGTATTCTTCGAGGGCTCTGTCCATTTTCAGTTTCCTAAACCTTGCATATGCCTCCTTTTTTTTGACTAAGTTCTCAATTTCTCTTGTTGTCCTTATCCTTCATTGTTGCAGGAACATGATGGTCCAGAACTCTAATCATCTGCCTTTTAGAAGAGTCCCACTGTTCCAGATGTGAATCTAACTTCAAAGAGCTGCCCCCAGTCTACATTCCCCAATTCCTGCCCAATATTGTGGTAGTTAACCTTCCCTCAATTTACTACCTTTGCCCAAAGACAGAATGAGAATTGCACACTACAGATTTTCTAACCTCTGACCTGCTCTTGTAGTCACAGTGTTTATATGGTTAGTTCAATAGTTTCTGGTCAATAGTAACACCCACACATTAATGTGTTAAAGTTGGGGGTATCAGCGATAGTAACAAGACAACACATCAAGGGGTGATGATTAGATTCTCTCTTGTTGAACATAGTCATTTCCTGTCACATCTGTGGCACATGTTATTTCCATCTATAAACCCTAGTTGGGATGTTGTACAGGTCTTGCTGCATCTGGACAGAGACTGCTTCTATTTACTAGAATGGTTCCAGGTGTGAGAAACTTGCATCTATCCTGAGCTGAAGTTGGAACTGTTGTTGAAGTTGGAGATAAGGTGGCCGAGAAGAGACCTGATTGTAGATTTCAAAATCATGAGGGGGCTGGACAGATTAAATAGGGTGAAGCTGATTGTGCTTGTAAAAGAAACAAAGGTAAGAAGCCATTGATTTAAAGTGATGTGCAAATGAAGCAAGGGTAATGCAAGGAAAATCTTCTTCACACAGCAAGTTAGGGTATGAAATGCACTGCCTGGAAAGGTGTTGCAGCCAGATTCAATTGAGGCATTCAAGAGGGCATTGGATCTTTATTTGGCTAATAATGTGGTGCAAGGATACAGGGAAAAGGCAGGAGATTGGCACTAGATAATACACCACGTAGAGACATGATGGGCTGAATAGGTTACAATAATTTTGTGATTTTGTGCTCCAGCATCTCAAGTATCACAAATGGGTGCTGACCGTTGTGCCAACGAATATCCCCATTTTTGACCTTACGATGGAGGAAATGCAGTAAAGAAGACTACTTAATCTATCATGCCTGGTACCAGCTCTTTGCATGCACCAACGAATTAGTTCCATTACCAATGAAACCATACTTCAAAGACATTTTTGCAACATTTCAGGAATATGGGCATCCTTGCAAGGTCAGCATTTGTTGTCCATCACTAACTGCCCTTAAACTGAGTGGCTTGCTAGACCATTTCAGAGGCAGTTAATAGTCAAACACATTGCTGTGGGTCTGGAGTCATACATAGGCCAGATTAGGTAACAAAGGCAGATTTTCTTCTTTAAAGGACATTTGTGAACCAGTAGGGTTTGTTCAACTATTGATGATATTTCACATGGTCGTCCGCATTGAGACTAGCCATCAATACCAGATTTATTAACTCAATTAAATTTTACCAGCTGCCACGTTGGGGTTTGAACTTGTGTCACACAAGGATTAGTCTGTTCTCTGGATTACTACTAATTTGCTGTTGCCATGCTTTCATGCAATGCATTCCAGATGCTAGCAGCTCACTCTAATTTTCTTTTTCTGGTGTCAGCTATTTTTAAAGAAACGATCCATAAAGCAGTCCATGTTTAAATGCAGTAAGACCTGGATATTATCGAGGCTTGGGCTGAAAAATGGCAAGTAACATTCATGTCACACAAAGGCCAGACAATGACCATCTCCCTAAGAGATGATCTAACCACTATCCTTTGACGTGCAATGGCATTACCATCACTGAATGGCCCACTTAAAACATCCTGAGGGTTAACATTGACCAGAAACTCAACTGGACTTATCATATAAATACCATGCCTACAAGAACATGTCTGAAGCTAGGAATATGGCAGCAAGCCTGTTCACCTGGATCTACAAAGCACAAGACAAGGCAGGAGTGTGATGCAATAGTCCCCACTTGCCTGAATGACTGCAGCTCCAACAATACACAAGCAGCTTGACATCATTCAAGACAAAGCAGCCTGCTTGATTGGCACCATATCCACAAGCATCTACTCCCTCCACTACCAATGCTCAGCAGCACCAAAGTGTACCATCTACGAGACGTACTACAGAAATTTGCTAAAGATCTGTAGATAGCACCTTCCCAACCCTTGACACGTCCACCTAGAAGGACAAGGGCAGCAGACACATGGGATCACCACCTGTACATTGCCTGCTAGCTTCTCACCATCATAACTTTCCTTCACTGCTGCTGGGTCAAAATCCTGGAATTCCCTCTCTAATGGTATAATGGGTATACCTACAGCACTTGGAATGCAGCAGCTCACTACCACCTTCTCAAGGGCAACCACTGAATAAATGTTAGCCATGGGCAGATCTTTCAACAACTCAAAATAGTTTGTCACGATTTGTGCGTAGAAGTGCTTCCTGACACCTCTCCCGAACAGTCTGGCCCGAATTCTCAGACTACGCCCCCTAGTTCTAAAATCCCCAACCAGTATGGATGGTTTTCTTTATCTATCCTGCCTATTCCTGTTCATGCCTTGAAGACTTCAATCAGATCGCTCCTTAACCATCTCAATTTTACAGAAAACAGATCTAGATTATATAATCTCCCCTCATAATTTAGCCCCTGAACACAGGCATCATTCTTGTAAACCTATGCTGTAGTCCCTCCAAGGCCAATATACCTTTCCTAAGATGTGGTGCCCAGATCGTCTCCCAGAAGTCCAAGCAGATTCTAACCAGGGTTTTATGCAATTGTATTTAACTTCTTACCATCCGAAAGTCTCCTGGTCTCTCCTTTTTCATTTCAAAAATAGATAATCTCTCACTTACTTAACACTGAATACAGTCTGCCACAGTTTTGTCCATTCACCTCAGCATAAAATTTAAGGGGTATTGATAGACATCATCTACACTGTCAACAATGCCACCTAATTTTGTCTCATCAGTAAATTTGGATATTTGACTTTCTATGCCATTATGTCAGTTGTTAATAAATAGTATGAATAACTGAGGCCCTAACACAGGCCCTGTAGGACACGACTTGTCACATCCTGCCAATTTCAGTACCTACCCATTGACCCTACTTTGTTGCCTCCCACTCAACCAATTTCTCAGTTAAGTTAATAATTTGTTCTCAATTAGTCAACAGTCTCTGTAATGATACTTAAGTTACTCTCTTCTGGTTTAATCAAGACACTTCATATAGATTTCCCATTGCTGGCCATACCTGAAGTAGGATTCCTGACTATTTCTTCATTCTGTCCTTTTCCTTGGTTTTGAAACTGTACTAACTTCATCTGAGCCTGAACACGTACCCTACATCCACTTACTAGTTTAAAGTCTTTGTGACCATTCTATTTAGCTTTTCCGCTAGGATACTGGTCCCAAATCGGTTCAGCTCAAGCCTGTCCCAATGGTACACTTACTTCCTGTCCCAATACTGATGCCAGTGCCCCATGAAATGGAACCTCTCTTTGCCACACCACTCCTTTAGCCACGCATTCATTTCGTAAATTTTCTTATCCCTGGCCAATTTGTATGCGGCTCGGGTAATAATCCAGAGATTATAATCCTTGAGATCCAGTTCTTTAATCATAGAATTTCCAGTGTTATTTCGGCCCATCAAGTCCAGACTGACCTTCCAAACAGCATCCCACCTAGACCCATCCCCCTACCCTATCCCTGTAACCCTGCATTTCCCGTGGTTAATGTACCTAACCTACACATACCTGAACACTATGGGCAATTTAGCATGGCCAATCCACCTAACTTGCACATCTTTGGACTGTGGGAGGAAACAGGAGCACCCGGCAGAAACCCAAGCAGACATGGGAGAACATGCAAACTCCACCCAGAGGTTGGAATCGAATGCGGGTCCCTGGCGCTGTGAGGCAGCAGTGCTAACCACTGAGCTACCTTGTTGTTCCTAATTCCCCATACACGACCTCTTGTCTACGTTGTTAGCGCAACACAGACCATAACAACTGGATCCTCCCCCTCGCACTCCAATATCCTTCTGAGCCAGTTTCAGATGTCCCTTCTGATGACAATAGGTCGACACCATCAGTGACTCGCGATCCTTCTTACAAAGGATGCTTTCTGTGCCTTTAATTATAGAATCACCTGTCATTACCACTTTAAATATAATTGCATTGATTCTTCTGCAAAGGACAACATTCTCCTTTATTTTTAGATACTTTCTAATCAACCTGTACAGTGATATTTTTACACACTTCTGGAGCAGGTGGAACATGAACATCCTGGCCCAGAGGTAGGGACACTACTTCTGCATGAGAGCCCATTTGGATTGTGCTTTCTATGTGTGGCAGAACAGGTTTTATTTGTTTCATCCTGAACCCTTTGTTGGCACATATGCCAGAGACCACAGTTTTGTTCCTAGATATTTTCTAATCAACCAGAGATAGCGAGAACTGCAGATGCTGGAGTCAGACACAACGCAGTGTGGAGCTGGAGGAACACAGCAGGCCAGGCAGCATCACAGAAGCAGGAAAGTTGACTTTTCGGGTCAGGACTTTTCTTCAGAAATAGAGAGAGGCATGGGAGCTGGGAAACTAAGAGAGAGAGGAGGGGTGGGGCTGGGGAAAGTAGGTCAGATGGTGATAGGTGAATGCAGGTAGGGAGTGGTGCGAATTGGTCAGTGGGATGGGTGGGGTGGATAAATGGGAGAGACAATGGACAGGTTGTGCCATGTCAAGGTGGGGGGGGGGGGATGAGAGGGAGGGTTGGACATGGGATGAGGCCAGGGGTGGGGAGATTTTAAAACTGGGGAATTCTCTGTTTGGACCATTGGGCTGTAGGCTCCCAAAGCAGAAATGAGGTGTTGCTCCTCCAGTTTACGTGTGGTGTCATTGTGGCACTGGAGGATGTCCATCCCGGGCCTGTCACCCAGGCAGTGGGAGGGGGAATTAAAACGTTTGGCGACTGGAAAGTGTTGTCGTTTGTCACATACAGAGTGCGTATTCTGCATGAAACACTCCCTCTCACTAACGTAGAGGAGGCCACATCGGGAACAACGGATACAGTAGACCAAGTTGGTGGATGTACAGGTGAACCCCTGTCGGACATGAAAGGTTTGCTTTGGGCCTTGAATGGAGGTGAGGGGGGAGATGTAGGGGCAGGTGTAGCACTTTCTGCGGTTGCAGAGAAAGGTGCCGGGTGGCGGGGTTAGTGGGGAGTGTGGAGCGGAAGAGGGAGTCACGGAGTGAGCAGTCCCAACGAAAGATAGATGGGGTGGGGACGGAAATGTCTCTTTGATAGTGGCGTTGGATTGTAGGTGGCAGAAATGGCAGAGAACGAAACGCTGGATGTGGAGGTTGGTGGGGTGGTATGTGAGGACCAGGTGATTCTGTCTTTATTTTTGTTGGGGGGTAGGGGGTTTCAAGGCAGAAATGCAGGAAATGCAAGAGATGCAGTTGAGGGCATTTTTGATCACTGGGAGGGTAATGTTGTGGTCCTTGAAATAAGAGGACATCTGGGATGTTTGGGAGTGGTATGTTTCATTTTGGGAGCAGAAGCGGCATAGGCGAAGGAATTGGGAGTAACGGCTCGTATTCTTGCAGGAGGGTGGGTGAGAGGTGTCGTAGTCCAGGTAACTACGGGAGTCAGTGAGCTTGAAATAAATGTCAGTGTTGAGGCATTTAACAGAGGTGGAGTCGGAGAGGTCCAGGAAGAGGAGGGAGGTATCGGAGATGGCCCAGGTGAATTTGAGGTTGCAATGAAAGACGTTCATAAAGTTGATGAACTGTTCAAGCTCCTTGTGGGAGCATGAAGCAGCACCAATGCAGTCATCAATGTAGCGAAGAAAGAGGTGGTGGATAGTGCCAGTGAAACAGCAGAATAGGGACTGTTTCACATATCCTACGAAGAGGCAGGCATAACTTGGACACATGCAGGTGCCTATGGCCAGCCCCCTAGTCTGTAGGAAGTGGGAGGAGTTAAAGGAGTTGTTGTTCAGGGTAAGGACAAGTTCTGTTAAGCAGATGAGGGTGTTGATGGAGGGGGACTGGCTGGGCCTGCTGGATAGGAAGCAGCAGAGGGCTTTTAGGCCATCCCACCAACAGCCTCCAACTTCATCATTCCTGACCCCGCACTGCCCATTTCTATCTCCTTCCCAAAATCCACAAACCTGACTGTCCCGACCTACCCATTGTCTCTGCCTGCTCCTGTCCCACTGAACTCATCTCCACTTACCTTGACTCTGTCTTTCTCCCCCCAGTCCAGGAACTCCCCACCTATGTCCGGGACACCACCCACGCCCACATCCTCCAGGACATCCAATTCCCTAGCCCCCAACATGCCATCTTCATTGTGAACATCCAATCATTGTATACTTGTATTCCCCATGCAGATGACATAAAAGCCCTCTCTCAGGCCCAGCCAGTCCCTCTCCACCAACGCGCTCATCCGCTTAACAAAACTTGTCCTTAACCTGAACAACTTCTCCTTTCACTCCTCCCACTTCCTACAGGCAAAGGGGGTAGCCGTGGGCACCCGCATGGATCCAAGCTATACACCCTATTCGTAGGATACGTGGAACAGTCCCTTTTCTGCTGTTACACTGGCACTATCCACCACCTC
This sequence comes from Rhincodon typus, assembly GCF_021869965.1. Lineage (NCBI taxonomy): Eukaryota > Metazoa > Chordata > Chondrichthyes > Orectolobiformes > Rhincodontidae > Rhincodon > Rhincodon typus. Next base: position 65,697,075 of record NC_063337.1, read on the forward strand.
TTCCTTCGCTACATTGATGACTTTATTAGCACTGCCTCGTGCTCCAACGAGGAGCTTGAACTGTTCATCAACTTTACGAAAATCTTTAACACAACCTCAAATTCAACTGGACCATGTCCGATACCTCCCTCCCCTTCCTGGGCCTGTCTGTCTCCACCTCTGGTAACCACCTCAACACTGACATCTATTTCAAACCCACTGACTCTCATAGCTACCTGGACTACACCTCCTCTCACCTACCCTCCTGCAAGAATGCGATCCCTTACTCCTAATTCCTCTGCCTCCGCCGCATGTGCTCCCAAGATGGAACGTTCCACTCCCGGACATCCCAGATGTCCTCCTATTTCAAGGACTGCAACCTCCCCCCTCCGGTGACCAAAAACACCCTCAACCATATCCCTTGCATGTCTCACATCTCTGCGCTCATACCCTATCCCCCCAACAAAAATAAAGACAGAATTCCCCGGTCCTCACATACCACCCCACTAACCTCCACATCCAGCGTTTCATACCCCGCTACTTCCGCCACCTACAATCCAACCCCACAGCCAATGATATATTTCCCTCCCCATCCCTATCTGCCTTTTGTAAGGACCGCTCACTCCATGGTCCCTCATCCGCTCCACACTCCCAATAACCCCACCACCCCCGGCAACTTTCCTTGCAACCGCAGAAAGTGCTACATCTACCACTACACCTCTCACCTCACCTCCATTCAAGGCCCAAAGTAAACCTGTCATATCCAACAGGGGCTCACACGTACATCTGCCAACTTGGTCTATCGTATCCATTGCTCCCGATGTGGCCTCCTCTACATCGGTGAGACCAAGCGTAGAGTTGGGGACCATTTCGTACAGCATCTGCACTCTGTACGTGACAAACGACAACACCTTCCGGTTGCCAACCATTTTAACTCCCACTCCCATTCCCATTCCCATTCCCTAGGTGACATGTCCATCTTGGGCCTACTCCAGTGCCATAATGACACCACATGTAAAATGGAGGAGCAACACCTCATATTCTGCTTTGGAACCCTACAGCCCGATGGCCCAAACATAGAATTCACCAGTTTTAAAATCTCCCCACCCCCCGGCCTAATCCCATGTCCAATCCTCCCTCTCATCCCCGCCTCCTTGACCTGACACAACCTGTCCATCTTCTCTCCCACTTATCCGCTCCACCCATCCCACTGACCAATCCCACTTCCTACCTGCATTCACTTATCACCATCCCACCTACCTTCCCCAGCCCCACCCCTCCTCCCTATTTATTTCTGAGCTCCCTTTCCCCTCCCCATTTCTCAAGAAAGGTCAACTTACCTGCTCCTGCGATGCTGCCTGGCCTGTGGTGTTCCTCCGGCTCCACACTGTGTTGTCTATTTTCTAACAGATGTTTTTCTTAGATATTATTACACACCTCTGGAGCAGATGACAATTGAATGTGGACCTTCTGGCTCAATGGTAGGGACACTACAACTGTGCCACGAGGCCAACCACACTGTTTCTGAGGTCACCATCACCAGGCTTCAATTCTTCCATCATATTTGTGATGCGGCACTTGATGAAATGCCTTTTAGAAGCCCATACGAATATGAAGTGAACAACACTTCTCAAAGTGACAACTTTGTCACAAATTATAGCAATACAGAAACATAAAACTTCACAGCTGGAGAGGGTAATTCAACACTTTCAGCCCTCTCTACTGTTCAATAAGGTTATGGCTGAACTTGTTGGGATCTCAACTCCACTTTCATGACAGTCCTCAGCATTTCACTGCCCACCAATAAATCCCCAACTCCCTCAACTATTAAAAACTTATCTCACTTAGCTTTGAATACATTTACTGGCACAGACTAAGGACCTTCAAAAAAAAAATAGCCCCTCATCATCTTAAGAGAGACAGCCTTATTGATCTAGTCTTGCCCCAACAGGAAATATGCTTCTACTACCCAGTTTAGAATTTTGTAGTCTTCCAAAGACTACTTCTCATACTTCAAAATTCCAATGACTAAGGTCAAAGTGTTCAACCTTTCTTCATAAGAGGTACACTTCAACTCAGGAATGGGTTGGACATTCTCTCAACTACTTCCAATGCAACTGAATTGTTATTACAACAACAAAATCCAAACTGTACACAGTACTTCAAATGTGGTCTCACTAACACACTGTATAGATGCAGTAAAGCTTCCCTATTATTATATTTAATTGCCTTGCGGCAAACACCAGCATTTGCCTTCCTAATCACTTGCTGCACATGCGTGCTAATTTTATGAAATTCTGGTACAAGAAAACTTCAATCCCTCTGTGCCACCAAAATCTGCTTTTCTTTTCTTCTAGCTGAAGTTGACAAGTTCACATTTTCCCACATTATATTGCATCAGACAAATTTTTAATAACTCAGTTAAACTGTCTATCTTTAAAGACTCACTACCACCTCATGATGCTTTTTGCCTCTTCTTCGTTTGAAGGAAGGTTTAACATCAGCTATTTACCAAATCCACTGAGAGTCTTCTAGAAGCTAAACAATTTTGAAAGATTATAATGAATTGATTTCTGCAGTTACTTATTTTAAAACCCAGGGACATTTCAGCCTTTAGATCCATTAGTTTTCAGACCACTTCAAACCCCTCTTCAATGCCTCTTCCATTTCATTGTTTCCATTACCCCAGTCTCTCTCTGTAGAGGACCAACCTTTGCTATAGCTCCTCTTTCCCTATTTCATTACTTGTAGAAACTTGCATTGTGTTGGAGCCTCAACTATTCATTCACATTGCTTATTTGCTGATGACAGAAAATGAAGTGGCATTATAGTTAATGTAGATGATAACATAAAATTACAAAGAGATACTGACAGACTTAGTGAACAGACATAAGCGTATGCGAGTGTGAGTTTATCCATTTTGAACCAAGCAAGGATAGATCAGGGTACTTTATCAATGGTATGAAGTCAAATACAGTGGATGTCCAAAGAGACAGCAGAGGGCTGCAGGTGCATAGATCTTTAAAATGTCACAAACAGGTGCAGAAGTTAATCAAGCAAGCTAATGGAATGCTGGCCTTTATAACTTGAGGATAGGAGTACAAGGATACAGGATACAAGGATGCTGCAGTTATACAAAGCCCTGGTTAGACCCCACTTGAGGGACTGAGAGCACCACACCTTAGGAAGGATATACTGGTCTTGGCTCAAGAACGATATCTGGACTTGAGGGGTTAAATTATGAGGAGATATTATCCGAATTAGAATTTTCTCTAGAAATTAGAAGGTGAAAAGTTGTCTAATCAAAGTCTTCAAGACAGAAAAAGTCAGGGTAGGTGGAGATAGACTATTTCCACTATTTGGGGCTTCTAGAATTAGGGGACATAGCCTGAGAATTAGAGTCAGACTGTTTAGAGATGATGTTAGGAAGCACATTTATACACAAAGGATGGTAGACACCTGGAACTCTCTTCCACGAATGGCAGTGGATGCTAGATCAGTTATTACTTTTTTTTTTAAATCAGAGATACATCTTTTTTTGTCAAGCAAAAGATATTAAGGGAGATGGGCCAAAGGCAGGTAAATGGAGTTAGGTCACAGATCAGCCATGACCTCACTGAATGGTGAACTAGCTCAAGGGACTGAGTGGCCTACATAGATAGCTTTCTCCCATACTTTATTTTCTTCCTCTTTACTGTCTTTTCAGCCACTTTTTGCTGGTTCATAAGATCTGAATGACCTTCTAAGCTACCAGTAAGTCTTTGTAGATTTTTAGTGCTTCTTTCAATTTCATGCTACCTCTAACTTTCTTATTCAGAAATGGATGGATGCATCCTTCTTAAAGAGCCTCCCTTTCCTACTGGGATAATCTTTGACACTTATTAAACATCTCTTTAAAAGTTTGCCACTGAAGTAATACCACCCTACCATTTAATCTGTTTACCAGCTCACTTCGACTAACTATCATCCTATCCCTTCTACTGCACTATTGTTCGATCCATAATTTTCTACTTTAAGCTGAATATAGAATTTTATCATGTTGTGATCACTGTCACCTACAGGCTTCTGTACCACAACATTATTGACTTATCCTGTCATGAAGATTAATGGTATATTGTTGAACTACGTTTGCTGACACCAGAACATGCATATTCCTCACCGCTTTAAATCACGCATGTACATTTAAACAGTTTCCCGCAACACAGCCCGAGACCTTGGAGGGAGAAACAGAGACCTAGGAAAGAGGGTAGTGGCTAAGATCAAGGACTGGGTGGTGGGATTACGGACCCAGGAGAGTTAGAGGATTCAAGGTTGGGACCCAGGAAATGTGGGGCAGTGGGGGTGTCAGGACCCAGGAGAAGGTGGAGAGTACTTTTGGCAGACTTTCTCCCCTGAAATTCTCTCTAATCACCACCTCCCACGCATGCCTGATTTGCTTTAGAAAATTGAGTTGTTTAAAAGACATTAAGAAGTTCTATTGACTGATGTGGGTGGCAGAGTGACTCAGTGTTTAGCACTGCTGCCTCACAGTGCCAGAGACCCAGTTCGATTCCACTGAGTGACTGCCTGTGTGGAATTTGCACATTCTCCCCGTGTCTGCATGGGTTTCCTCCGGGTGCTTCTGTTTCCTCCCACAGTCCAAAGACGTGCAGGTTAGGTGGATTGGCTGTGCTAACTTGCTCTGTAGGTGGGTCAGCTATGGGAAACGTAGGGTTACAGGATGGGTCTGGGTGGGATGCTGTTCGGAGGGTCGGTGTAGACGTGATGGGCCGAATGGCCTGTTTCCACAATGTAGGGATTCTATGACGATGAGGATTCTATGATGTCTATGATGCAGCCAAAAAAATTCAGCTTTTGTAACACCAGATGGACTTTATCTATGTAAGTTCATATTGTTTGGAACTAAGACTGCACCAGCAACTTTGCAACAGTTAACCAAAAAAATCTTCATTAGGGCTATGTATTTACATTGTCTACATTGCTGCCCAATCGCATTCAGTGAAACCTGTAAAGAGTATTCGCAACACATGATTAAGTTGCTTAATCAATTACAAAGAGCCAAACTGGTCATAAATTTGACCAAAATTGAATTTGACAAAGCAGTAATAATTTATTTGGGCCACACTTTAGAGCAAGGCCAAGTCGTATTTATTACCCATCCCTACTTGCACAGAGCAGTTAGGGATGGCAGCTTCCTTTCCGAAAGGTCATTAGTGAACCAGATCGGCTTTTCCTGACAATCAGCAATGGTTTCACGGTCATCATTCGATTGTTAATTCTACAGTTTTATTGAATACAAACTTCACCATTTGCCTCAATGGAATTTGAACCTGGGACCCCAGAACATTACCTGGGTCACTGAATTAACAGTGTAGCAATAATACCAGCATGTAAACACTTTATTGCTTTAACTATACAACTTATAACTCATTCACCCAACGCTAACTGTTTTTCTCTTTCTGAGACCCCTAAATTACTTATACATCCATAAGAGCACATGACATAGGAGCAGATGTGGGCCATTCAGGCCACCAAGTCTGCTACACCATCAAATAAGGTCATGGCTGATCTGATAACCCTCAACTCCACTTTCATGCCTTTTCTCTATAATCCTCAATGCCCTTACCAATTAAAAATCCTTCCATCTCAGTCTTGAATATTCTTAACCACCAAGCATTGACAACCCTCTATGGTAAAGAAGCCTGAAGAATCAATTCCATCAGGCAAGAATTCCTCCTCATTTGTGTGTTAAATGAACGATCCTTCATTCTGAAGTTATGCTCTCTTGTCCGAGACTCCCCCATAAGGGAGAAACAACAACCTCTCCACATGTACCTGGTCAAGCCCCCTAAAAATTCAGTGAATTCCTTAAAGTCCATAGTGTTCCTCCTTCATGGCTGCTGGGATGAAATTCTGAAACTCTGTACTTCAATGAACTTGTAAGTGCACCTTCACCCCAAGGAGTGCAGAAGTTGATAATCCATCATACTCACAAGCGCAAGGACTCAGCAATAAATATTGACCCTGCCAGCAGTACCCAAAATCAGAGAACAAACATACAAAACAAAATCTGAGATTGAAGTTGAAATTTTAAATCTAAATAGAACCATAGCAAAACTATCGCACAAATATGAAAATAATCTGAACAAAAACAGGTTTAAAATCAAGTATTTTATAAAAATAAAGTTAATAATTCCCTCCCAAACTCTCAAATTTAGGCTTTTGTAAAACGATCATACCTCAGTTCCGAAAACCACTTTCCAAAAATCGTCTGTGTAGGCATCAGGATAAGTAGTATAACCATTCCAGCCAGGCAAGATGGCCCTATTTCTTGCCAGAGTAGTGCTACCACTGCAATTGCCTGCAACGGTCCAACCCATAGAAAATGCAGGAATATGGTTACCTATAACATTGTTGGGATAAAATATAAGCAACATTAAAAATCTTTTGGAAAGATCTAGGAGTGAAGAGAAAAATTGCACACACAATATATTGAAACAAAGAGACACAGTTTGGTAAGCTAACAACATATGCACTAACGTTCGAAAACACAATTTTGGCACTCAAACATGGCTGAAGATGACATTTTAGCACTGTATTTCAGAAAAAAACTGACACTGTCAAAATGTTATCTTGAACCCGTCAGTACATTTTCAAGAATACCAATGTAAAGGGAAATAACAGCATGGTAAGAGAATGCATGATTGGTAAAGTCATTACAGTGGAAAAAACACCAGATGATGGCTAACAGTTAATTACCAAGCTATTTTTAAACTTAAAACAGACAGGAGGATTCTGATTCCCCCTAATAAAAATATATTTAGTGAAACATTTAAGCTTTTGTATCAGGTTACAGACTCAAGCTATCCTGTGAAGAACTTTCCTGAAAATACCCAACATTTAGAATAAATGCAAGTTTCAGATGCATAACTCATTGCATCCTTTTCAAAAAAAAAGATTTCTATGTCACAAACATCATGGAAAATTTATTTCTTCAAATGTTAATATCCAAAGTGGGCAACTTAGCATGGCCAATCCACCTAGTCTGCACATCTTTGGATTGAGAGGGGAAACCGGAGCACCTGGAGGAAACCAACACAGACATGGAGAGAATGTGCAAATTCCACACAGACAGTCACTCAAGGCTGGAATTGAACCTGGGTCCCTGGCGCTGTGAGGCAGCAGTGCTAACCACGGATCCACCATGCCGCCCAAAAGCACAGCCCTGCAATGGCCGTGAATCGATCCTGGGTCAATTGCTTGGACAGCAGCTACGTTCACCACTATACCACCATCACTCTGCCTATAGGTTATGGGGGATGGGTCTGGGTGGGATGCTCAGAGTCAGTGAGGACTTGTTGGGCCAAAGGGCCTGTTTCCACACTGTAGGGATTCGATTCGCCTGGACATTTAAGAATGTGGAGTAGGCCATTTAAGACAGAGTCCCAACTTAACAATGATTTGATGGTTTATAAAAACCAAAAGATGTGGATGCTGTAAATCAGGAACAAAAACAGAAATGGCTGGAAAAGCTCAGCAGGTCTGGCTGTATCTGTGAAGAGAAATCAGAGTTAATGTTTCAAATCACTCAAAATGTTAACTCTGATTTCTTTTCACAGATGCAGCCAGATCTGCTGAGGTTTTCCAGCAACTTCTGTTTTTGTTAATGTTTTATAAGTTGTCTGACTCACACTGTTGAGGAATATGGTAATGGGTCACTGATTTAGTTTATGCTTTGTTATTTTCTTAAATAAAATCATTCATTATGGCATCCTTATTGTACAAAATTACAAATGCATTTTTAAAAGAAAAACAGGAACATTGATTGCACTAACAGGGTTAGGGGCGGAAGAAAACAAGAATGATTGTGAATATGTGAATGGTGACTCTTTCCAGCCCTATCCATTCCCCCAATTATCACATAGTACACATTACCTGATCAAACTTATTAACATCATTTGACAACAGGTTCACTATCTGACCTGTTGTTGTTTTTGCCAATGCAACGTTGCTGAGATGAAGTGCCTGAAACATACAAAGTTATTACTCTGAATTAATTTCAAATGGCAGTTCATAAATAACAAGTATTGTTTGGTTCATGAATTGAATTGGATACATTAGTCTAAGTCAAATGTACTTATTTTAGTTTCCCATGCTATTGGGAGACATACTCCCATGCACTGCAATTGAAAGAATCAGGCAAAAGACAGCTTCAAACGACTGCATAAGAAGAAGAAATTTAAGTATCTTAAGTACGTAACATTTCCAAGGCAAGATTCTAAAAACATCACCTTATTAAACATACCATTTGAATCTTTGAAATGACGCTCTTAGCTATTAGAAACATCAAATAGTGCAAAGTCAGAAAGAAATTTGGCAAACAAAGGTTTATTACTTCCCAGCCCTCAGTTGGATTCTTCCAAGAGATTTCAATCATATTGGGTACAATTATCAGGTGGATAAGTTATAAAAACATCAAACACACCCCCAGTGTGCTTTTGTATCGTTGAAAAAAAGACAGTCAAAATTTTGTCTTGCGTCCATCAGTTTATTTGCAAGAACACCAATATAAAAGGGGACAACAGCATGAAAATTAGATTCTGATTGATAGAGGCATTGCCATGGAGAATGCATCAGTTAGATGATGGCTGACAGTTAATTGTCAAAGTTTATATGAATTTAAAATGTGCAGGAGAACCAGAGAATGGGTATCACTTATTTTGTTTATTTTAAACAGATTCAATGTCGATACATGTTCTATCTGGAAAGAAGAGGGTCCTGTTTATTATAAATGTGACATAGCTTGTGAGCCCGACTAACTTAAATCGGATGTCAGAGTAATTCTTAGCAATATATTCACCACTAATAGGATGCTGATGTTAAGATGAAAATATATTTTGCCAGTCATACAAGTAAGTAATTTGGCATATCAATTTGAAGAAGGTTAATCCCGAAACTTGACTGCTCGTTTCCTCCAGATGTTGCCTGGCTTACTGTGTTCTTCGAGTCTCCTTTTTGTCTATCCTGGATTCCAGCATCTGCAATTTTTTTGTCTCATATCAATTTCAATACCAATTAGACATTAGGAATGTCAGCCAAACATCTCAAAGACTGATAAATCACATCAAACTGTACATCCTTGAGCTGTCCATAATAAGCAAGGTACTGACCAAACCCAAATAGACAGCACTTACAAAGGTCAATTTGTTAAATTTGATTCTGCAATTTAATAACATTTGCTAAGTAATCCTGACCGTACCAAGAATGATAATGACAACCAATTTCAAATTCTGTAATATCAAACAACTCTCTGACATTGTTTCAGAGAGAGTAGGAACTGCAGATGCTGGAGAATCTGAGATAACAAGGTGTAGAGTTGGATGAACACAGCAGGCCAAGGAGCATCTGAGGAGCAGGAAAGCTGACGTTTCGGGCCTAGACCCTTCTTCAATTCTGAAAAACGGTCTAGGCCTGAAACGTCAGCTTTCCTGCTCCTCTGATGCTGCTTGGCCTGCTGTGTTCATCTAGCTCTACATCTTGTTATCTCTGACATTGTACTTTTTATGAAACTTCAGGAATAACAGAATCAGTTCCAAGGTTTACACAGCCTAAAATAAGTCATATTCAAACACAATGGCACCAGTAATGCTGCCACTTACACCAGGATTGCACATGCTGGGAATCTCCACTACTTACAGGTAAACTATCTTGTCTAAGGGAGATGCATTGGTAAGGTAAGTAGCCAAAGTATTTCCCCAGGATAGAGGAGGCCAAAACTAGAGGGCCTAGGTTTAAAGTGAGAGAGGGGAAAGATTTTAAAGGGACCTGAGGGACAACTTCTTCACGCAGAGGGTGGTGTGTATATGAAATGAGCTGCCAGAGGAAGGAGTAGAGGCAGGTATAATTACAACATTTACAAGGCATTTGGACAGATACATGGAAAGGAAAGATTTAGAGTGACATGGGCCAAATGCAGGCAAATGAGACTAGTTCAGTTTAGGAAACCTGTTCGGAATAGATGAGTGGGCCGAACAGCCTGTTTACATGCTATATGACTCTAAGATAATGGCATCTCTTTCACTTAGAGTAAAATGTCCCCAGTCTTATACTCCAACCCCCTTGAATTCAGGGCCAAAATTCCATTAGCCTTTCTGATTACCTGTTGCACCTGCATGTTAGCTTTCTGTGTTTCATGCACAAGTATCCCCGAATTCCTTTGGTTGAAGCTTTCTGCAGTTTTCCCCATTCAAAAAAAATTCTCTTCTTTTGGTCTCTCTTCCAAAATGAACAATTTCACATTTTCCCATATTATGCTGAACTTGCCAAGATTTTCCCCACTTACTGAGAGGCACGGTGGCTCAGTGGTTAGCACTGTTGCCTCACAGCTCCAGGGACCAAGGTTCAATTCCAGACTCAGGCAACAAACTGTGTGGAGTTTGCACAATTTCCTGGTATCTGCATGGGTTTCTGCCAAGTGCTCTAGTTTCCTCCCACAGTCCAAAGATGTGCAGGTTTGGTGGATTGACCATGCTAAATTGGCCATAGCGTCCAGGGATGTGCAGGTTAGGTGGATCTGGGTGGGATGTTCTGTGGAGGGTTGGTACGGAATTGATGGGGCAAATGGCCTGCTTCCACACAGTAGAGATTCTATGATTAATTAACTTATCAATATCTCACTCTAAACTGTTTGCATCCCTCTCACAATCTGCCTTTTCACCTTTTTTTGTCATCGAAGGTGATGGCCTAGTGGTATTATCGCTAGGCTATTAATCCAGAGATCCAGGTATTGTTCTGGGGAGCCGGGTTCAAATCTTGTCACAGCAGATGGTGGAATTTGAATTCAATTTAAAAAATTCTTAAAAACTGGAATTAAGAATCTACTGATGACCATGAAATCATTGTCGATTGTCAAAAAAACTAATGTCCTTCAGGGAAGGAAATCTGCCATCCTCACCTGGTCTGGCCTACACGTGACTCCAGACCCACAACAATGTGGATGACTTACAATTGGCCTCTGAAATGGACTAGAAAGCCATTCAGTTATACCAATCTCTACAAAATTTCAAAGAAATGAAACCAAATGGATCAGCTGGCAATGACCTAGGCACTGGAAAAGACAACGGCAGAAACATCCCTGTCGCCACTGCAAAGTTCTCTTTAACATCTGGGGGCTAGTGCCAAAATTTGGAGTGCTGTCTCACAGACTAGTCAAGCAACGGCCTGACAAAGTTGTTCTCACAGGATTATACCTTACACAAAATGACCCAGGCACCATTGCCATCCCTGGATATGTCCTGTCCCACCAGAAGGATAGACCCAGCAGAAGTGACAGCACAATGGTATACAATCAAGAGGGAGTTGCTCTGGGAGTCCTCAACATTGATTCTGGACCTCTTGATGTATCATCGATTCAGATTAAACCTGGGTAAGGAAACCTCCTGCTGATTATTACGTACCGTCCTCCCTCAGCTGATGAATCAATTCTCCTCCATGTCGAACAAAACTTGGAGGAAGCACTAAAGAAAGCAAGGGCACAAAATATACTCTGGGTGGGGGATTTCAGTGTCCAATTCTACCACAAAGAGTGGCTTGGCAGCAGTACTACTACTGATCGAACTGGTCAGGTCCTAAAGGACATGGCTGCTAGACTGGGTCTGCAGCACATGGTGAGGGAAGTAACAAGAGGGAAAAACATACTTGACCTCATCCTTACTAACCTGCCAGCTGCAGAGGCATCTGCCCATGACAGTATCAGTCAGAGAGACCACCACACAGTCCTTGTGGAGACAAAATCCCAGCTTTAAATTAAAAATAACCTCCATCATGTTGCATGGAACAATCGCTGTGCTAAATAGGACAGACTTTGAACAGATCAAGTAACTCATGTCTGGGCATCTATGAGGTGCTGTGGGCCATCAACAGCAGCAGAATTGTACTGCAGCACAATCTGTAAGATCATGTCCCAGCATATTCCCCACTCAACCATTACAATCAAGGCAGGGCATCAACCCTGGTTGAATGATAAGTGCAGGAGGGTATGCCAGGAGCAGCACAAGGCATACTTCAAGATGAGTTGTCAACCTGGTGAAGCCACCAAAAAGGACTATTTGTATGCCAAACAGCATGAGCAGTAAGTGACAGGTAGAGCTAAGCAATCCCACAATCAATGGATCAGATCTAAGTTCTGCAGTCCTGCCACATCCAGTCGTGAATGGTGATGGATGATTAAACAACTCACTCAAGGACGATACTCGACAAACATCCCCATCCTCAATGGCGGAAGAGCCCAGCACATCCATGCAAAGGTAAGGCTAAAGTTTTCACAGCAATCTTCAGTGGTGCCAAGTGGATGATCTATCTTAGCCTCCTCCAGTGGTCCCTAACATTACAGGTATCAATCTTCAGCCAATTCAATTCACTCCACGTGATATCAAGAAATGGTTGGAGACATTGGATACTGCAAAGGATACAGGCCCAGACAACATTCCAGCAATAGTACTACAGACTTGTGATTCAGAACTTGTCGCTCTCCTAGCTAAGCTGTTCCATTACAGTTACAGCACTGCTACGTACCCGACAATGTGGAAAATCGCCTAACTATGTCCAGTACATAAAAAGCAGGACAAATCCAACAGCAGAATAATTACCACCCCATCAGTCTACTCTCGATCATCAGTAAAGTGACGGAAGATGTCATCAACAGTGCTATCAAGCACCTGCTCAGTAATAACCTGCTCACCAGTTTAGGTTCTGCCAAGACCACTCAGGTCCAGACCTCATTCAGCCTTGGTTCAAACATGGACAAAAGAGCTGAATTCCAGAGGTGAGGCGAGAATGACAGTCCTTGATATCAAGGTTGCATTCAACTGAGTGTGGCATCAAGGAGCCCTGGCAAAACTGGAATCAATGAGAATCCAGGGGAAACTTCTCCAGTGGTTGGAGTCATATCTGTCACATAGGAAGAATGTCATGGTTTTTGGAGGTCACTCAACTCAGCTCCAGGACATCTCTGCAGGAGTTCCTCAGGGTAGTGTCCAAGGCCCAACCATCTTCAGCTGCTTCATCCTTCCCTCCATCATAAGGTCAGAAGTAGGGTTGTTCGCCAATGATCACACAATGTTCAGCACCTTTTGCGACGAGTCAGATACTGAAGCAGTACATGTTCCATGAACTGGACAATATCCAGGCTGACAAATGGCAAGTAACATTCGCGCCACATAAATGCCAGGCTATGTCTCTTATTGGTGATGGTCAATCTAGCCACCGCCCCTGACATACTTACCATCACTGAATCCCCCACTGTCAACATCCTGAGGTTATCATTGTCCAGAAATTCAACTGGACTCACCACAAACACAGTGGCTACAACAGCAGGTTGCAGGCTAGGAATACTACAGTGAGTGAAAAATTTCCTTACTCCCCAAAGCCTGTCTACATCTATAAGGCACAAGTCAGCAGTGTGATGGAATACTCCCCACTTGCCTAGATGAGTGTAGCTCCAACAACACTCAAGAAGATTGATACCATTCAGGACAAAGCAGCCCACTTGATTGGCACTACATCCACAAGCATCCGCTCCTTTCACCATTGTCACACAGTAGCTGCAGTGTGTACTATTTAAAGGAGGCACTGCAGAAATTGACCAAAGATCCTCAGACAGCACCTTCCAAACCCATGGCCACTTCCATCTGGAAGGACAAGGGCAGCAGGTATATGGGGATATCATCACCTTCAAGTTCCCTCCAAGCCACTCACCATCCTGACCTGGAAATATATCACCACTCCTTCACTGTCGCTGGGTCAAAATTCACTCCCTAATGGAATTGTGGGTCAACTCACAGCAGGTGGACTGCAGCAGCTCAAGGAGGCAATTCACTACCACCTTCTCAAGTGCAACTGGGATGGACAATAACTGCTGGCCAGCAAGGTACGCCCACATCTCACAAATAAATAAATAACTATCTGCAAATTTGACTACAGTATGTTCACTTTCTTCCTTAAAGTTATTAACATATATTGTAAACTGTTGTGGTCAGTCCTCTTCTCCCTCTGGAGCCACACAGGCCATGGGTTTCTAACCGAAAAAGAACTTCCTATCCCCATTAACTGTTTCCTGCCTGTGAGCCAATTTGCTACCCATGCTAACATACAACCTCCAACACCATGGGCTCTTATTTTATGATTTAACCTTTTGAGAGTTACCTTTTCAAACACCCTCTGGAAGTCCAAATATAACATATTGACTGGTTTCCTTCTATCCACTTCGGTTGAGGCTTCTTTGAAAAACTCTAATAAATCAGTCAGACATGACTTCCTCTTCATGAAGCCAAGCTGACTCGGCCTGATTAACTGATGATTTTCCAGAAGTTCTGCTATTACTTCCTTAATAATTAATTCCAATACTTTTCCAACAACGCATGTTGGGTTAATTGGCCTACAGTTGTCCACTCTTTGCCTCCTACTATTTTTGAAAGCGCTGTCACATTAGCCATTTTCCAATCCTTTAGTATTTCTCCAGAATGTAAAGAATTTTGAAAAATTACAATCAATGCATCTACTAACATTGTAGCTACCTCTTAAGATCCTAGGATGCAACCCATCCAGGGCCGGGGACTTATCAGCCTTTAGTGCATTAGTTTATCTAATACTACTACTTTCATGATGGTGCCTGAAGATGAAAAGACTGACATAAGAAATCACATAATTATAGCATTTTTCTTGATCTGCAGTGAACACAAATATTTCTAAGTCACTTAAAACAGGTTGATTTATTATACTTCACTCAGGTAGAAACACCAGTTTTCCATTCACCTTTTATTACTGGCAAGACTGTAAACCAATTAAATTTGTATGAACTACCCAAAGTATGCTCAACATTTCAACACTTAAAACACTTAAACATTACAACATACAGGACAGAGATAGTAGGAACTGCAGATGCTGGAGAATCTGAGATAACAAGATGTAGAGCTGGATGAACACAGCAGGCC
>NC_063337.1:65712443-65725223 GCF_021869965.1 Rhincodon typus
TCTGAAGAAGGGTCTAGGCCCGAAACGTCAGCCTTCCTGCTCCTCTGATGCTGCTTGGCCTGCTGTGTTCATCCAGCTCTACACCTTGTTATCTAACATACAGGACAGAGTATTTTACAAACAAATAGGGTTAAAAATGCAATCAAGTTATATCTGACCATGTTCTACATGAGGGTTGCTTGGTGGTTTATCCCAAATACTGGCAGCAAACATTTCATAACTACTGTGGTGGCTTATGATCTAATTTATGGACTTGTTCATCCATAAACAACTGTAAACTGGAATATTTTGACCAACAAACCCTCATACATCACCTGAGGCACCAGGAATTTTAAAGGTAAAAAACAAAGGAATGTAGTTTGGCTCAATTTTGTGCTTTAAATCCAACTGTTGGCTGATCAGTCTGAAATGTTAACTGCTCAATTGCCTCATTATAAGGAACAGAAAATAAATCCTACAAAGTATCAGCAATATTTCTCCAGCCTCCCACACTTCCTTAATATTACCTGCGATGAGAGGATTATACCTCCTTCAGTCAACAGCCAATATCATAGATCATAGATCACAGAATCCCTACAGTGTGGAAACAGGCCCTTCGGCCCAACAAATCCACACTGACCCTCAGAGCATCCCACCCAGACCCATCCCCCTGTAACCCACCTAATCTACACATCTCTGAACACTATGGGCAATTTAGCACGGCCAATCTACCTAGCCTGCACATCTTTGGACCGTGGGAGGAAACCAGAGCACCCGGAGGAAACCCATGCAGACACGGGGAGAACGTACAAATTCCACACAAACAGTTGCCCGAGGGTGGAATTGAACTCGGCTCCCTGGCACTGTGAGGCAGCAGTGCTAACCACTGAGCCACCGTGCCACCCCATCTGAGTGATTTATTTCAGTTAAGTATATACCATAAAACTCACACCCGCTGATTGCTAGTCCCTCCAATTTATGCAGTCAATTCAAACCCAATTAACTATTGAACAATATATCCATCACCAGGGGCTCTTGTGGCACAGTGGTATTCTCACTATCTCTAGATCAAGAGGTCTAGCAGGTCCCATCTGCTTCAGGAATGTAGAATATCATCTCTGAACAGGTTGATTTGGAAATATCAATATCCATCATCTGTTTCCCATTCGATTAGGGCCCGGACATTCCCTCAGTCCATAACTGATTCCCACATATACTTTATTTTAAGATAAATCAACCCATAATAAAAATGACAGCAGATTATATTCCTATTTTGTCTTTGAACATTGAAGTTCTATCATGGAATCATAGAATCCTAGAATCCTACAGTGCAGAAAGAGGCCATTTGGCCCATCAAGACTGCAGCAACCCTCTGAAAACCCACCCGGACCCAGTCCCATACCCTAACCCTGCATTTACCATGACTAATCCACCAAGCCTATATATCCCTGGATTCTGTGGGCAATTCAGCATGGCCAATCCATCTAATCTGGACGTTTGGACTGTGGGAGGAAACTGCAGTAACCCCAAAAATCCACGCAGACACAGAAAGAATGTGCAAACTCCACAGAGACAGTCAAGGCTAGAATCAAACGCGGGTCTCTGGTGTTGTGAGGCAGCAGTGTTAACCACTGAGCCACCTTGCTGCCCTAAACATCCCTTTTCCAGTATGTTCAGTTGTTTTAGAATTTGCTGCTTTCTTGTTAAACAATCAGTTAGCTAATTGCAGAAATCCACCCTTTTTCAATTTGGATATTTCTGCACTGTTTTAAAACTGTAATATCAATCCTCAGTCTCTTCTCTTTCACACATTTTGTTGTGGGCATGTCATCCCATAGTGAGTTAACTCTAATGTAGCATTTAATGGGTATTGCTGCTGAACACATTTTTAGAACTTCTTCCACTATTTTCATGAGAAGTGCTATATCTACCCTCTCAGCAAGAGCGGGTGTCTCTACCACTAAGGTTACTTTTTACTATCCTTCTGATCTTTTTAGCTACTCAAGCTAAGGAACAACATTTACCTTCCTTTCCTGCAAGGAAAAATTATAAGCCTTCCTACAATTAAGATTTGTATAACTGAAAACGTATTACTAAGAACAAGAATTTTCATGCTCTGGATCTCCCAGTGATGGAAGTTCCAACCACAGTTCTCTAACATATTTCAAAGATGTTTTGCCCAAATAATATTTTCCACCTTGGAATTATTCAAAGTTATAGTCAATGCTAATATTTCAAAACTGGATCTGGCCAGGCAATTTAGTCATCCAATTAGACTTCACAATTCCTCCATTACACTTTTGGAAGCTGCTGCATCTCTTCAATGAGGTGTTACTTTGACTAACAACAACATATTCCAAAAAAAAATTGTAACACTCGATTTCTTCGGCCTGATTTCCAATTCAAAGTACTTAGAAGCCTCAGAAGACCGACTGCCAACTTTGCACTCAGCTTTCAGGCAATTTATTACAATGTTTTCAAAATTCACAGATCCCACCCCACAAAAAAAATCATCCACAGGTATCATAAAGATGTCTGCAAGCTGTCACTTATGATGTCACTGAAGCATGGCAGGGACTGTATTAAATTCATACACTGCTTTTAGGCAATAAGACCATCAGGTATGGGAGCAGAATTAGGTCATTCAGTCCATCAAACTGGCTTCACCAATCAATCAGACCTCTACATTTCCACATTGAACCCTGCTGAATTCCACTAGTCACCGATTGCCAGCCTGAAAAAGACACCTTTATCCCCACTATCTACCTTCTGCCAGCTGGCAAATACTCAATCCAAGCCACACTATCAGAAACGTGCTACATGGAACCTCATCAAAGGCCTCTGGAAATCCAAATAGATCATGTCCACTAACTCTGCTTTGTCTAACCATTCATTACCTTCTCAAAGAAGTCCATCCCTTGACAAAACTATACTGACTCAGCCCTGCTTTACCATACACTTCCTAGTACTCCACAATCTCATTATTAATCATGGACTCCATAATCTTGCCAATGACCAAGGTCAGGCGAACCAGTCCAAATTCCTGACTTCTGCCTCCCTCTGCTTTCAAAAAAAAAAGTACATTAGCCATTTTCCAGCCCTCCTTGATTTCAGCAATTCTTGAAAGATCACCACCGATGCCTCAACAATCTCCTCAGCCATCTTTTTCAGAACCTGGAGGTCAGTCCATCATGTCCAGGTTATTTATCCATCTTCAGATCTTTCAGCTTCCCCAGCACATTCTCTTTGGTGATGGCCACTACACTCACCTCTGCCACCTCATTGTCTTGAAGTTTAGTATACTACTAGTGTTTTCTACTATGAAGACAGATGCCTCTTCTTGTTTTATGCTGTCCCTGACTTCCCTTGTCAACTACAGATGCTTTATCCTCCCCTTAAGCATGCTTCTTCCTCCTTGGGGTGAATTTCTGCTGTGCTTCCCGAATTATCCTCAGAAACTCCTGCCACTGCTGATCTAATATCTTCCCTGTTAACAAAAACAAAGTGCCACTTCAATGCACCACCCTGCTCTCTGGCCAACATCTCTGTCTCTGGCTTGCTACAGTGTTCCAGTGAAGCCCAACACGAGCTGGAGGAACAACACCTCATTTTCCGCTTGGGGACCCTACAGCCCTCCGGACTCTATTGAGTTCAATAATTTTAGGGCCTAAACTCTCCCATGTCCCAGCCCCCAACCCCACACACCAGGCCTTGTTACCACATAGCCTGCCACTACACACCCCCTGTTGTTAGTCACTAACAGTCCCCATTAACAACTATTCACCCTCCCAGCCTGATCGTTAGCAACTCCTTTGTCTGTCCAACTGTCTTTCTCTCTCTGTGGGCTCTATCCTATCATTTACTCCCTACCCCACCCACCTCCCTATTTTCTGCATATAAACTGACGTTTTCCCAGCCACCATCAGTTCTGAGGAAGGGTCACCGGATCCGAAACGTTAACTCTGTTTTCTTCTCCACAGATGCTGCCAGACCTGCTGAGCTTTTCCAGCAACTTTGTTTTTGTTCCTGATTTACAGCATCCGCAGTTCTTTTGGGTTTTTATCTTCCCTGTTAAGTTCCCCTTCCAGTGAACTCTGGCCAGTTGCTCCTTCATATCTTTACAGTTTCCTTTACTCAATTATAATACCATCAATATCTGATTCAAGCTTCTCCCTCTCAAATGGCATAGTGAATTCTACGATATTATGGTCACTGCCACCTAGGGGTTCTTTCATCTCATCTCCCTAATTAAGTCTGCCTCATCACACATCACCAAAATCCACAACAGCTACTCCAAAAACCAATTAGACGAATTCCTTTTCTTAGGAGTTACTACCAACTTGATTTTCCCAGTCCACTTGTACATTGAAGTCCTCAATGATTATTGTAATAATGCTTTCCTTACCTGCCTTTTCGATCTCCCAATTTATTTTCTGCCCCACTTCTTGACTACTAGGAGACCTATTCATAACTCCCTCAGCGTTCTTTTTCCTTTACGGATTTTCATCTCTACCCATACAGGTTCTATGCCATCCGACTTTATATCGCCGCTGACTATTAATTTCGTTTCATTTCTTCCTAACAAGGCAACCCTGCCATTTCTGCCCATCTGTTTGTCCTTTCGATTATACAAGTATCCTTTTAAATGACGACATCCCAGTTCAGCAGTTTTAGGAGCAATGAAATTAGGAGCAGAAATAGGCCTTTGACTGAGTCAGATCCATCAACCCGTTACGTTATTGTAACAATACTATGACTTTAAGAGATGCATATTGTCCTTTTTTATAAAATGGAGGAAGGTTGAGGCAGAAGTTTTGAGGAGTCTGCTCAAGCCAATAAAGTAAGCAGCTTCTGAGGTCTTGACATTGTGTTTCTTTTTTTTGAAGCAGCTTGAATACGTGAGGTCATGCTCCCTCAAAACTAAGTTTTAGTCTTCAGTTGCTGTTGAGATCTTGAAGTGAAAGCTGTTTTTTCCCCACTCTCCATTAGAGTTGAAAGCTAGATTTCTTCCTGTCTTAGAATTGTCTTTTGCCAGGGAGGATCACGAATGCTACGCTAGGGTGGTGGGGGGTGGGGGTAGGAACCAGAGCAGTAGGTCAGCAAGTAGACGGCTTAAGAGGAAAGTATACGTTAGGACCAGTAAATCAGAAAAAAAGTACAGGCAGAGAGACAGGTAAATGAATACAATGGTACAAATGAGCTGAAGTGTGCTCATTTCAACACAAGGAGTATTATAGGTAAGGCGGAGCTTAGAGCCTGGATCAGTACATGGTACTGTGATGTTGTGGCCATTATAGAGGCTTGTTGGAGAGATGGTCAGTACTGGCTGCTCAATGTTCATAGATAGAGTTCATAGAATCCTTGCGGTGTGGAAACAGGCCTTTCGGCCCAACAAGTCCACACCGACCCTCAAAGCATCCCACCCAGACCCATTCACCCACAACCCATCCAATCTATTTATCCCTGAACACAATGAACAGTTTAGCATGGCCAATCCACCTAGCCTGCACATCTTTGGACTGTGGGAGGAAACCCACGCAGACACGGGGAGAACATGCAAACTCCACACAAACAGTTGCCCAAGGGTGGAATCGAACCCGGGTTCCTGGTACTGTGAGGCAGCAGTGCTAACCACTGAGCCAGGATTCTTTGTTTTAGACGAGATAGAGAGCAAGATAAATTCCAAAATGTAGAGGTTAGGTGGATTAGCCATGATAAATTGTCCATAGTGTCCCGGGATGTGTAGGTTAGGTGGATTAGCCATGGGAAAAGTGGGGTCACAGGGATAGGTTAGTGGGGTGAGTCCGGGTGGCATGCCCTTTCGAGGGTCGGTGTGGACTTGTTGGGCCTAATGGCCTGTTTCAATAATGGAACATGTGGAGGAGTTGCATCACTAATCAGGAAGAATGTTACATCTACACTCAGATAGGACATGCTGGAAGGCTCATCCACTGAAGCAATACAAGTAGGGCTCAAAAATAAGATGGGTGCAATCACTCTGATTGGATTATACTACAGGCACTGAGACATTGAGGAACAAATCTCATAGTGAGTGACTTTAACTTCCCCAATATTGATTGGGACTGCCTTAGGGCAAGAGGCTTAGACAGGACAGAATTTGTAAACTGCATCTAAGAGGGTTTCCTGAAACAGTACATGGATAATCCAGCTAGAGGAGGAGCCATACTGTACCTTGTACTGGCTAATGAGCCTGGCTAGTTGACTGACCTTTCAGTGGGAGAGCATCTTGGAAACAATGATCACAACTCCTTAAGTTTTAAGATAGCTATGAATAAGGATAAGTCAGGACCTCGTGGCAAGGTATGAAATTGGGGAAGGGCAAATTGCATCAGGATTAAGCAGGAGCTAGGAGTGTTAATTGGGAGGAGCTGTTATCACGCAAGTACACATTTGGCATGTGGGAACTGTTTAAAGACCTGCTGATGAGAGCCTAGGGCGGTCATGTTCCAGTAAGGAGGTAGGACAAGGACAGAAAGGTAATGGACCCTTGAATAATTGGAGGTTATGAATTTAGTCAAAAGACAAAGAGAAACATCTGTAAGGTTGAGGAAGCTAAAATTGGACAGGCCCATGAGGAATACAAAGAAAGCAGGAAAGAACTCAAGCAGGGAATTAGGGGAGCAAGAAGGAGCCATGAAATGACTTTGGCAAGTCGGGTTAAAGAGAATCCCAAGGCATTCTACACATACATTAAAAACAAGAGGATAACTAGGGAGAAGGTAGGACCACTCAAGGATAAAGGACGGAACTCGTGCTTGGAGGCAGAGGATGTGGGTGAGATCCTACATGAGAACTGTCTCAGTACTAACCCAGGAGAAGGATATGGAGGATAGTGGGATTTGTGTGGAGCATTATGGTGGATATGTCCCCAGGGGCTGATGTTATCTACCACCCCAGGTTATTGAGAGGCGCCAGACAGGAGATTGTTGGGGCTTTGCCCAAGATCTTTGTATCATTAGCCACTGGAGAAGTCCCGGAGGACTGGTGAGTAGCTGATGTTGTTCCTCTGTTCAAGAAGGGAAATAGCAATAATCCAGGAAATTATAGACCGGTGTGTCTCACATCGGTGCTTGGGAAGCTATTGGTGAGAATTCTTGGGAATAGGATTTATGCACACTTGGAAAAGCATAACGTGATTAGGAACAGTCAGCATAGCTTTGTGCAGGGAAGGTCACATCTTATGAAATTGATTGAATATTTTGAAGAGGAGGCAAAGGTAATCAATGAGGCAGTAGATGTTGTCTACATAGATTTTAGTAAGGCTTTTGAAAAGGTCCCTCATGGCAAGTTCATCCAGAAGATTAAGATGCATGGGATCCATGGCGACTTAGCTTCATGGATTCAAAGCTGGCTTGCCCATAGGTAGTGGTGGAAGGGTGTTTTTCAAGCTGGAGGTCCATGACTAGTGACGTTCCACAAGAATACACAATGGGGCCTCTGCTGTTCGTGATAATGTAAATGACTTTGATGAAAATGTGGATGGATGAGTTAGTAAGTTTGCAGACGATACAAAGATTGGTGGAGTTGTGGATAGTGAAGAGGTTGTCAAAGGATACAGCAGGATACAGATTAGTTGCAGATATGGGTGGAGAAAAGGCAGATGGAGTTCAATCCGGGTAAGTGTAAGGTGCTGAACTTTGGGAGATCAAATGTTAAGGAAAAGTATACAGTTAATGGCAGGACCCTGAACACCACTGATGTACAGAGGGATCTTGGGGCTCAAGTCCACAGCTCTCTGAAACTGGTGATGTAAATAAATAGGGTGGTAAAAAAGGCATATGCCATGCCTAAGAGATAGTCAGAACTGCCGATGCTGGAGTCAGATATAACACAGTGTGGAGCTGGAGGAACACAGCAGGCCAGGCAGCATCAGAGGAGCAGGAAAGCTGACATTTCAGGTCGGGATAACAGGGTGTAGTGCTGGATGAACATAGCAGGCCAAGCAGCAGAGGAGCAGGAAGACTGACGTTTCAGGCCTAGACCCTTCTTCAGAAATGGGGGAGGGGAAGGGAGCTCTGAAATAAAGTGAAAGAGATGGGGTGGGGCTGGGGAATGTAGTTGAGTGCAGGTAGGCAGTGATGGGGATTGGTCAGTGAGGTGGGAGGAGTGGATAGTTAGGAGAGAAGACGTACAGGTTGTGTCAGATCAAGGAGGCGGAGATGAGAGGGAGGGTTGATCATGGGATGAGGCCAGGGAGGGGAGATTTTGAAACTAGTAAAGTCCACATTGAGAAGATTGGATTGTAGGCTCCCAAGGCGGAATATGAGGTGCTGCTCCTCCAGTTTCTGGGTGGCATCATTGTGAAACTGGAGGAGGCCCAGGATGGACATGTCGTCCAGGTAGTGGGAGGGGGAGGTGAAGTGGTTTGCAACTGGAAGGTGTTGTCGTTTGTGACAAACAGAGCGCAGGTGCTCTACAAAGCGGTCTCTGAGCCTCCGCTTGGTCTCACCGATGTAGAGGAGACCACATTTGGTTGGGGAATTCAGTACAAGAATCAGGATGTCTTGTTGTAGCTCTATGAGACTTTGGTGAGGCCACACTTAGAGTATTGCATTCAATTTTGTTGGTCACACTACAGGAAAGATGTGGAGGCTTTGGAGAGCGTGCAGAACAGGTTTGCTAGGATACTGAGATAACAAGGTGTAGCGCTGGATGAACACAGCAGGCCAAGCAGCATCAGAGGAGCAGGAAGGCTGATGTTTCAGGCCTAGACTTTTCATCAGAAATGGGGGAGGGGAAGAGGGTTCTGAAATAAATAGGGAGGGGGAGGCGGATAGAAGATGGATAGAGGAGAAGATAGGTGGAGAGGAAACAGACAGGTCGAAGAGGCGGGGATGGAGCCAGTAAAGGTGACTATAGGTGGGGAGGTAGGGAGGAGATAGGTCAGTCCAGGGAGGACGGACAGGTCAAGGGGGCGGGATGAGGTTAGTAGGTAGGAAATGGGGGTGCGGCTTGAGGTGGGAGGAGGGGATAGGTGGGAGGAAGGACAGGTTAGGGAGGCGGGGATGAGCTGGGCTGGTTTTGGGATGCGGTAGGGGGAGGGGAGATTCTGAAGCTTGTGAAATCCACATTGATACCATTGGGCTGCAGGGTTCCCAAGCAGAATACGAGTTGCTGTTCCTGCAGCCTTCGGGTGGCATCGTTGTGGCACTGCAGGAGGCCCAGGATGGACATGTCGTCTGAGGAATGGGGGGGAGGGGAGGTTGAAATGGTTCGCGACTGGGAGGTGCAGTTGTTTATTGTGAACTGAGCGTAGGTGTTCTGCAAAGCGGTCCCCAAGCCTCCGCTTGGTTTCCCCGATGTAGAGGAGGCCACAATGGGTACAGCAGATGCAGTATACCACATTAGCAGATGTGCAGATGAACATCTGCTTGATGTGGAAAGTCTTCTTGGGGCCTGGAATGGGGGTGAGGGAGGTGGTGTGGGGGCAGGTGTCGCACTTCCTGCGGTTGCAGGAAAAAGTGCCGGGTGTGGTGGGGCTGGAGGGGAGTGTGGAGCTGACAAGGGAGTCACAGAGAGAGTGGTCCCTCCGGAAAGCAGATAAGGGTGGGGAGGGAAAGATGTCTTTGGTGGTGGGGTCGGATTGCAGATGGCGGAAGTGTCGGAGGATGATGCGTTGGATCCGGAGGATAGTGGGATTCTGTTTTGGTTGTTATTGCAGGGACGGGGTGTGAGGGATGAGTTGCGGGAAATGCGGGAGACACAGTGGAGGGCGTTCTCGACCACTGAGGGGGGGAAGTTGCGGTCCTTGAAAAATGAGGACATTTGAGATGTACGGGAGTGGAATGCCTCATCCTGGGGGCAGATGCGGCGGAGGCGAAGGAATTGGGAATAGGGGATGGCATTTTTGCAGCAAGGTGGGTGGGAGGAGGAGTATTCTAGGTAGCTGTGGGAGTCGGTGGGCTTGAAATGGATATCGGGTTCCAGGTGGTTGCCCGAGGTGGAGACAGAGAGGTCCAGGAAGGAGAGAGAGGAATCGGAGATGGTCCAGGTGAACTTAAGGTTGGGGTGGAAGGTGTTGGTGAAGCGGATGAACTGTTCGAGCTCCTCATGGGAGCACGAGGTGGCGCTGATACAGTCATCAATGTAACAGAGGAAGAGGTGGGGTTTAGGGCCAATGTAGGTACGGAAGATGGATTGTTCCACGTAACCTACAAAGAGGCAGGCATAGCTTGGGCCCATGCGGGTACCCATGGCCACCCCCTTTGTCTGTAGGAAGTGGGAGGAATTGAAAGAGAAGTTGTTGAGGGTGAGGACGAGTTCGGCTAAGCGGATGAGGGTGTCAGTGGAGGGGGACTGGTCGGGCCTACGGGACAGGAAGAAGCGGAGGGCCTTTAGGCCATCTGTATGGGGAACGCAGGTGTATAAGGACTGGACGTCCATGGTAAAGATGAGGCGTTGGGGACCGGGGAATTGAGGGTACAAAGGAGGGGCTAGAAAAACTCGGGTTGTTTTCTCCAGAGTGGCGGAGGCTAAGGGAAGACTTGATAGAAGTCTATAAAATTATGAGATGCATAGATAGGGTTGACAGTCAGAATCTTTTTCCCCAGAGTTGAAATACCTAATGCAAGGGGGCATGCATTTAAGGTAAGAGGGGCAATGTTCAAAGGAGATGTGAGTGGCACGGTTTTTAATGCAGAGTGTGGAACATGCTGACAGGATGGTGGTGAGAGCAGATACAATTAGGGGTGTTTAAGGGAATTTTGGAAAACTGCATCAATATGCAAGGGATGGAGGGATATCGAGGAAGGGCAGGCAGAAGGGATTAGTTTAATTTGGCATCACGTTCAGTACAACATCGCTGGCCAAAGGGCCCATGCCTGTGACCTACAGTTCTATGTTCTTTCCTCCTAGATTGGAGAATTGCATGTGAGACAATCTGCTTTCTGAATTTGCCTTTTGCCAAATGTATCTTTATGGAATATTTCTGTATTCAAACAGTTAATCAGCAATAGTTACTCTATTATTCTGTTAAATTTTCCAATAGAGTTATTATTCCAATTCCATCTTTCTTTTGTTGTATTTTAACCATAGTCGATGAATAAAGTGTGTTTTGCTTTGAATCCGGCAGTTTGGCCAATCAAATTGCACGTGGAAAGCAACACCTCGTATTTACCTCTAAAATAGGAAAGGTCGGAGTCTAGACCATCTTCTGAACAGTTTGCGGGGGTTTGGTCTGGTCCACAACAAGTTCAAGGCAAATCGAGCATCAAACTCTCTAATTCCAGATTGGGTTTAGGATTATTGGACTCAAAGGCAGTGAGTGGTAAGTGTTAGTGCTTTTTATTTTGGGTGTTGAATTTGGTTGGTTTAAACAGGGTGTACACCTTGTATAGTAAAGAATTTCCTGAGGTGAAAGAGGTCATTTCAGGAGTTTTACAAAAGTAAGCATGGCAAAGTTTTGGAGTTTGAGAAGACTTGTAGCTCGGTTGTGGATGAGGTTGTAGACTTGCTTGCCGAGCCAGTAGGTTTGCTTGTAAACGTTTCATCATCCTGCTGGGTTACATCGTCAGTGCGCCTCTGGTAAAGCATCTGTGTTCTGTCCCACTAATTGTTTATATGCCTCAGTTTGCTGGGGTGGAGGACAACTGAACAGAACATCCGCAGAATGATAAGGGTTATGGTCAACGATGCCCACAAATATGAGTGGGAAATTGCATGCCAAAAGACTCTGTCCTCAACAAAACTGGCCAGGAACGGATATCCACACTGGAGCAAGCCATCAGCATACAACAACAAAGACTAGAACAAGGTAAAGAATGGCCCTTTAAGAAAAACTGCCTGAAATTACCCACATTAACGGGACTGACAACACACATTCATGAATTAAAAACATTTTGGGCCGACCACTTACAGACACTGAGAAGACCTTCCTCGAATGCAGACTGAATTATAACTACAGAGACGCCAAAAAGACTGACTTCCTGGCCGTGCTGGAATTGACACTGAAGAGTAATCGATTCACGGTAGTACAACAGACCATGAGACAGACGATAGTCTCAACACAGCAAAAGAGGAAAGTGGAACACATTCAACACAGAAGAGAGGAAAACCCTGGAAAGACTCAAGAAAGACAGAAACACTGTAATCTGAGATAATAAGGTGTAGAGCTGGATGAACACAGCAGGAAAGTTGATGTTTCGGGCCTAGAACCTTCTTCAAAAGAAGTGTCTAGGCCCGAAACATCAGCTTTCCTGCTCCTCTGATGCTGCTTGGCCTGCTGTGTTCATCCAGCTCTATACCTTGTTATCTCAGATTCTCCAGCATCTGCAGTTCCTACTATCTCTGAAACACTGTAATCTTATCAGTGGACAAAGGACGCATGACAGTCATCCTCAATAGAGCCCAATACATCAAGAAAGATAATGCACTACTAGCAGATACTGACACCTACCACAGGATGGCGATAGAGCCAACATCACAGTTAAGGAGATAGTAGGAACTGCAGATGCTGGAGAATCTGAGACAACTAGGTGCAGGGCTGGATGAACACAGCAGGCCAAGCAGCATCATAGGAGCAGAGAGGCTGACGTTTCGGGCCTAGACCCTTCATCAGAAAAGGGGGAGGGGAAGGGGGTTTTGAAATAAATAGGGAGAGAGTGGGAGGCGGATAGAAGAGGGATAGAGGAGAGGATAGGTGGAGAGGAAACAAACAGGTCGAAGAGGCGGGGATGGAGCCAGTAAAGGTGACTGCAGGTGGGGAGTTAGGAAGGGGATAGGTCAGTCCAGGGAGGACGGACAGGTCAAGGGGGCGGGATGAGGTTGGTCGGTAGGAGATGG
>NC_063337.1:65725623-65787214 GCF_021869965.1 Rhincodon typus
TCCGCCTCCCACTCTCTCCCTATTTATTTCAAAACCCCCTTCCCCTCCCCCTTTTCTGATGAAGGGTCTAGGCCTGAAACGTCAGCCTCTCTGCTCCTATGATGCTGCTTGGCCTGCTGTGTTCATCCAGCCCTGCACCTTGTTGTCTCAGATTCTCCAGCATCTGCAGTTCCTACTATCCCTAACAAGGTGTAGAGCTGGATGAACACAGCAGGCCGAGCAGCATCAGAGGGAGGGTCTTGGCCCGAAACGTCAGCCTTCCTGCTCCTCTGATGCTGCTTGGCCTGCTGTGTTCATCCAGCTCTACACCTTGTTACCACAGTTAAGGAACTGGATTACAATGACCCTGAAGAAATTACACAACTCAGGAGACATCAGCAAGACACACTACCAAAAAAAGGAAGCCAGAGGGATCCAACACACCCCAATTCTACGGACTCCCCAATGTACACAAACCGGGGTCCCCCTCAGACCTATTCTCTCACTACCAGGCACAATGACATATAGCCAAAGAACTACAACAGAAATTGAAACACTACCCACTCCATCCACTCATCCCAAGAATTGTTCAACATCATCAAGGACACCAGGAAAGAAGAGGACAAGATGATGATATCCTTGGTCGTAACAGTACTAGTTACATCCATAAAGATCGACCTATCCAAATAAATAATTGCCACTTTACTGGTCAATTCTAGTACGCAGACAACCTTGGACACCAGCAACATCAGTAAGGACACCACCATGAAACTACCAGATTTGTGCCTCACAACCCAATTCACCTTCAACGACAGCATATACAAACAAATCAATAGAATACCAATCGTATCCCCCAATATCAGGACTGATTGCAGAAGCAGTAATTGCAAAAGTTAGAATGGACAGCGCTCCCCACTATACAACCCAAACTCTGGGTACGATATGTAGATGACACCTTCATGATTATTAAACGTACAAAACTAGAAGAAACCCACTGACACATAAGCAACATTCTCACCGGCATAAAATTCACCAAAGGGGAGGAGAACAACAACCGACTACCCTTCCTGGACATAACGGTAGAACGCAAAAGCAACAGGGAACTCCAGACTAACGTATATAAAAAGACCACACATACGGACCAGATACTCAATTACACTAGCAACCACCCCAATGCCCACAAATGGAGCTGCATCAGGACACTATTTAAATGAGCCACAACTCACTGCAGCAACCCAGAACTACGCAAAGCAGAACAGGAGCACCTATACGGAGTCTTCAAAAGGAATGGATACCCGAGAAGCACAATCCGCTGTTACCTCCAAGACAGATCACAACAAGAACACACAACACGATCACACTCACTAATCACCCTACCGTACATCAAGGGCATTTTAGAGGTGACCACAAGACTACTCAGACCCCTAGGTATCAGAGTAGCCCACAAACCAACAACCGCCCTACGACAGCTACTCACGAACGTGAAGGATCCCATATCCAAAACCAGCAAAACCGGTAATATACAAAATATCATGCAAGGACTGTGAGATACACAGTCAAACTGAAAGAAAACTGACAATATGGATACATGAACACCAACTAGCCACCAAGAGACATGACCAGTTCTGACTTGTCTCACTACACACGGACAATGAGGGTCATCCATAATCGCACAAACCAAACAGAGACACGCCAGGGAATTCCTGGAGGGCTGGTATTCCAACCAGAACTCCATAAACAAACACATTGAATTAGACCCTCTGTACAAACCACTTGAGAAACAGAACCAGAAGTAATACCAACCACCCAGCAAGCCCAGGTGCATAAATAACAAGCGGGACAGAATACTGATGCTTCACCGGAGGCGCACTGACGATGTTACCTAGCAGGATGACAAAATGTTTTTTGCAGCCAAACCTACCGGCTCGGGAAGTAGGTCGACAACCACAAAGCTTTGGAATTGGTAAACAAAATGGAGTTGGGGTTGCCTGTCTCTGAAAGACAAAGAGAATCATCATAGAATCCCTACAGTGTGGAAACAGGCCCTTTGGCCCAACAAGTCTACACCGACCCTCAGAGCATCCCACCCAGACCCATCCCCCTATAACC
Organism: Rhincodon typus; assembly: GCF_021869965.1. Taxonomy (NCBI): domain Eukaryota; kingdom Metazoa; phylum Chordata; class Chondrichthyes; order Orectolobiformes; family Rhincodontidae; genus Rhincodon; species Rhincodon typus. The sequence continues at coordinate 65,727,712 of NC_063337.1, forward strand.
CACCTAATCTACACATGCCTGAACACTATGGGCAATTTAGCATGGCCAATCCACCTGGCCTGCACATCTCTGGACTGTGGGAGGAAACCGGAGCACCCGGAGGAAAACCATGCAGACACGGGCAGAATGTGCAAACTCCACACAGAGAGTCGCCCGAGGGTGGAATTGAACCCGGGTCTCTGGTGCTGTCAGGTAGGTGCGCTAACCACTGAGCCACCGTGACACCACGCCACCACGACACCACGCCACCACAAAATAATCATGGCAATCACTCAGCATTTACAGCATGGCAGTGGAAACTTTGGAAAGGGCTAAAATTCAATTGAAAATAACAAGACTTGTGTTAGAGGCAAAAGAAAAACTAAGAGGAAAGGAAATGAAACAGTATGAATTATGATTCAAAGCAGAGGAAGGGGAAAAAGAGGAAGGGGAAAAAGAAAAAGGTAGGAAGGCCCTAGCAGAAGAAAGGGAGAAAGAGAGAGCTTTTGAAGTTCAGAGGATGGAACTGAAAACTCAAAGGCAGCTTAAAATGGCAGAGATAGAGATGAAAGATTGGATTACTGATGAGCACAATGGTGGAGAGCAACCCCATTGTAGCAAAGGGCTGGTGGGTATCTGTTCAACTACATCCAAGTGTTGCCTAAATTCGATGAGAAAGATATGAGAGGCCATTTTCATTTCATGTGAGAAAGTGGCTAAACAAATGAAATGGCTGGTGGCCATGTGGGTATGGCTGATCTCAACAAAGTTGGTAAATTGGGCAAGTAATGTATTTGCATCACTATCAGAGGAGGTATCTAGGGAGTATAAGGAGGTGAAAAATGCCATCTTAAGTGCATATCAGCTAGTGCCAGAAGGTTATAGAACACGTTTCAGGAATCTAAGGAGGGGACCTGGTCAAACAGACATGGAGTTTGAAAGGATCAAAGAAAGTAATTTTGATAGGTGGATAACGGCATTGAAAATAGATCAAGCATAGATCTCTTAGAGAGATGATTATTTTGGAAGAGCTCAAAAATTCATGTCCTGAAGTAGTGAGAACTCATGTAGAAGAGCAGAGTGCTAAAACTGCAAGATTAGCAGCAGAAATGGCAGATGATTATGAATTGCTTCATAAACCAAAGGTTGGCTTCCAACTTCAATTTTAGTCTGTGAAGGATAGAAATTGGGAAAAAGAGAAACCCTCAGATCATGTGCAAAAAGGAGATCTTATTGATTACCACAGAGTAAGAAGGAACCCCATGAAGGGGAAAAAGAAGTACAAAAGTTCAGACATTTTCACTGCAATAAAGTAGGCCACATAAAGTCGCACTGTTGGTGGTTTAGAAAAAGCACTGGGAAGACAGATGTGGGAAAACAGGGTAAGCTAATGAAGTTTGTTTACATGGTAAAGGAAAACACAGTGAAAGCTAAAAAGTTGCAACAAAATGTACAACCTGGTCAGGGGTTGGTTGAAAAGAAAACGCCAGATCTCTTTAAAGAATTTACTTGGGAGGGTAAGGTTTACTCATGTATGCCAGGAGGAGCAGGTAAAGAAATTAAATTTTAAGAGATATGGGAGCAAGTCAATATTTGATGGTGAGAGATAAGGAGGTATGTAATTCAGAAGGAGTATTGCCAGGAGTATTCATGGTGAAAAGAGCAGCATTCCATTACATAAAGTCAAGTTGGAGCATCCGGTGAAAAGTGGAGAAGTGGTGGTAAGAGTAACAGAGAAATTTTTGGTTCCAGGAACAGAGTTTATTCTCGGTAACGATATAGCTGGATCACAGGTGGGAGTGATGCCTATTGTAGTTGAAAAGCCAGTGGAAAATCAGGCAACTGAAGTATAACGGAAAGTATATTCTGGGATTTTTTCTGGCTGTGTGATAACAAGTTCGCAAAGCCACAGGTTGAAGCTGGGGGAGAAATCAAAGAATAAAGATAAGGACGTTGAAGTTCATTTGTCAGAGACTATAGTTGAGAGAAAAAAAAAACAGGAACAGGTGGAGGACAAAGTGGATATTTTTAGTTCAGAGAAATTAGATGAATTATAACAGAAAGATGTAAAATAAAGCAGTTGTATCAAAAAGCACACACAGAAGAGGAATCTGAGTGCATCCCAGAACATTAAAAATGAAGTCTTGATGAGGAAATACAGACCATCATATATTCGGGGTGGGGGTGAGAAATGTGCAAAAGTTCATTGTGTCGTATTACAGGTGGGTTAGAGAAAGGTGGTGTTGCGGGTAGCACATGAATTACCAGTAGGTCATCTTTTAGGAGGAAGGCAAACTCAAGCCAAAATACAAGAACATTTTCTTTTGGCCTAGACTGCTTAAGGATGTGGTTGAATTTTGCCAGACATGTCATACGTCAGAAAATTGGAAAAGCTTAGATATTGATAAAACCAGCACCTTTAGTGCCCATTCCCATATTTGAGAAACCTTTCACAACAGTCTTAATTAACTGCATTGGATCCCTATCAAAAACAAATGGTGGGAATCAGTATTTGTTGACCATAATGGTTGTGTCTACTAGATTTCCAGAGGCCATTCCATTATGTAGTATCATGGCTAAAAGGATTACAGAAGAGTTACTCAATTTTTTTTTTAATTGATATGGACTATGCATAGAGATACAATCAGATCAAGGGTCAAATTTTACATTAAAATTGTCCAAGGAAGTCATGGATAGCTGAGGAATAAAATAATTCAAATCCACTACGTACCATCCAGAATCGCAGGGAGCATTAGAACAGTGGCATAAAACTTTAAAGACCATGTTCAGGACTTACAGTCAAGATTATCCCAGATTATTGGAAAATAGGAATTCCATTTGTACTGTTTGCAATTAGGGATGCACCAAATGAATCTCCAAAATGCAGTCCATTCGAATTAGTTTTTGGTCATGAGGTGAGAGGACCACTGAAATAAGTAGAAACTGGAGTATCAGAGTTCAGAGTTCATTTGGACGATGTGTCAAATTTTGGGGAAAGATCAAATAGAGTGGATGAGTTGGCTAGACAGCATTTAAAAGTAGCATAACATGTGATGAAACAGGGAGCCGGCAAGAAATCACAATTCGCAACTTTACTCGTGGAGATAAAGTGTTATTGTTACTTCCAGTGGTAGGTGAACCTTTAAAAGCAAGGTTTAGCGGGCCTTATCAAATCGAAAGGAGATTGAGCAAGGTGAATTATTTGATAAGAACGGCAGATAGAAAAAAATCTGAGTATCATGTGAATATGCCCCTTTGAAAGGGAAGGAAAGTCAAAGGAGAACGTGGTACTGGTTTCAACAGGGAGAAGAACCAAGTTCAGCAGATTCTGAATTGGACATTCCTCTAAACTGGATAATGAGGAAGTTCTCAAAAATTGAGCTAAATTATTGAGTTACCTTTCAGAGGAAAATCAAAATGACCTGAAATCATTATTACAATCACATGGTGAGATATATGGGAATTACTAATTTAATTACACTTGACGTAGGTATAGGAAATGCTGTTCCAACTAAACAATATCCTTATAGACTTAACCCTCAGAAGCTGGCACAGGTTCAAATAGAGATTGAACACATGCTCAAAGACAATCTAATCAAAATGAGTTGCAGTGACTGGAGTTCATTCATAGTAATAGTGCCAAAACTAAATGGTACCCAAAGGCTATGCGTGGACTATCGCAAAGTCACTGCATTTACTAAATCTGATTCATATCCTATTCCATGTTTGGAAGACTGCATTGATAACGTAAGACAAGCAATTTATATTTCTAAGTTGGACTTGCTCAGCAGATACTCTATCTGAAACAGCAAAGGAAATTTTGGCTTTTGTGACATGGAATAGGCTACATGAGTTTAAAGTCATGTCACTGGGTTTAAAAATGCGCAACCCACATTTCAAAGATTAACCAATAAAATTGGGATTACCCAATTGTGTGGTGTACATCGACAACTTGGCAATTTTTGGCCACGCATGGAAGGAACATTCAGAACATCGGTTGGAATTGTTCAATTGACTTCAGGCTTGGGGATAAACGTGGCTAACAGTGAGTTCTCAAAAGACCAAGTCACATTCCTGGGTCAAGTCATTGGACATGGAAAAATGGCTCAATGGGACGTGAAAACAAAGATTATTGAGGAATTTCCCATCCCATTGACAAAGAGGAAAGTACTATGATTCCAAAGACCAAGTAGTTTATAATCAGAATTTCTTACCCAAGTGAGAACTATTGCTCCACTGACTGATTTATTGAAAAAGCGCAGAAAATTTCAGCGTGCGGAGGAATGTCAGAAGGCATTTGACAACCTGAAAGCTGTGTTTACCATTGCCTCAATGTCAGGCGCATCTAATTATGCAAAACCATTCAAGGTAACTATCGATGCAAGTGATGTGGGTGATGCTGCTGCAGTCTTACAAGACAACAACTTTTGGTTATTTTTCTAGAAATTGAATAATCATCAATAGAAGTATTCCATAATTGAGGGGACCTTGAGCTTGGTGTTGGCATTGCACCATTTTCAACATCTATATTGCCAGTAATGTGTCTCTGACAATTGTTATGCTGATCATGACCTCTTAAAGATTCTGGAAAAAATTAAGGATAAAATTTTCAAACTATTTAGATGGAGCTTATAATTGCAGCCATTCAATTGAAAATTATGCATGTGGCAGAACAAGAGAAAGTAATTCTGAATGCATTGTTGTGATTTTCATGAAGGAAGACAGAGGCAAGAAAGAAAACGAACTGAAATGGACTGTAGTAGTGAATGTTTGCATGCTTAATCTAATGTATATGTATTGTAGTGTACTAATAGCCCATGGGCAAATGTTTTTTAAAAATAAAGCCATCTTTATATATTGATGGATGTTTTTTAAGTGGGGGTTGGGGCTGGGAGTGGGGGTGTGTGGGGGAGGGAAGTGTGATGATGCTATGGCTTTAAGAGATGTACTTTGTCCTGGTTAGTTTATTAAATCAAGAAAGGTTAAGATTGAGGTGGCAAACAGTCTGCTTCATCCAATAAAGTAAAAGTTTGAGAGGCCTAGGGTGGTTTTTCCCCAAATTAGAGCAATAGAATCAGCCTGAATGGGTGGGGTCAAGCTCCCACAGAACAAGGATTTTTAGTTTTAACCTTCAGTAGCAGTTGCTGTTGGGGTCTTGAAGAAGTGAAAGCTGCTTTTTCCCTCTCTTGGTTAGAAGTGAAAGCTGGAGTTCTCTCTCTCAGAATTGTCTTTTGGTGTTTTTCTTCCTGAATTGGAGAATTGCATGTGAGACAGTCTGTTTTCTGAATTTGTCTATTACCAAATACGTGTTTAGGGGATGTCCTGATATTCAAAACAGTTAATTGGAAATAGTTACTGTATCTATTATTGTTAAGTTTTCCAATAGGGTTAAGTTATTCCAATTCCTTCTTTCTTTTGTTGTATTTTAACTATAGACGATGAATAAAGTGTGTTTTGCTTTGAATCCAGAAGTTTGTCCAATTAAATTGCGCCTGGAAAGCAACACCTTATATTTACCTTTAAAATAAGAAAACATGAGGGTCTAGGCTATCTTCTGAACAGTTTGAAAGGGTTTGGTATGGTCTATAACATTATGAGTGACCTCGATTATGGTCTCAGCTCCACTTTTCTAACAGCCCCTATAACCCTCGACACCCTCAAAAATCAAATTAACTTCCCTTGTATTCAGGTGGGAGGAGGAAGAGGTCCCTTGACAACCTATCATGCCTGCTTTCCACTGATCAGCCACACAGCTGTGATAATTTCAAATTTAAATTTCTATTCTGAAGGACACCGCCCCCCCCCAGCAACCAAGAATCAGCACCACCCATCTTGGCCTGTAAAGCTCCTGATGTAGATCAATTCTGAAAGGTCTTGCAAGAGTTCTCAACTCTCAAAACTCATACAACATAGAACTGTACAGCATAGGAACAGGCCCTTTGGCACAAGATGTTGTGCCAAACATGATGGCAAATTAAATTAATTCCTTCTGCCTGCCTTTGGTCTATATTCTTACATTCCTTGCATATTCATTCGCATATCTAAAAGTCCCTTAAACGCCCCTATCGTATCTGCCTCCACCTCCACCCTTGTCAGCACATTCCAAACACCTACCACTCTGTGTAAAATTACTTGCCCCTCACATTTCCTTTGAACTTTACCCCTCACCTTAAATGCATGCCTCTTTGACATTTCAACTCTAGGAAAAAGATTCATACTGTCAACCCTACCTATGCATCTCATAATTTTATCAAGTCACCCCACAACTTCTGCCGCTCCAGAGAAAACAACCTGAGTTTTTCTAGCCTCTCCTCATAGCTCACAATCCGCGCAGCATCCTGGTAAACCTCTTCTGTGCCCTTTCCAAAGCCTCCATATCCATCCTGTAATGTGGCAACCAGAATTGAATGCATTACTCTAACTCTAACCCTAACCCAAACTCCAAGTGTGGCCTAACCAGCCGCATGTCTTTCACTGGTGATCCCACTTCCTGGCATTTTATTAATCTAGCCACTTAAACAACCCTGTGAACATGACTGAAACACATTGCACAGAGTCAGGACCCAGAATTGGTCTGGATTCCAAACTGCAAATCCAGTCACTAGTCTTTTAAAGGAGAAGAAAGAAGACTGGGGCAAGTTGAGATGCTTAATAGATCCATTGCTCACACAACAATTCAGATAATGTTAGTGGTGGAATGTGTATCAAGCCAGAGAGCACCCATGAACCAAGATTCAGTCAAAGCCTGAATTTCAATTCAATAAGCAAAGATCTTATTCATGACTGACCACACATTCTGGAGAGAGAAAAAAATTGAAGAGTTTAATTTAAGTGTATGCCTTAAACTCACAGCTGTGAATTTTCCAGGCCAGATGCTTTCAATTTCCATAGCCTCCCTCATAATCTACTTCAGAACTGGCAAATTCAAGCAGACAATACAAAGCATGATATTGTATGATATTGTACTTAAATTAACATGTTAAAAGTGAGCAAAAATAATAGTCTACTTCTAAAATGCATAACAAAGCAAAAATTCCACTTTCTATTTTTAAAAATCAAGTTTTCATCATGCTGTAGTAATATTGTGCACAGTACGAAGACCTGTAGATTAACTGTCAAAGGTGACTTCAAAATTGAACAAATGATTCCTGATTTACCCTATTGTTGTCAACCATATAAATATACATATACAGTCCCTTTCATTTAATAAAATGTTCCAAGGCACTTCATAGAAGCATCATAAAGCAAAACTAAACGTATGTGGCTTAGTGTTAAAACAGATGGTCACAAGGTTGATCGAAGAGATAGGTTTATTGTGCACAATTCTGGGAGCCACATTATAGGAAGGATGTGAGTGCATTGGAGAGGGTGGTTTACAACAATGTTTCTACAGTTGAGGAACTTTAGTTATGGAGATACACTAAAAAAAGCTAGGACTGTTCTCCTTGGAGAAAAGGCTGAGAAAAGATCTGATAGAGGTTTTCAAAATCATGAGTAGGGTGGATTGTGTAGATAGGAAGAAACTGTTCCCGCTCATAAAAGGAACGTGAACAAGAAGGCATAGATTTAAAGCGATCGGAAAAATAAGTAAGGGTAAAAGAAGAAAAAACAGTTCCACTCTGAGTAGTTAGGGTATGGAATGCACATTCTGAAAGTGTGGAGGAGGCAGGGTCAATTGAGGCGTTCAAGAGGGCATTGGATGATTATTTCAATAAAAATAGCGTACAAGAGTATGGGAAAAAGCAGGAGATGGCACTAGATAATGACGTTCATTTACCAAGCCAGTACAGGCAGGAGGGGTCAAATGACCTTCTGCATTATAACACTTTAATAATTCTCTTTTAAAGGAACATCTTGAAAGAAGGAAGAGAGGTAGAGCATTAGAGAGGGTATGGAGGAAATTCCAGAGCTTGAGGAGGCTGAAAGCACATCGCAATCAAAACGTATCTGACACAACTTCAAAATCAATGCAATAGTAGTGACAGTTTACTAAGTGAAGCTCCAAATTACTTTAGAGAACCTGAATATGTTTCGAAATAATGAAGTTAAAATTTTGCTTGGCTTGGGAGGAAAGAAAATTAATGAACAATTTCAATACATGCTTATAACTATAAAGGTTTGCCTGACACACAACAATTACTACATTTCAAAAATAGTTCATTATACATAGGCAAGTGTTCTTATCTAGTTTGCAACACAGCGTACTTCTATCTCACAGATATGATTCAACAAAAAATTCAACATTTCTAAGCTTTACATCCCAATCACTGTGCCAATTATCAAGAGTAAAATCCTTACCTTTTTATAAATCATATGGCACATTGCTACTCTTAGTTTCATCCCACTCCTTTGTACATGAAAGAAATACAAATGATGCAGAATTGCTAGAAATAGATTACAAAGTGATATACCAGCAGCATAGCCAAAGGCAACTTTGTAAGCCTCCATATCATCTGGATTGTAGTTTTCAAAATAATTAATAACTTTTCCTAATATGATAGGCTGAACAATTCTGATCGTTTCCTAAAAGAAAAAAGACATTAACATTTCATTGAGTTTTCAAATTTTGAAACAGGTGCAAAAAATCAAACACAATACTTGCAAAAAGTCTTTTACTTCTAAAACAAAATCAAATATAATTACTTCTGACTATATAAATGCTATTAATGTCACTGATTTCTTTTACTAGTTAACATTTTTATTCTCCTGCTTCAGTTTCACCAATTGTACATTTCAAGGGACATATACAAAACATTTTTCTTGCACTTCCCCATCCACATTTGTATCTGGAAGAGACCATTTTCAGAGAACATTCATTTTTCTCTATGGAATAATGTTTTGCTTTATTCAATCCCTCTTCCATCACATCTGAAAATTAATACATGAAGCTAGGGATTTACTCAAACCCAGCTCTCTGTCTATACCTGACACGTGCCTCCTTCAATTTCTCTAATATGGTACCAAACTTGGAAGAATAGCAAACCAGGAGGATAGTGCGGAACACTAGAAGACAGACAAACCGATGTGGGCAGATAGGTAGAAGAGGTTCAATGCAATGATGTGGAAAGTGATGTATTTTGGCAGAAAGAACATTAAAAGACAATACAAAATAGGGATTATTATTCAAAAAGAACGCAGGAACAGAGGGACCTGGGTGTTTTTGTCTTCAGGTCAACGAAGGTGGCAGGATATGTGCAGAGCAGTTAATTAAGGAAAGTATTCTCAGCTTTATTAACAGATGTATATCGTTCAAGATCGAAAAGGTGACGTTCAACTTGCACAAGACACTTGTCAGACTTTAGCTGGAATATTCTGTACAGTTCTGCGTGCCACATTATCGGATGGATGTGAAGGCATTGGAGAGTGCGCAGATGCAATTCACAAGAATCGTTCCAGAAAGAAGGGATTTCAGTTATTGAAGTAGTTGGGACAGTTCTCCTTAGATAGAAGGCAGGCATAAGGCGATCCGATAGACATTTTGAAAAACATGAACAAGTGAGACAGTGTGGATGGGAGAAACTGCTCCCAATCATAAAAGGATCTAGACCTTGACGGATAGATTTAAAATGATTTGCAAAAGCAACAAATAAGACGCAAGGAATAAACTTTTATGGTACAAAATGCATTTCCCAGAAACATGGAAGAGAGAAATGTGTTTGAACTATTCAAGAGGGCATTGGATGACTATTTGGATAGAAATAATATGTGAAGATATGGGGAAAAAGAAAATAGGAGAAGATTGAAATTAGGCCTGGTTAAAGCCTGCTTTTAAGTAATTTTCTTTCAAGATCTCATGGCTGGAACTTCTTCTCAATCTCAGCCTTTACATTCTCGTGTCATTTTTAGGCTTTTTTTTAAGTCTCTGCTACTTCCCACTTCATATTGGCTTCTCCTTCACTCTCAACATTTGTGTCCTATACTATAGGTCTGTTCCGTCTTCTTGGTTTGTCAACTCAGGAAAAAGCAGGAATGGGTGGAATATTTTAAATTAAATAGAGGGAAAAGGAAATAATAGCTCAATTGGAGAAGATTATTTAGTTAATTATGCTTGCATAAACATAAGCACTATCACAGAACTGTTGGGCCAAATAGCACTTTTCTGTGTTGTACACTCCAATACTTCGCAGGAGAATTGAAATAAGCAAGAAAGTAAAACTGCAAGAGATACAGATTTTGGATATTATCAGATTGTATTTTCCAACAAATGCTTTTCTTGAAAACATCACACTGGAGCAACTTAGCAAATGTTGGCACACCAAGGGCAATCAAAGAAGCACAGAAAGAGGTTATGAAACAGCACAACTCTCAGGGTCCAAAGCGGTCAGCATTTCTTCTTTAGGGCAATCACATTGTGCTATTGACCTGACAAATTAGCAGTCAAACTGAATTTCCATCAGGGCAGGAAAATAATTTTGCAATTCTAGAACAAATAAACTTATTTAATAAAAAAAAATTACCTCTAAAAATGTGAATGCACCTAAAATGATATATGATTTCCAGAAACATTTCAAAATGGCTTTTGTAAGATGGGGAACTCGAGCTTGTTTTTGTGCTTTCCGGACTTCTTCATCCCAATGCCTAAGAGAGACGGAGGGAGGAAGGGCATGGAAGGAAGGATGGGTTGGTGGGGGAGGGCACAGTGGAGTGGTTGAAGGGCAGGAGGCAAGGGACAGCACACAAGGGAGACAGAAAAGAATAATAATACCTGTAAATCTCAAACAACAAACATTTTATTGGCAGCTGTAATTTTAAAGCATGAAGACAACCAAAATCATAAGCTGTTGTCACAAATTACTGAAGGTGTCCGATGATGTCTGATGGGAAATTGGACAAGTGAAAATGTGACAAGCACACCTGGGTCAGAGATGCCAATTCAAGGGTTTCATGAAACATACAGTACACTGCAATCACACATGGTACCCTTTCAAAAGGAGAATAAGACAGTTTCCCTTTATGTTTACCAAAGAACCATCCAAGCAATCCAGCTCATTATTCCATGACTTTCCAAGTGAAGAATTTCCATTTTAATACTTTTTTTTAATGGGCAAGGTCAAGACAGTAATGTCAGGTGTCATATGTTCACTAAAGGAACATTTCCACAGCTCAAATAAATCCTATTATGCAAAGACAAAAAAAATCGGACACATGTACATGCAAACAAGAAACAACAGTAGGTTACCTGGCCTTCTGAGCCTGCTCTGTCATTCAATAAGATCATAATCAATCTGATTTTAACGTTTACTCTATATTCCTGCATATTTCAGATAATCTTTCAACCCCTTGGTAATTATGAATCTGTCCACCTCTGCCTTAACAATATTTCAAGATTATGCATTCACTGCTTTTTGTGAAATTCCAAAGACTCCAGACCCTCAAAGAAAAAAAAATGTTCTTCATCTTAGTCTTAAATATGCGTCCTGTTAGTTCTAGATTCTTCCATAAGAGGAAGCAATCCTTTCAACATCCTCCTGGTAAGTATCCTCAGGATCTGAGATGGCTTCAATTAAGTCACCTCTGATTCTTCTGAACACAAGAGGATACAAGACTAGCCAATCTAGCCTTTCCTCATAAGGAAATCCGCTCACTCATTCCAGGTTTTAGTCTAGTAAACCTTCTCTGACCTGCTTCCAATGCATTAACATCCTTTCCATAGGCATGATGACCAATACTGTACCAACATTCCAGATATGGTCTCACCAATGTCCTGAAGCATAGCCTTCATTACTCTGGCATTCAATTTCCCTCACAATGAAGCATGACATTCTATCAGCTTTCCTGATTACTTGCTGTACCTACATACTAACCTAGTTATTCATTCACTAGGTTCTCAGATCTCTCTGCATCTCAGAGCTGTGCAGCCTCTCACCATTTAGAATAATATGCTTTTTAATTCTTTCTACCAAAGTGAATAATTTTGCAATTTCCTACCTTTGCCAGATCCTTGCTCACTCACTTAGCTTTTCTACGACCATAACGTAGACTCCTAATGTCGTCTTCACAACTCACTTTCTGCCTATCTGTAAAGGGGGACCTGGCATCAATCTGAACAACTAAAAGACTGAACAAACTAGGACTTTCTTAAAAATGACAATGGTAACTTAAATTATGAAGGAATTAGACAGGATTATCAGAGATGTTTTTGCCTCTTGAAATGCTAAATTTAGGATAGTGACTTAAAAGTCAAGCAGGAATTCAGGAGAAACTGCACTCAAAGTATGTCACTGGACTGGTACCCCATAGGCCAAAGCTAATCCTCTGGAAAAATGGATTTGAATCCTACCATGACAGATCGTGAAATTTGAATCTCATTAATGCAATCTGGAATTAAAAATTAGTCGAATGGTGCCTGTGAAATCACTGTAGAAACTCATTATAACAATTCACCTGATTCATTAAAGTTCTTTAAAGGAGGCGGTGAGGACAGGAGTGGGAGCAGGCATACTCACAACCTGCTGATGCTACACCTTGGTTTTACTTAATTTTCTCTAATTCAGTTCTCCGTGACTTCACATCATGGCTTTCTTGGAGGAAATGGAGAGAGAAGCACCTCACATTACACAAAATCACTCATAGGCTACCAGGGAATATACTTAATGCACAGATACTATTCCAGCTCATCCAAGAGCATGTAGGATGATGCAGCTGCCTAAGGGAAACCACCTAAGAGTTGTGAAATGTTCTAAGACCACCCCACTCAACCATCACATTGTCAATTTGATTGTCAGCAATTACAGTTATGCTTGCTTCCAGCTACTTCCATTTAATCTCAAGGAATTCCAACCAAATTATTCAGGGCTCTTGTGGCACAGTGGTAGTGCCCCTCCTCTGATCCAAGAGATATGCGTTCAAGTCCCACCTGATTCAAAGGCGTGTACCAGGGAGAACATCTTGCACCCAGTCTGCCCATCCAGCCAGAAATTTAAATTTTTCGATGAGATCATCTCATATTCTTACAAACTCTAGGATTAAAAGCCCCTAGCCGACCCAATCGCTCCTTATACAACAATCCTGCCATTCAAGAAATCCATCTGGTGAACCTTTCACTGCAGTCCCTCAATGGCAAGTAGATCCTTTCATAGCAGTCCATGACAACGTGTTCAATTTAATTATATAAGTGGTTTGTTAATCGTCTTCGGTCAAGACGATATTTATGCGAAAGCATTAATAGTAGGAGCTTTTTATTGTATGCAGAATCATGAAATGTTTTTTAAGACGGATATGTTATTTGTAGAATTACAAACCATACTGTTGTTTGTATGTTACAATATCTAGATAAGTCGCATCCTTCACAATAGCATTTCAGTTAGTGCTGTGCAGTAATGTATTAGTCCATAACATGTGGTGTGATCTGTAAATAAAGTATATTTGAAGAAATCTGCACCTTTTCTGACAAAAGTTTGATCATTTTAAAGAGTTAGGAACACGTATGCCAAAGGGGATTTTTTTGTAATTAAAATAGTTTATCCGTTCAAATGATGTGTTTGTCTTCATGTTTCCAAAGTATTGCGCTCTTTAACTTAAAAATTTAAACAAGTGCTGATTACTGTATATGCATGCTGTGAAGAGAAAGCTGATTTGCATACATATAATTTATACAATGTAACATATAAATAATAAATATATATTTATAATATAATTATAAGTAACTCAGAATGCATTTCATCCCGACCAAATGACTTTTCAAGCATTTTAAAAATCTGATCCAATACCATTACTCCTCTGCTTTTATTGTTCCAATAGCAGCATCTGCTTCTTTGGTGAAGACTGTAAAGACTGTCGCTTTATTTTTGTATTTTTTTTACAATTGAAAGCTGAAATGAGAAAGAACTGTTTTAAAACCAATATTATAAAGAATTGTTGCATGTCACTAATGGCGAGTATTGTGTAAACAGCTAAATAAAAACCAGAAGAACTGTGGATACTGTAAATCAGGGACAAAAACAGAAGTTGCTGGAAATTCTCAGCAGGTCTGGCAGCATCTGTGAAGAAAAAGTCAGTTAACGTTTCGGGTCTGGTGACCCTTCCTCAGAACTGATGGTAGCAGGAAAATGTTGGTTCATATGCAGAAAATAGGGAGGTGGATTAGGTAGGGTATAAACAATAGGATAAAAGGATAGAGCCCAAATAGATAGAAGAGCAGTTGGATAGACAAAGGAGGTGATAACAACCTGGCTAGGAGGGTGAATAGCTGTTAATGGGGACTGTTAATGACTAACGATAGGTAATGTGTAATGGTATGCTATGTGATAACAAGGCCTGGTGCATGGGGTAGGGGGCTAGGACATGGGAGAGTTTAGGCCCTAAAATTATTGAACTCTATATGGAATCAGGAAGACTGCAGGGTCCTCAAGTGGAAAATGAGGTGTTGTTCTTCCAGTTTGCACTGAGATTCGCTGGAACACAGCAGCAAGCCAGAGGCAGACAGGTTGGCCAGGGTGGTGTCTTACAGTGGCAGGCAACTGGAAGTTCAGGGTCTTTTTTGCAAGCAGAACGTAGATGTTCTGTGAAGTAGTTATCCAGTCTATGCTTCATTTCCCTAATGTAGAAGAGACCACTTTGTGAGCAGCAAATGCAGTAGACTAGATTGTGGGAAGTGCAGGTGAAGTGTTGCTTCACCTGGAAGGTATGTTTGGGCCCTTGGATACTGGGGACGGAGGACGTAAATGGGCAGGTATTACACCTTCGCCCGTTGCAGAGGAAGGTGCTGTGGGGCTGTGTCGGGATGAAGGAAGAGTGGACCAGTGTGCCCTGGAGGGAACAGTCCCTGCAGAAGGTGGACAAGGGAGGCAAGGGAATGTGTGTCTGGTGTACAACAATATGGTTGACACTTAAATGCCCTCTGGGCAATTAGGGTTAGGCAATAAATGCTGCCTAGCCAATGACGCCCTCTTCCTGTTAATGAATAAAGAAATTTTCCGCTTGGGTACCCTGCAGCCCTCCTGACTCAATATAGAGTTCAATAATTTTAGGGCCTAAACTCTCCCATGTCCTTGCCCCCTATCACACACTCCAAGCCTTGTGTTATCACACAGCCTGCCATTACACGCCACCTATTGTTAATCACTAACAGTCCCCATTAACAGCTATTCACCTTCCTAGCCAGATCATTATCAACTCCTTTGTCTATCCAACTGTTCTTCTCTCTCTTTGGGCTCAATCCTGTTATCTTATTGTTTACTACCTACCCCATCCCCCTTGCTACTTTCTGCTTACAAACTGACGTTTTCCTGCTACCATCAGTTCCGAGTATGGGTCACCGGACCCAAAACATTAACTCTGATCTTTTCTTCACAGATGCTGCCAGATCTGCTAAGCAATTCCAGCAACTTCTATTTTTGTGTAAACAGCTATTTGAACAAGCAGGAATTGAAGTGGTTGCAGATGAACTGGAGACAACAGGAAGTGTACAGACATAGCTGGTTGGCACAAGTAGTTTACAGGTCCCTGGACTTGCGACAATTGTTGATGACAAAAGTCTTTGCCTAGCAACAATGGCACGATTGTTTCACAGGCAGCTCAATAGCTTGGGTTCACAAGCTCAGGATTTGCCTGTTTTCTGCAGTCAAAACTTCCTTTAAATCTCAAGAAGACCATTTCATCTTTCCTTCAGCAGTTGTTCTAAGCTGTAACTTTTAAGTGATAAGTGATGACCTTTCCTGTGAACCACAACTTGTGTCTCTTGAAAGCCAGTACAGCATCCAGTGAAAAGAAAGAGTTAAGGTATTCTTTTCAATGTTAACCACTAGTCCATTTTTCTTCTCCCTTTGTACCTCTCTTATTCCCTTTTGCAGATCTCTGCATTTCCTATATTGCGCTTAATTTAGTACTGTATTATGCACCTTACATTTGTTTGGATCCTCCTTTTCTGTATCTTTAAACCTCTATATTTTAGCTGTTCTAGCTCTATACGGCCTTCCTTCCTCACTCCAGGAACGTGTACCTGCACTACCCCCTCTTTGAAAGCTTCTCATTGTTTAATTGCTGATTTGCCTGCCAGCTAACTAAACTTTGTCTTTAGATAACTTTAACTTAATTGTTTCAATCTTGGAATAGGAACAGGAGAGCATTTTGGCAGCATTCTTCACAACTGAGCAGCCCTCTTCAGGATCCATTCTGCTCTTCTGCATGATGAAAGGGCTAGAAAAGGTGCCTCACTAACGTACTCTGTTGTATCACCAACCTGACTGGAAAACTGCATCCAGGAGGCTCGCCTACCTGTGGTCCATAAACCAAAACCAACCTCAATCTCAGAACCTGGAATGTATGAACCCTAATGGATAACAAGAGAAAAAAAAATGCAGAACTGTCCTTATTGCCTGTGAACTCCGGCACTTCAACATTGGAGTCTCCTGCAGGGCAGTGATATTAAACGGTAGGCAAAGGGCAGGTGAGAGATCGTGGTGATGGTTATTATACCTTCTTCTGAACAGGAAAGCCAAGGATCAACTCAAGATATATGGAATTGGATTCACTACCAAGAACCAATTCATCAACTGACTACCAGAGTTCCATATTGGCATGAACGATCGCATCATGATTCTGTTGACAAGTTGCCAAGAACCAGCCGGCAATAGTCATGAGTACACATGCTCCAAACATTGATGCCATGGATGAGTCCAATGAAGGCTTCTACTCCACCCTGGACATCATATTCATGATAATCCCTAACAAAGATAAAATTATAACCATTCTTGGGGACTTCAATGCCACGGTTGGAAAGGACATTCAACTCTGGAAAGGAACCATTAGAAATGATGGAGTTGAGAACTGCAACTCCAACAGAATACTCCAGCTCACCAAGTGTGCAGAATACTAGTTGGTCATCACCAACACAATGTTCCACCAAAAAGACAAGTTCAAAACATATTGGAGGCATCCATTATCAAAGCATTGGCACACAAGGGATTGAATAATGACATAATCCAAAGACCAAAAGGATGACCTCACTACCAAAGTGATGACCAGCACAGATAACTGCTGGACAAACCACCAGCTCATCCAATCCTCAATGTCCATCGAATGCCACCAGAAATAGCCAAAAATGAAGAAACGGTTCAGAAAAAAGCTAAACACTGAGCAGCTTTCAAGAGCCAAGCAAAGTAACGAACTTCCAACAATATCTTCACCAAAATCTCTAAGGAAATCAAGTGGAGGAAATTTGGAAAGAGTTAAAGACAGTAATTAACTCGTGCTGTGAAGAAACCAACAGCTACAGCAACAGGAAACACCAAGACTGATTTGACAAGGATGATCATATCATCCAAAACCTCATCAACTAGAGGAAGAAAGCTCTCCGTGCCTGGCAAAACAACATCACCAGTGAGGCAATAAGGGGAAGGCAGAGTTACAAAGAACAACAAGGAAAATCAAGAACAAATGGTGGACTGAGAAAAGAGAAGCAGCTGCAAGATAAGGGTGGCAGGGTGGCATAGTGGCTCAGGAGTTAGCATTGCTGCCTCACAGCACCAGGGACTCCCGTTTGATTTCGCCCTCGGGCAACTGTCAGTATGGAGTTTGCACTTCTTCCCATGTCTGGTGGGTTTCCTCTGGGTGATCTGGTTCCTCCCACAGTCCAAAGTTATGCAGGTTAAATGGATTGGCTGTGCTAAATTGCCCATAGTGTTCAGAGATGTGCAGGCTAGGTGGGTTAGCCATAGGAAATGCAGGGATAGGGTAGGGGTTGGGTCTGTGTGGGATGCTCCTCAGAGGCTTGGTGTGGACCCGTTGGGCCAAAAAGCCTGTAAGGTTTTAGAGTAGATTTGTAGCTGGGGATGTGGATGTTGTGGTTGGTTGGCTTGCCGAGCTGGTTTGTTGTTCTGCAGACGTTTCATTACCCTGCTGGGTAACATCATCAGTGCAGCCTCCGATGAAGCACCATTGTGTTTTCCCGCCTGCTATTTAAACTCTGGTGTCCATTGAGCTGGATTACCTCACTTCCGGTTTTTCTTCGCAACGGAGTGTATATGGGGTCGAGCTCTATGCGTTTGCTGATGGCTTTCTCGTGGAGTAACAGGCTTCTAGCAATTCCCCTGCTTGTCTCTGCTTTGCTTGTCCCAGGATCTTGCTGCTCTCCCAGTCAAATTGGTGGCTCTCCTTATCCACGTGGATAGAGATGAGTGAGTATTGGTCGTGTCTTTTTGTAACCAATTGATGTTCGTGTACCCTTGTTGTTAATTTCCTTCCTGTTTGTCCGATTTAGTGTTTGTCACAGTCTTTGCAGGGAATCTTGTATATGACATTGGTCCTGTCCATAATGGGTCTTTGGTTCGGGTGAGCAGTTGTCGTAGGGTTGATGTGGGTTTGTGTGTTGCTCTGATGCCCAGTGGTGGTAGGAGCATTGTGGTCAGTTCTGATGTGTTTCTGATGTAAGGTAGCGTGATGACTGTGTCGGGGCGTGTAGTGTCATCCTGGTGTCGTTCATGTAATAGGCATCTTCTGACCCAACTTTTCAGGTATCCATTGTCTTTGAATACCTGGAAGAGGTACTTTTCTTCTTCTTGGTGTAGCTCTGTGCTGCTGCAGTGTGTTGTTGCCCGTTTAAATAATGTTCTCACGCAACTACGTTTGTGTGTGTTAGGGTGGCTGCTGTTGAAATTCAGTACTTGGTCTGTGTGTGTGGCTTTCCTGTGTACCTTTGTTAGGAATTCCCCATTTGACCTGCGCTCTACCATGACATCCAGGAATGGGTGCTGTTTGTTCTTTTCCTCTTCTCTGGTGAATCTGATTCCAATGAGGGTGTTGTTTATTAGTTCGTGTGTCTCCTCTACATTGGTCCATTTAATAATGATGAAGATGTCGTCCACGTAGCGTATCCACAGTTTTGGTTGGATTAGTAGAAGGGCCATACATTCAAATCTCTACATCACTGCTTCGGCTATTATTCCAGAGCAGTAGCAGACCCTTCGGTCCAACTCGTGTGCACCGACCAGATATCCTAAACTGATCTAGTCCCATTTGCCAGCGTTTGGCCATATCCCTCTAAACCCTTCCTATTCATATACCCATCCAGATGCTTTTTAAATGTTGTAATTGTATACACCTCCACCACTTCCTTTTGCAGCACATTCCATGCATTCAAATCCTTTACCAACCCATTGCAGATCATGTTCTGGCCCACCTCTCCAATTAAGATCAATGCAGAAATTCTCCCAAACGTGGAACATTTGCCCTACCTGGAAAGTTACCGTCATCGAAGGCTGACATCAATGTGGAGATTCAATATCACATCCAATCTGCAACCACTGTTTTTGAATGCCTAAGGCTTAGAATTTTCAATGACTGAGACATCCATGCTCGTATCAAGATCCTCTTGTATAAGGCAGTCATCTTTCAGACTCCTCTGTACAACTCGAAAACTTGGACTATGCATACAAAGAACAAAGAAAATTAAAGCACAGGAGCAGGCCTTCGGCCCTCCAAGCCTGCGCCGATCCAGATCCTCTATCTAAACCTGTCACCTATTTTCCAAGGATCTGTATCCCTCTGCTCCCTGCCCAATCATGTATCTGTCTAGATACATCTTAAATGACACTATCGTACCCGCCTCTACCACCTCCGCTGGCAACACGTTCCAGGCACCCACCACCCTCTGCATAAAGAGCTTTCTACGCATATCTCCCTTAAACATTTCCCCACTCACCTTGAAATCATGACCCCTAGTAAACGAGTCCCCATCTCTGGGAAAAAGCATCTTGCTATCCACCCTGTCCATACCTCTCATGATTTTGTAGACCTCAATCAGGTCCTCCCTCAACCTCCATCTTTCTAATGTAAATAATCCTAATCTACTCAACCTCTCTTCATTGCTAGCGCTCTCCATACCAGGCAACATCCTGGTGAACCTCTTCTGCACCCTCTCCAAAGCATCCACATCCTTTTGATAACGTGGCGACCAGAACTGGACGCAGTATTCCAAATGTGGTCAAACCAAAGTCCTATACAACTGTAACATGACCTGCCAACTCTTGTACTCAATACCCCGTCCGATGAATGAAAGCATGCCGTATGCCTTCTTGACCACCCTATCCACCTGCTTTGTCACCTTCAGGGTACAATGGACCTGAACACCCAGATCACTCTGTGCATCAATTTTCCTCAGGGCTTTTCCATTTACTGTATAGTTCGCTCTTGAATTGGATCTTCCAAAATGCATCACCTTGCATTTGCCTGCAAACGCTCTGAGCTGTTGGTGTATGTGCATATGCATGTAGAATTTAACAATTGCCTCCATCGCATGAAAGACACAGGGAGATGAATTACAGAATCCTTAATGTGGAAGCATACTATTTGGCACATCAAGTCTACACAGACCCTCTGAAGAACATCCCACTCAGACCCATACGCTGTAATCCTGCATTTTCCATGGCTAGTCCACCTAGCCTGCATATCCCTGGACAACATGGGAAATTTGGCATGGCCAATACATCTAACCTGCACATCTTTGGGACTGTGGGAGGAAACTGGAGGAAATCCATGCAAACACAGGGAGAATGTGTAAACTCCACAACAGATGGACAGTCACCCAAGGGTGGAATCGAACCTAGTCCCTGGCGCCTTGAGACAACCACTGAGCCACTGTGCCGCCCGGTTGCTAATGGCAGCTCAATTGATGGTATCGGCATTTTGCTCACTGCCAAGCCTCTTGCAGTCTCTCACCAGACCATGGTGCTTTTTCTCCATGTCCATAGAAGGTGCAACCGAACTCATCAAAATACTTTAATTTAGCACTAGGGACACAACTTTAAAAAAAAGGATTTCCCATTTGCTGAGATGACAAGTTTTTTTTTCTTTAAAGGAGGTGCAGGTCTGTTTCTCAGTACTTTGCATAGTTGTCAAACACAGGTGAATAACGGCTACCAGGAAAATAAGCTCAATTTCCATTTTTGCCATCTGCAACACATTTTAGATACATCCTGGCAGAAAATAACCAACACAACAGTGCTCCTCTCAAAAACAGAGCTCCCAGTGTGTTAAGACTGATCAGAGGCAATTTCAGTAGATTGGGCACATGGCAGGGCAGAAAATGGTCAGATCAAAGAATCCCTACAGAGCAGAAACAGGCCATTTGGCCCTTCAAGTCAACACCAACCCTCCAAAGAAAACCTCACCTAGATTCAGTCCTCCCACCGTAACCTCACATTTACGGTGGCTAATCGACCTAACCTGCACATCTTTGGACTGTGGGAGGAAACTGGAGGAAACCCACACAGACATGGGAAGAACATGCAAACTCAACTCAGTCAACCAAGGCTGGAATTGAACCTGGATCCCTGGTACTGTGAGGCAGCAGTGCTAACTATTGAGCCATCCTGTGCCATCATAAGGTAGGCAATGACCTCTAATATAGTGAGGTAACTGAAATCAGATGACCACAGTGGTGCCTAAGGTTGCACTTCAAGCGTGTTGAAGGCCTTAAACATTGACTGCTGTACCTGAAAGTCACTAAATCTCAAAAAAAACGATATGGTGACACCTCCTGTGGACTGACGTGCATGATGACCTGTGGCTGCAGCAGCTTAACAAGCGCCAACACTGAAAGCAGCCTGCATCATCATGGTAGCTTTAGGTGTGGCACTTACCTGCCAGTCAAATAGAGTATAGGAACCAAGACATTAGACCACAGCAATGTTGAGTTTCAAGTGAGTAAGGCAAGGCTAGATGGCTTTTACTTTCATGCTAGGAGCATTACTTGTAAGACAGAGGAGTTAAGGATGTGGATTGACATTATATTGGGGAATTTCAATGACCGCAACATTAATTGGGACAGTTAGTGTAAAGGGTTCAGAGGAGGCATACGTCTTGAACTGTATTCAGGAGTGCTTTATATGTTAACATTTAGTTGGGAAGGCAATAATGAAAAGTGACTCAGGAGGATTTTGGGAGAAGTTGGCTCATTCACCACAACTGAGAATGAGAGGATCTGGTGTCCAAGAACAGTGAAGTCCTAACGTCACATTCCTACAGTGTTTCCCTCCCTCCCGCCTCAAAAAAGAGTGTGTGTGGCTGTTAGAAAATTTGATTGTGGCTTAGAAACAGCGGAACAATGTACATCCTATTGTCCAGTAAAGATAGCAGGGACTCTGGGAAAGTTTGTGATGTGTGTGGCATGCAAGATGTCGAAGGTTTTGGTTCCACAAGATACCCAGACAGTCAAATCGGCATGAAATGCC
The DNA here is from genome assembly GCF_021869965.1 of Rhincodon typus. NCBI lineage: Eukaryota > Metazoa > Chordata > Chondrichthyes > Orectolobiformes > Rhincodontidae > Rhincodon > Rhincodon typus. The sequence goes on from NC_063337.1 coordinate 65,749,860, forward strand.
ATAGGGTAAACAGTCCTTAAACAACATGTGGCTGATTTGAAGCCGCATCTCTCTTCACGCGCACCATAGGAGGAGGAGTGGGTTTCTGGAACAGTCGTACCAGAGGTGTGGTGACTCCGCATCGTGATAGGCAGGGAAGGGTGTAGAGACAGCAAACACAGCACGTGATCATTCATCGAGAAGAAGAGACTACAGGTGCAAGAAACCCAGGACTCCTTGGAACTGTCTAACAAGTATAAAATTTTGCATGCCTATCTCGTGAGCAATACAACTACGTTGAGGGTGGATGAGGTAAAACCAGAGTATAATGGTGCCTTAGGATACAGTAGGAAAAGAGAGGGAACAATAAGCAGATCAGAAAGGTGGTAGCAACAAGTGACTGAACAGTGCAAGTGATAGACGGTCTAGTTTGCAGACGAGATCAGGAATCCTACATGGTCTGTTCCCTCCAGTGTATAAGGGTTTGGGACAGAACAGAAAGGCTGGACACACATCCATACAAGGAAGATGAAAATGTGGAAACCAATGATACAGGGGAGGTCAGCTTGGCAGACTTGCAGGATCAGTCTCAGGAGTTAGGGAGTCAATTGAAATACAGAACCTACAGAATTTCAAAGCTTCACCAAATGAGGCAAAGGCAGATCAGCGAGGTAAATGCATGGCTCAAGAGATGGTATGGAGGGGAGCGGTTTAGGTTTTCGGGAAAGGAGAAAGCTGTTTAGAAGAGATGGGCTTCACCGGAGCTGAAATTAAACAAATCTCTTGGTTCAGAAAATAAATAGTCTGCTGGGGATAGATTCAAACTTGTCACGCAGGGGTGTGGGTTAGCTGATGTGCCTAGTTTTGGAAGTACAGGAGAGGGTGAGAGAAAGAAGATGGGGAAAGGGGACAAGGAAGTGAGTGTTGAGTGTTGATAGTGGTTCGCAGTGATGTATAGATAGGGTCTGATTCTACGTGTTTATTGACGGCCATAGAAAATAGCTGCGAAGAAAAACAGGAAATGAGGTAACCAATTCCAACGGATGCCAGAGTTTAAATACCAGGTGGGAAAACACAACAGCATTTCATCAGAGGCTGCACTGATGATGTTACCCAGCATGGTAAGAAACGTCTGCAAACTAGTGAACCAGCTTGGCGAGCAAACCAACCACAGCATCCACAACCCAAGCTACAAATCTACTCAAGAACCTAAGGTTGTGATAGTTGGCAATTTCAATTGCCCTGCGGTAGACTAGGAAACAGGTGTGTGGGACATGGTAGGAGAAATTCCTGCCACGTGTGCAGGAGAACTTTCTGGAACAACACATTTCCAGTCCTATCAGGGACGAAGCTGGCTGGATCTGGTCCTAAAAATTGAGGCAGGCAAGGTGGAGAATGTCAGAGTGGGAAGCATTTGAGAAATGAGGACCATAATACAATAGCATTCATTATGAGACCATTCGGCTCATCAGTTCCGCCATTTGATCATAGCTGATATATTTCTCAACCCCAATTCTCCTGCCTTCTCCCTGTAACCTTAGATCCTCTTATCAATCAAGAACCTCTGTCTTAAATACACTCAATGACTTGGCCTCCACACCCTTTTGCGACAATGAGTTCTACAGATTAACCATCTTGGCCAAAGAAATTCGTCCTCGTCTCAGTTCTAAAGGATTGCCCCTTTACTCTGAGGCTGTGCCCTCAGGTCCCAGTCTCTGCTACAAGCAGAAACATCTCCACATCCAGTCTATACAGTTCCCTCAGTATTCTGTAAGTTTCGATGAGATTCTGCACACCCACATCCTTCTGAACTCTTATGGAGTACAGACCCAGAGTCCTCATTAAAAAATTTTGGTCAAAACATTAATAGATTTAGTCTCTTGAAGGAAGAAATTCCTCATCTCAGTCTTTATTATAATGCCCTTACAGTTGTCCTTTATGATGATTATGCCCCCTGGTCCTAGACTCCCCAACAAAGGGAAATAATCACACTGCATCTAACTTGTCAAAATCCTAAGAATCTCGTATGTTTCTATAAGGTTACCTTTCATTCTTCTAAACCCCAATGAGCACAGGCCCAGTCTATTCAACCTCTCATAAAACAGTCTCTCCATACTCAATATCAGCCTAGTGAACCTTCTCTGAACTGTCTCCAAATGCCAATATATCTTTGTTTAGATAAGGGGACCAAAACTGTTCACAGTATTCCAGCTATGATCTGACTAACGTCTTGCATAGTTTTAGGAAGACTTCCATTTTTATACTCCATTCCCTTTGAAATAAAGGCAAACATACCATATGTGTTTTTCCTATTATCTGATGAACTTTTGGCTAGCTTTTTGAGATTTTTTTTAAATTCTTTCATGGGATTTGGGCATCACTGACTGGCCAGCATTTATTTCCTGTTCCTATTTACCCTTGAAAATGTGGTGGTGAGCTGCAGGTAGGCCCACAATTCCATTCAGGAGGGAATTCCAAGATTTTGACCAAATGACAATGAAGGAACAGTAGGATGGTGAGTGGCTTGGAAGGGAAATTGCAGGTGTTTGTGCTCCCATATGCCTCCTGCCCTTGTCCTTCCACATGAAAGTGGTCGTAGGCTTGGAAAGTGCTGTCTAAGGATTTGGGCAAATTTCTGCAGTGCATCTTGTAGATCATACACACTGGTGCTACTGAGCATTGGTGGTGCAGGGAGAGAATATGGTATCAGTCAAGCAGGCTACTTTTTTTCCCTTGAAAGAGTCAAGTTTCTTGAATCATCCAAGCAAGTGGGGAGTATTCCATCACACTCTGGACTCATGCCTTGTAGATGGTTAGGCTTTGGGAGTGGGTTGCTACAGTATTCCTAGCTCCTGACTTGCTTTTGTAGCTACAGTATTTATATGGCGAGTCCAGTTGAGTTTCTGGTCAATGGTAACCCCGAAGATGTTGATAATGGGTGACTCAGTGACAATGGCATTAAATGCCAAGGGGAGATGACTAGATTGTCCTTTATTGAGGTTGGTCATTGCCTGACATTTGTGTGCTTGCCTCTTGCAGCCTAAGGTGGGATATTGTCCAGGTCTTGTTGCATTTGAACATGGATTGCTTTAGTATCTGAGTCATGAATGGCGAACATTGTGCAACCATTGGCAAACTCCTGGCCTGATGGAGGGAAGATCATTAACAAAGCAACCAAATATGGTTGGGCCTAGGACACTACCTCAAGGACCTACTGTACAGATGTCCTAGGGCTGAGATAACTGATCTCCAAAATCCACAACCATCTTCCTATATGCCAGGTATGACTCCAACCAGAGGGGATTTTGCCTCCGATTCCCATTAATTCCAGTTTCTCTTGGGCTCTTCGATGCCACACTTGGTTGAACGCGGCCTTGATGCAGTTTGTACACGAAGACTCTGCGCTATAACTTTCCACAGTCTTTCTCCATTTAAATAATATTCAGTTCCTCTACTCTTCCTGCCAAAGTTCATGACCTCACATTTTCCCACATTATATAGCTTCGGCAAAGTTTCTACTACAAGGTTCTGATAAGTTTTCAAAATCAAGAGAGGTCTGCATACAGTAGATTGGGAGAAACTGTCCTCATTGGTAAAATGGTCGAAAATGAGGGGGATTTAAAGTGATTTGCCAAAGTAGAAAATATGTGTCATGGGAAAAATATTTTTCATATAATGAGTGGTTCAGATCTGGAATGTACTACATTTAATTATGGTGGAGAGAGGTTCATTTGATGTTTTCAAGAGGATATTCAATGATTGTTCGAATAAATATGAACAGTAAGGGTACAGGAAATAGGAAAATGGCACTAAGTTACAATGCTCATTGGGAGAGCTGGTGCAGACATGATGAGTCAACTGGTTTTCTTCTGGACCATAATAATTCTGAGATTTAACTACCAGGCCCTCTGAGTCCTGGGTAACAAGGTTAGTTAATTTTTACTTGCATCAGGTGTTTGGACCTTTAAAATTCGGACAGAAAGAGAAAACAGAAGGTACTCAAATTAGCATGACGTAACCAGTGGTGTCTGAAAAAGATCTGTGTTGGGGCCTCAGTTATTCACATTATTTATTAGTACTGGCATAGGAAGTCTTTATTGTAGACAGTGAAGATGTTAACATAAAATTACAAAGGGATAGTGATAGATTAGATGAGTGGACAAAACTGTGGCAGATGAAGTCAGAGTCACAGAGCATGGAACAGATGTTTTGGTCCAACTAGTCCATGCACAATCATATTCTCAAACTAAATCAGTCCCACCCGACTGTGTTTGGCCCATATCCCTCCAAACCTTTCCTATTCATGGTACTTATCCAAGTGTCTTTCAAAATGTTGTAACTGCACCTGCATCCACCACTTCCTTTGGTAGTTCATTCCACACACTAACCACTGTGTAAAAAAAGTTGCCCCTCATGTCCTTTTTAAAATCTTCCTCCTCTCACCTTAAAAACATACCCCCTAGTTTTGTGCTTCCCCTACCTTAGGGAAAAGACCTTTGCTATTCGCCTTACGTATGCCCCTCACAATTTTATAAACCTCTACAAAGGTCACCACTCAACCTCCTATGCTCCAATGAAAATGTCCCAGCCTATCGAGCCTATATTTATAACTCAAACTCTCCATTCCCGGCAACATCCTGGCAAATCTTTTCTGAACTGTCTCCAGTTTAATAATATCCTTCCTATAACAGAGTGAAAGAGCTGCATATAGTACTGATGAAGAGGCCTCACCAAAGTCCTGTACAATCTCAATATGACATCCCAACTCCTGTACTCAAAGGTCTGAGCAATGAAGGCAAGTGTGCTAAATGATGCCTTAACCACCCTGTCTACCTGTGATGCAAATTTCAAAGAATTATGTACCTGAACTCTAGGTGTCTCTGTTCTACAACACTACTCAGGTCCCTACCATTAATAGTATAATCCTGCCCTTATTTGTTTTACCAAATGCAATATCTTGCATTTATTCGTATTAAACTCCATTTGCCACTCCTCAGACCCTTGACCCAATTGATCAAGATCTCTTTGTAATGTTAGATAACTTTCTTCACTGTCCACTACACCGCCAATTTTGGTGTCATCTGCAAACTTGCTAACCACGTCTCCTATATTCTCATCCAAAGCATTCATATAAAAGACAATCAGAAGTGGACCCAGTACAGATCCCTGGGGAATACCACTTCAATGAAAGCAAGTGAGAGATTGCATTTTGGACTGCAAAAGGTTAGATCAGGGTACTCGCTTTAAAAGGTATCAAGTTAAATACAGTGGATGCCCAAAGGGTATGCGCGCATGGGAGGGGGTGATCAAATGCATATGTCTTTAAAACGTCACAAACTGGTGCAGAAAATAATCAATCAAGTTATTGGAATGCAGGCCTACATAACTAGAGTAAAGTAGTACAGAGATGCCTACAATCATGCAGAAGTTATGCTGCAGCTATACAAAACCTTGATTAAACCCACTTGGAGTGCTGTGAGCAGATCTGAGCACGACACTTTCGGAAGGATATATTGGCCTTACTAGGAGTACAACATAGGTTTACAAGAATGATAGTTGGACTTCAGGGTTTATGAGGAAATATTACACTGTTTTAAGATTAATGGGTGATCTGATTGAAGTCTTCAAGATATTAACAGGAAAAGACAACATGGAAAAACAAACTATTTCTAATTAATAACCTATTAGACTGGTTGGGGATTCTAGACCTAGAATGTATAGTCTGAGAATTAGGGCCAGACCATTCAGGAGAGATGTTAGGAAGCACTTCCACATACTAAGGGTGGTAGATGTTTGAAATTCTCTTCCACAGATACCAATGGATGCTGGAATCACCTGTTAAATTTAAATCTGAGATAGTACTTTTTTTGTTAAGCAAAGGTATTAAGGGATATGGGCCAAAGGCAGGTATACGGAGTTAGGCCACAGATCAATCAGAATCTCATTGAATAATGGAATAGGAACAAGGGGCTGAATGGCCCAACCCTGTTCCTATGACATAGGCACATAATGCAAACAACTCTATAATATGGGTAGGGAATGTTTTATGTAGTTTTAAATTTATAGCATCCCTCTTTCTGCCAACAGTTGGATGGATGGTTATAATTCCTCTCAATATTTCTGTTCAGTGAGAGAAAGTACAGGGTGTTGACAAGTTAATATTCAATCCATCAAGCATATGGATATGGCATTGATGCTTCTGATGGCAATGTGCCAGGGCTGGCAGTCTTGCCTCACAAAAATCAAAATACTCTAGAATTGTCAGTTTGAGGTTGGTCTGTTCTGAAAAACAGAACTTAGTCAAGGTCAGTATAAAATACGTAGTCACTTAAAGCTCCAACGCATTCAGAGTCATTTAGATCCAGAGTCATACAGCATGGAAACAGACCCTTCAGTCCAACTCGTCCATGCTAACCAGATATCCCAAATTAATCTAGACCCATTTGCCAGCATTTGGCCCATATCCCTCTAAACCCTTCCTATTCATATACCCATCCAGACGCCTTTTAAATGTTGTCATTGTACCAGCCTCCACCGCTTCCTCTGGTAGCTCATTCCACACACACCACCCTCTGTGCGAAAAAAGTAGCCCCTCAGGTCCCTTTTGAACTAACTCCTCTCACCTTAAAAATATGCCCCCTAGTTTTGAAATCTCCCCACCCTAGGGGAAAGACACCTGCCATTCACCTTATTTATATCCCTCATGATTTTATAAACTTCTGTAAGGTCACCCCTCAACTTCCTAAGCTCCAGTGAAAGAATGTCCCAGCCTATCCAGCCTCTCCCTACAACTCAAACCTTCCATTCCCGACAACATCCTGGTAAATCTTTTCTGACCCCTCTCCAGTTTAATAATATCCTTCCTAATAACAAGGAGACCAGAACTGCACACAGTGCTCCAGAAGAGGCCTCACCAACGTCCTGTACAACCTCAACATAACGCCCCTCAGCTAAATCATTATTGTGAGTAGCCAGAGTCCAAACACAGATCCCTGTGGGACCCCATTGGTTACTGTTTTCCACTTGGAAAATTACCCAGTTATTTCTCTCCGTTTCCTCTTTTCCAGCCAGTTATGTACTCATATCCATACACTGCCCCCAATCCCCATTGGCTTTAAAATCCCACATAACAGCTTGGTGTGTAAAATTATGGAAAATCTTCTTAAAGTCTAAACAAACCACAGCTTCTGCCCCACCGTCCCCAACCCCCCAACAAATACAGATTAACCACCGATTCTCCTTCCCATCCCTGGGAGCATCCTGGTGAATCCTGCCTTACACCTTATGGAACGCCTTCCCAATCTTTTCCCAAGAGATCCAAGAGATCCACCAGCTCCTCCATCAGGAGTCCTGACTGAAAGGATAGGAACTTGGGGAATCTCACCATCACCTGCACCAGATGCTCTGCAAAGGCAGGAGGGAACGTCGTGGGAAGTGCATGCAGGGACCCCAGGACAAGGGTAGGCGGAGGGATGGGGTTAACAGCACGAGGCGAAGGGATCTTTAGTGGCTGAGAGGGGATCTGCAGAGATCTGGCTGAGGAGATCAGTGACGGCACAGAGTGTTTCACTGGGAAATAAAAAGGGTTTGTGTCAAAATGGGCGCAGAGGCCAGCAACCTCATCCTGAGCTGCCTAGAGGTCAAAAGCAAAGTTCTACAGCATCCGGGCCATGACAAACAAAGCAGACGACAGGCTGGGATCTGGGGATCCTGTAGATCCCACAGAGCACTCGGCTATCTCCAGAACCAGGCTAGCCTCTGAGAAAGAGACAACAAGGTGTACATAATGGTTGGAGTGTTATTTATTCATATTACATACAGAAGAAGTTGTAAATTTAATGGTTGGAGTACGTAGGATGTCACATTGTCACAGATGTTCTTGCTACTACCTACTTTTGTGCAATGTGTAAAAACATACACAAGATAAAATAGATTTAAGTAATTGTCCAACATCTCCAGCACAGCTGGAGACTTGAAGGAAAAATGTCCAATTTTCAAATACATGCCAGTGGCGTGGGAGGAGATAGAAGTTTTACTGCAATTCCAAAGTCATCATTTTCCAACTTCAGAACACAGTTGAACCAGATTTGTTATTAATGTCATCTGATATTCAACCTTTCATGAATTTAACCTACAAATATATATGGGGTCACCATCTGTTGCTGTACAGCACACAAAACCGCCAGTCTAATAAATATGTTAACCACTTGCACTTGTGTATAAAAACCAAAAAAACTGCGGATGCCGTAAATCAGGAACAAAAACAGAAGTTACTGGAAAAGCTCAACAGGTCTGGCAGCATCTTTGAAGAAAAAAAAAGTCAGAGTTAACGTTTCGGGTCTGGTGACCCTTTCTCAGAATTGAGGAAGGGGGTCACCTGACCCAAAACGTTAACTGTATCTTTTCTTCACGGATGCTGCCAGACCTGCTGAGCTTTCCCAGTAACTTCTGTTTTTGTTGCACTTGTGTATATTCAGCAATCATTTAAAAAAATGCATAAAAATGCATAAATTAGGAATACCTTTGCAGTTCTTCTCCTAATCTCTCAGAACCATCTTCTGGAAGCACTTTGTACAAATCACTTTCTTCTAATCTCCTTTTGTATCCAATGCGAAACAGTGGGTTTAACCAACTACAAATTGAAAAATATAAAGATAACTGAACTTGCAATACAATTTAAACACATCTACTTCACACACTAACGCAATAATGTGAAAATAACTTAAACAAACGAAAGATGAATAATTCACTGAATCAAACTAATTTTCTTGGATAGTTCTTCAACACTTCTCATGACAGCTAAAGTTCTTCCTAGTGTGTGAATTATTTTTGAAGTGCAAGCATTATATAAGCAAATACTAAGTGGAATTTGTGCATCATATGATTCCATGAGTAGCAAGTAAGTAATCAATTATTCTCTCTTACTAGTTATGGCTGAGAGATAAAGAACAAAGAACAAAGAAAATTACAGCACAGGAACAGGCCCTTTGGCCCTCCAAGTCTGCACCGACACGCTGCCCATCAAACTAAAACACCCTACCCTTCCGGGGACTGTATCTCTCTATTCACAACCTACTCATGTATTTGTCAAGACATCCTTTAAAATGTCACTATCGTATCTGCCTCTACTACCTCCCCCAGCAGCGAGTTCCAGGCACCCACCACCCTCTGTGTAAAAAACTTGCCTCGTACATCACCTTTAAACCTTGCCCCTTAAAACTATGCCCCCTAGAAACTGATTCTTCCACCCTGGGAAAAATCTCCTGACTATTCACTCTGTCCATGCCCTTCATAATCTTGTAGACCTCTATCAGGTCGCCCCTCAACATCCGTCATTCCAGTGAGAACAACCCAAGTTTCTCCATCCTCTCCTCATAGATAATGCCCTCCATACCAGGCAACGTCCTGGTAAATCTTTTCTGTACCCTCTCCAAAGTCACCACATCCTTCTGGTAGTGTGGTGACCAGAACTGAACACAATATTCCAAATGTGGCCAAACTAAGGTTCTATAAAGCTGTGATATTACCTGCCAATTTTTAAACTCAATGCTCCAGCCAATGAAGGCAAGCATGCCATATGCCTTTATGACTAACTTCTCCACCTGCGTTGCCACTTTCAGTGACCTGTGTACATGTACACCCAGATCCCTCTGCCTATCAGTACTCTTTAGGGTTCTACCATTCACTGTATATTTTCCATCTGGATTAGACCTTCCAAAATGCATTACCTCACATTTTTCCGGATTAAACTCCACCTGCCATCTCTCTGCCCAAGTCACCAACCGATCTATATCCTGCTGTATCCTCCGATGGTCCTCATCGCTATCCGCAATTCCACAAACCTTTGTGTCAACTGCAAAATTACTAATGAAACCAATTACATTTTCCTCCAAATCATTTATATATAGTACAAATAGCAAAGGTCCCAACACTGATCCCTGAGGAACGCTACTAGTCATAGTCCTCCATTCAGAAATGCAGCCTTCCACTGCTACCCTCTGCCAGTTTTTTATCCATCTTGCTAGCTCACCTGTGACCCCATGCGACTTTACCTTCTGTTTGTGTGTGCCATGAGGGACCTTGTCAAAGGCCTTACTGAAGTCCATGTAGACAAAATCCACTGCCCTACACGCATCGATCATCTTTGTCACTTCCTCAAATCTCAATCAAGTTAGTGAGACATGACCTCCCCTTCACAAAACCATGTTGCCTCTCGTTAATACACCCACTTGTTTCCAAGTGGAAGTAAATCCTGTCTCAAAGAATCCTCTCCAATAATTTCCCTACCACTGACTTAAGGCTCACCAGCCTGTAATATGCTGAATTATCATGGCATCCTTCTTAAAGGAACAACATTGGCTATTCTCCAATCCTCTGGGACCTCCCCTATAGCCAGTGGGAATACAAAGATTTCTCTCAAGGCCCCAGCAATTTCCTCCCTTGCCTCTCTCAGTATTCTGGGGTATATCCCATCAGGCCTGGTGACTTGTCTACATTAATGTTTTTCAAGACCCCCAATACCACCTCCCTTTTTGATCTCAACATGACCCAAACTATCTACACACCCTTCCCCAGACGCCTCATCCACCAAGTCCTTTTCTACGGTGAATACTGACGCAAAGTACTCATTTAATACCTCGCCCATTTCCTCTGGCTCCACACATTAATTCCTTTCCCTGTCCTTGAGTGGGCCAACCTTCTCCCTGGCTACTTTCTTGCTCTTTATATATGTGTAAAAAGCCTTGGGATTTTCCTTAATCCTGGTGGCCAATGACTTTTCATGACCCCTTTTAGCCCTCCGGACTCCTTGCTTAAGTTTCTTTCGACTTTCCTTGTATTCCACCCTTCATGTGTTACCAGCCTCCTAGCCTTGACAAATGCTTCCTTTTTTCTTTTTGACTAGGCTCACAATATCTCTCGTTATCCAAGGTTCCTTAAACTTGCCATACTTATCCTTCATCCTTACAAAAATGTGCTGGTCCTGAGTTCCTCCCAATTTACACTTAAAAGCCTCACACATACCAAATATTGATTTCCCCTCAAACATCTGCCTCCAATCTACACTCTTCAGTTCCTGCCCAATATTGTTGTAATTAGCCTTTCCCCAGTTTAGCACCTTCAACCATAAAGGTTGGCTAAAACACTGGGAAAGCTCCCTACCACGTTAGATGAACACAAAAAAAGCTCAGGGCATCATTCAAACAGGCAGCTGGTTTGAAATCTCAGAATTCAATACCTGTGATGAGACACGTCAAAAATCAGTACTAGAGAGTGTGAATCTTCCAAGTATTTGGATCAAAGCTTGACACTTGAACAGTTGCAATGTTGCCATTCAGCCAGGCAGAGAATTTTTTCAATATAAATTGAATTTCCATATTTGTAAAGGATCCTGATTGGGACTATGTTAGAACGTCTTCCAATTTTGGTTTCACATGCTACAGTTAGGAGATCTGGAAAATACCACTCAAATGAAGAGATAGCACAATGTGGAGCTGGAGGAACACAGCAGGCCAGGCAGCATCAGAGGAGTAGGAAAGTTGATGTTTCACATCGGGACCCTTCTTCAGAAACCACTCAAATGAACAGTAGTTTAAAAACCTTCATTAGGTTAAGGTGAGAAGAGTTGGATTAACATTGGAAAAACACAGATTTGAGGGTTGCTTTGAAATATTTTAGTTTGAAGGAGCAAGACTACATCTGTCTGCACACAGCATCTGCATTAAGAGTGTAATAATGTCTCTGAGCAGATTGATTAAAAAAAATCTAAGAAGCCTCAAGTTTGGCCCTTCTCAATAGTTAACCAAGTAAAGAAAAAAATCAGGCTGCTTCCAGGAAAGCTCCTGTGGTACAACGATAGCTTTCCTGTCTCTGAACCGGAGGCCCAATTTCATATCCCACCTGCTCCAGAGATGTTTAATAACAAATCTGAACAAGTTTAATCAAAAATATCAAAAAATACTCTTGACAGTTAAATCCTTCAGGAGGGAAATTAGTTCAAGTGGTAGGGCACTGCTTTGCATGCGAGAGATAGACAGGATCAATGACCACATTCTGATCTAACACAAACCCAATTAAAAGCACTCTTGTGCGCAATGGTAGTGCATCTTTGAATCGGTTGATGAAAAAAAAATTGATCTCCTCTCTCTCTTCCCATCTTCCAGTATTTTATTATTGCTGCACAGCCCTTAGCGGGTAGTGCTTGTTAATTTTTGACTTTGTCAAATGGGCGATTTGATGATGATTTAACTTCTCTGCCTCTGAGCCATAAGGTCTGGGTTCAAGTCTCACTACTCCCAGACATGTCACAACATGTCTGATAACAGGTTGATTTTAATAAAAAAGGTGGCTTCAACTAGGATCTTGTGGCACAGTGACACTGTCCATATCTTCGGGTTAGAAGGGCTGGATTCAAATCCCACCTGCTCCAGAAGTTTGTCAAAACACATTTGGCTAAAAACAATGAGCTGACTCTGCGGCTAGCAGGGTGGTGCAACGAGTGTATGTTAGGTCCATAATCCAGAGGTTGATGGATCAAAACTATCCTGTTATTCTCATTCACATTGGGAAGTATATCATAATAAATGATGGTTTAAGTCAACATAAAAACATCCCCCTGTGGTGCCGTGGTATTGTCCCTACCTCTGGATTAGCAGGCTGGGGTTCAAGTCCCACCTGCTCCAAAGGCATGTCATAACACGTCTGAACAAATCAATTAAAACTGTTAAGAGCCACTTTCTCAGACTGCCCTAGTAGGCAGTATTTGTTAATTTATGAATTGGCTGTTTTGATGGTAGGTTTTTCAAAATAAACAGCTAGGTTCTGCTTCCTCGTTTCCTCCTCTTTTTAATTTCTTTTACTCTTATACTGTTCCTGGTGGGCAGTATCTGTTGCTGTTAATTAGGTAGTGAGTTTCTTGAGAACAAAAAAAACCTGGTTTCTCCACACTGGCTATGAAAGTGAAATGGCAGCTTCTAAATGCTGAACTGCAACATCTTAAATCAAAAAAAGTCTTAGTTAACAAATTGAACCATTTTAGTTTCATTTATAATTAGTAAAAAGAAAACAACCAGGTTTGTTCTTCCCCTCCCTTCACCTCCCATACCTTTTCCGATTGTGTTTTCACTCTGAAACTGGAGGGTACACCTGTTTTGGTTAATTTGGTATTTGAGCTCTTTAGAACGACCCTGATGGGCAACGTTTGTTAATTGGGTGGTTTCGTGATTATGGTGGGAGTAGGTCTATTTTAACAATAGATGCTGAGTTCTCAGGGCCATGTAGTGTAACAGTTCTCACTTCACACTTGAACGGTAGCCAGTTCAGAAGTAGACAGAATTATCAGTAAAGCTCAGGAGGATGTATTCTTTGTAGTATGTAGTCTTTGTAGTCTTATGTAGCCCTATGTAGTCTTTGCAATTTGATGACTGGGTTTATTTACATAAAGAAAAAGAACTGGATTCTTAATCCGGGTGTCCTCGGAAAAGGGAGCATGCAATGTTCACCAGTAGTTTTGCAGCTTTTCAAGATAGGTAGGCACTGTGCAGGTTGGGATGCAACATTTTCCCTCCCATGATATTTTGATTTAGTCAGCTCCCTTGATTTCCCTTTGGTTTTTGGTTACTGTTACGGTGCTCCATGATGTGGATATGCCGGTGCTGGACTGGGGTGGATAAGGTCAGAAATCACACGACACTAGGTTATAGTCCAACAGGTTTACTGAAAACACAAGCTTTCGGAGCCTCGCTCCTTCTTCAGGTGTGAGACACAGAATTTACAAGTAAAAGCTCAAAGGGTCACAGCACTGGTTAGGATGTATTAAACAAACATAAGATGCTGTTAAATCTTAAAAATTTAACAGATTTGCCACAAAAATGCCCTATAGAAATTAATGGGTTAAAGACTGACAAATTACCAGGGCCCAATGATCTATATCCCAGAGTACCAGAGGAAATGACCATGTAAATATTGGATGCATTCATGGTCAGATTCCAAAACTGAAGACAGATTGAAGGGTGGCAGAAGTAATCCTACCATTTAAAATAAAAGGAGAAAAAACAGAATTTTGAGACCAGTTAGCTTGAGTCTATTATACAAGACCATGATAACAGAAGACATGGAAAGCATTAACAGGATTAGACAAAGTCAGCATGGTTTTATGAAAGGGAAATCATGTTTAACTGATCTACTAGAGTTTTTTGAGGATGAACCAGTAGTATCAGTAAAGCGATATCAGTGGATGCAGTGTATTTGGATTTCAAGGTGGCTTCTGATAAAGTCCCACAGCAGAGGTTCGTCTGTAAACTTAAAGTACACCTCCATATATTAGCGTGGATTGAGAACTGGTCAACAGATAGGAAACAGAATGAGAATAAATGGATTTTTTTCTGGTGGCAAGCAGCAAAAAGTGGTGGTGCACAAGGATCAGTGCTCGTGCCCCAGCTACATGACTTGGATAATAGATCCAAATGCAATATTTCCAAGTTTTGAGTTGTCCACAAACTGTATGGGATCGAGACAGTGCTAGAGTGTGACAATTCCTTGCGAGCTATCTAGAGCAGATCTTATTCTTACGTATCTTATAATCGTTCTGCTGTTTCAAATATTAAGTCTGTCAAAATTAACAACAACATTCTGTTCAATCTACTTGCAGGTCTGAGGATCCTCCAATCAACAAGGCCCGATTACGTATGCTGGAACCACAAGCCCAAAGAAACCCAGAACTCAGGCTGGACCGGCATGGGAATGAGATCTGACCCGCGGTGACCCAACAGAGGAGACCCAAACAGGCCGATTGCAAGACCCCGCCTGGGATCATTCAAGACTGCGACTGGAGCCCTGGAGCCCAGGACCCCATTAGGAGAACTCATGTACCTTGCCAATGCTGGAACTGCAAGCCCAGAAAGATCGAAGCCCTTCTGGCCTCTCAAAGGCTGACCTTGTGGAAACACGGAACCAAAGCCCAACCGGTGCAGGAATAAGACCTGACTCCATGGTGACCCAATGTTGAACAGGCCCGACCATAAATCACAAGACCCCTGGAATGCTCAAAAAGCCATCGTGAGTATTCACTCACCTCTCGGAACAGCTGACTTCCCTTCTGATCAACTAGTAGCAGCTATCAGCCCAGGAAACATGAGAGGCTTGCTGGACTTCTGGCAAGACTGAAATTCCAAGGTTTCAAACACCCCTACCCAGCACACTCCTGGCAAACATTCAAGCCATTGAAAATAAGATGGATGACCTTAAAGCTAGACTCACCTTCAAAAGAGAATTGAGGGACTGCTGCATGTTCTGTTTCACAGGCATGGCTCACCCCTGCTACACCTGACTGTACTTTACAATCTGAGGGCTTTTCAATTCACCAAATGGAACGCTCAGCATCCTTGGGCAAGGCGAAAAGCAGTGGAGTCTGCCTCTGAATCAATACCACCTGATGCTCAGACATGGTGACCCTGGAGAGTCACTGGTCCCTGGACCTAGAATATTTAAGAGTGAAATACCATCCATGCTACCTGCCACACGAGTTCACCTCCACTATCCTGACAGCGGTTTACATCCCACCCAATGTGGAAGTGAAGGGCGCACTTGAAGAAGTATACAATGCTACTAACAATCTTGAGACAGAATATCCTGAAGCCTCATTCATCGTAGCTGGTGATTTCAACCAAGCCAATCTCAGAAATGTGCCATCAAAATACCACCAATTTGTCTCCTGTCCCACCAGAGGTCCGAACATCCTTGACCATTGCTATACAAGCAAAGATGCCAACCGCTCTGTCAGCATTTTGGAAAAATCAGACTGCAAGGCTGTGCTCCTCCTCACGGCTTACAAGCAGAAGTTGAAGCATGAGGACTCGGGATAGAAAGTTGTGCAGTGTTGGTCTGAGGAAATAGAAGCGGTTTTACAGGGCTGCTTAAAGTCGATGGACTGGTTCATATTCAAGAACTCAGCGGCCAACCTAAACAAGTATGCCACTACCATTACAGTCATTAGTAAGTGCTGAAGAATTTAGTTTGAACGTTCCCAAAATCAGAAATCATGGATCAACCGGGAGATCCACTCCCCACTGAAGTCTAGGTCTGAGGCATTCAGGTCAGGTGACCCTGACCTACACAGGAAATCCAGGTATGATCTTCGCAAGGCCATTTGGGGTGTCAAGAGGCAATACAAAACTTGAGACCCAGACTAGCCACACGGACACCTGTCATTTGTGGCAAGGTTCACATGACAAAACAGGCTACAAAGCAAAATCAAACAGAATCGTGGGCAACAATACATCACTACCCAGTGAACTCAATGCATCCTATGCTCACTTTGAGCAGAAGGGCAGTGATACGATGTCACATGTCCCAACAGCTTCAGTTGCATCTGTACACCTGTCACCATCGCAAACATTAGATCAGCCTTCTTAAGGGTGAACCTATGGAAAGCAACCACACAGGATGGAATCCCTGGCCATGCACTCAGAGCCTGTGCAGACCAGCTGGCAGGAGTATTTGCACATCTTCAACCTCTCTTTATTACACTCTGAAGTCCCCATCTACTTCAAGAACACCACCATCATCCCAGTGCCAAAGAAAAATCATACAGCATGCCTTGATGAGTACTGCCCAGTGGCTCTGACATCCATAATTATGAAGTGCTTTGAGAGGTTGGTCATGGCTCACGTGAACTCCAGCCTCCCCAAATGCCTTGGTCTCTTACGATTTGCCTGCCAAAGCAACTGGTCCACAGGCAGATACTTTCTCTCTGGCCCTACACTCATCCCTAGAATATCTGAACAAGGATACCTATGTCTGGCTTTTACTTAATGAGTACAGCTCCACCTTCACCATAAATTCAAACAAACACATCTCCAAACTCTGGGACTTAGGTTTCTGTTCCCTGTTCTGTAACTGGAATCTTGACTTACTGACTGTGGTCTGTTGACAGGAAGGAGAGGCAATAACACCTACTCCGTGATAACCCTGCAAGGCTGCATACTCAGCCTCCTACTATACTCCTTACACACACACAAATGTTTGGCCAACTTCTGCACCAACTCCATTTACAAGTCTGCTGATGATACTCTCGTTAGATCTCAAGTATTGACAAGACGGAGTACTGAATGGACAGAGTGCTTCGTGGCATGATGTTAAAACAACAATCTC
Source organism: Rhincodon typus (assembly GCF_021869965.1). NCBI lineage: Eukaryota > Metazoa > Chordata > Chondrichthyes > Orectolobiformes > Rhincodontidae > Rhincodon > Rhincodon typus. Next base: position 65,766,987 of record NC_063337.1, read on the forward strand.
TCCATCAACATCAGCAAAATGAAGCAGCAGGTTATTGATTTCAGGAAGCAGAATGGAGGGCATGCCCCTGTCTTCAATGGTGCTGAGGTGGAGATGGTCCAGAGTATTTTGATCCTGGAAATGACAATCACTGACAATCTTCCCTGGTCCACCCATGATTTACAGCATCAACAGTTCTTTTGGTTTTTACTTTTCACTGTACCTCGGTACGCGTGACAGCAATAAATCAAATCAAATGATCTGTATGGCGGAAGGAACGAGGATTCAGGGCTAGCTAGACAAGTTGAATATGTGGGCAAACAAATGACTGATGCAGCAATAACATCTTCAATAAATGTGACATTATGCACTCAGTCATAGTCAGTCATACAGCATGGAAACTGACCCTTCGGTCCAACTCATCCGCGCCAACCAAACATCCCAATGTGACCTAGTCCCATTTGCCAGCACTTGCCCATATCTTTCTAAACCCTTCCTATTCATATACCCATTCAGTTTCCTTTTAAAATGGTGTAATTGTACCTCTGCCACTTCCTCTGGCAGCTCAGACCATACATGCACCACTATCTGCATGAAACAGTTACTCCTTAGGTCCTTTTTGAATCTTTCCCCTCTCACCACAATGCAATGTACAAAAAAAACTGAAGAACCTCCTACTTTTTGGACACCATATTTTAGATACATTCCTACTTAAACATTTGATTTAAAAAAAATTAAGTTTCATAACAGCTGAGCAGAACAGAGTTGGATCATGACAGCTATATTTTAGTATCCTGAAATAATTCTAAAAATATTGGTTATTAGTTTCCCTATTTAAAAAAGGATTTGGTAATAACATTTCTTCTTTGTTAATTCATTCACAGGATGCAGGAGTGACTGGCTAGGCCAGCATTTATTGCCCATAGCTAGTTTCCAAGAGAGTAGTAATAAACTACCTTCTTGAACTGCAGCAGTCCCTTTGGTGCAGATACATTCCCAACACTGTTAAAGAGGGTGAGCTAGGATTTTGGCCAACACTGAAGGAACTGCAATATAAAATCACAGAATTCCTACCATGTGGAAAGAGGCCATTCAGCCCATCGAGTCTGCACCAATACTCTGAAGAGAATCCCACTGAGACCCAGCGCCACCGCAACCATCGCCCCACCCCCTGTTCCCCCTTCCAGGTAGTAACAGTCATGGGCTTGGAAGATGCAGTCTAAGGAGATTTGGTGAGTCTCTGCAGTTCACCTTATGGATGTTCACACTGCTGCTACTGAGCATTAGTGGTGGTGGGTCAATCTTTGTGGAGGTGGTGCCTAGCAAGCAGGCTACTTTATCCTGGATGGTGTCAAGCTTAATGGTTGTTGGAGCTGCACTCATCCAGGAAATTGGGAACAAAAAACAAAGGCAGAGTATTGAGAAATGCGAATGTACAAAGGGAATTTTAAGGGGGTCCTTGTACAGCAGTCAATGAAAGTAGACAAGTAGGTGCAGTAAGCAATTTGGAAGGAAAACGGTATGGTGGTCTTCACTGCAAGAAGGTTTTATAGTTCAGAAGTAAGGATCTATTACTTCAGTTGACAGGGCCTTGGTGAGACCGCACCCAAAGTACTGTGTGTAGTTTTGGCCCCTCTCCTGAGACAGGATACACTTGCCATCGTGAGCTTGCAGTGAACACTCATTAGGCTGATACCAGGGATGATAGGACTGTCCTATGAGGAGAAATTGGTTCAAATGGGCCTGTATGCAGCAGAGTTTAGGAGAATAAGAGGGGATCTGTTTGAACTGTACAAAATTTGAACAGGACTAGACTAGATGCAGGGAGGATGTTTCATGCAGTTGTGGAGTCTACAGCCAGGTGCCACAATCTAAGGATACAGGATAGGTGATTTAGGGTGCAGATAATGAAATGTTTCTTCACTTTGAAAGTGGGCAGCCTGTGGATTGCTACCATAGAAGGGTGTGAAGCCCAGTTCACTGAGCATATTTGAAACAGAGTGATAAAATTTGAGATATCAAAGGTATTAAGGGTGAAAAACTGAAAGTCTACTCAGGAATATGGTGCTGGGACAGAGGATCAGCCATGATCGTACTGAATATGGAGCAGGCCTGAAGGGCCAAATGGCCTACTCCTGCTCCTAGTTTGCGTTTCTAGGCAGGGCGTCTTCCTGGAATGGGTTATAGGTCTTACTTCATAAGAATTAAAGGCTGGTCAGTCGAAATGGTAATAGTCAGCTAAGTGAAGCTTTCCTTTATATTGGAACGCACACAATCCACCCTCAGCGTATAATCCAGCCAGAATAAAGACATGTCACAAAAACGTTAAAAGCAGCTGCACAAGATTCTTTCTGCTCCTAACATCACTGAACATAAAAGGTAAGTTGGTGCTGGGTATTTATCTCAATCATTGTGATTTTCATGAACTAATTCAGATCCCCTTTAAAGCTTCAATGCTGCTGTGGGGTTGGCAATTACTTGATGAGTAATCATTGTTCACAACTTACTAAACAGAAGATGCAAATTTAGACCTAGGCATCCCACTATGGCTCCCACCAGAAGTAGGCAGAGAAGGCAGTGTCAACAAAAATGAAGCAACAAAATCACTAAGAAAGGGGAAGCCAGACAAGCAACCACACTAGATGCAGTCTAGTAAATTAGGAAAACAGCGATAAAGGGTTGCACTGTCAGTAAGGAAACAAACTGTAGGGCAAACATTAAAGTCAATTATTAATGACTACTGCTGAGACAACTCTCCAAATCTCAGGAGTTTGTTTTATAGACGAAGACAAGACAAGACTTGCACCAATTCCTTGCACATAGTAAGGAGGGAAGAAGAATTTGATTTATTACCAGGGTTCTCAACAACATCTTTGCTGCTTTGAGATGGAGTATTTTTTTCTTATGAGCTATGCTTTCCTTCTAAATTCATAAAGTGCAAATAAAGTAATAAATAATTTTAATTAGCTATGATTTCAAGTATCAACACAATTCCTCTATAAGTAACCTTTTCCAAAAAAATGGATTTGATTTTCTTTCATTAATTCTATTTAGCAAACAAAGTTGAGAGATTCTGCGTAATGGACATACTGAAGATAGTACACCCTTTAAACGTTATTCAGATAATTAAAGTTTTTGAGGAGATTTGTAGCTCAGGTTGTGGATGAGGTTGTAGACATGCTCGCAAACCGGTGGGTTTGGTTGCAAACGTTCCGTCACTCTGCTGTGAAACATCGTCAGTGCGCCTCCAGTGAAGCATTGGTGTTCTGTCCCGCTTGTTATTTTTGTGTCTCAGTTTGTTGAGGTGTTTGGTACCGGTTCTGTTTCTCAGTGGTTTGTACACCAGGTCTAATGCAATGTGTTTGTTGATGGAGTTCCAGTTAGAATACCAGGCCTCCAGGAAATCTCTAGCGTGTCTAGGTAATGAAGTTACCTTGCATGGTGATGAAACGTTCGCAACGAAACCCACCTGCTCGGCGTGCACGTCTACAATTTCATCCACTACCCATGCTACAAATCTTCTCAAAAACTTTAAACACCTATGGGCGCAAAAAAATGCCATCCGGCTGAGCACAACCTGCAAACAACTATACTTCCTGCACGAATGCCTCAGAAGGCAAGTACTACCATAAAGCTTAAAACATAAAACACCTATCAACAATCCACAGGCACGGAGGACAGCTGAACAAAATAGATGCAGAATGGCAACAGTTATGATCAACGATGCCCACAACCACCTCCATGAATACAAGCAGGAAATTGCGCGCCAAAAAACTACTCCAATGAAACCGAATACGAATGGGCATCCACACTGGAACAAGCCATCAGCATATAACAAAAGACCAGAACAAAGAAAAGTATAGCCCTACAAGAAAAACTGTCCAACAATCACCCACAACAATGACACGGACAACATAAACTTGTGGATTAAAAACATCTCGAACCGCACTTATAGACATTGAGAAGACTGGCCTAGAACGCGGACTGAATTATAACTACGGAGACGCCAAAAAGACTGACTTCCTGGCTGCACTGGAATCGACACTGAACAGCAACGGACTCAGACGAAGTACAACAGACTATCAGACAGATGAAAATCCCAACATTGAGCAAAAAAGATAAGTGGAATACATTCAACACAGAAGAGAGAAAAGCCCTGGAAAGACTCAATACAGGCAGGAACATTGTAATCTTACCAGCGGACAAAGGATGCATGACAGTAATCCTCAACAGAGCCCAATACATCGGGAAAGCTAATGCACTATTAGCAGATACGAACACCTACCAACAGATGGCAATAGACCCAACACCACAGTTAGGGGTAGTAGGAACTGCCGATGCTGGGAGAATCTCAGATAACAAGGTGTAGAGCTGGATGGGGGGGATGGGCCTGCCCCTACACCTCCTCCTCATCCCCATCCCAGGCCCCAAGAAAACCTTCCACATCAAACAGATGTTCACCTGCTAATGTGGTATATTATATCCGCTGTTCCCAATGTGGCCTCCTCTGCATCGGGGAAACCAAGCGGAGGCTTGGAGACCGCTTTGTGGAACACCTACGCTCGGTTCGCGACAAACAACTGCACCTCCCAGTCGCGAACCACTTCAACTCCCCCTCCCACTCCTTGGATGACATGTCCATCCTGGGCCTCCTCCAGTGCCACAACAACGCCACCCAAAGGTTGCAGGAACAGCACCTCATATTTTGCTTGGGAACCCTGCAGCCCAATGATATCAATGTGGACTTCACAAGCTTCAGAATCTCCCCGCTCCCGACTGCATCCCAAAACCAGCCCAGCTCGTCCCCGCCTCCCTAACCTGTCCATCCTTTCTCCCACCTATCCCCTCCTCCCACCTCAATCCCCACCCCCACCTCCTACCTACCAGCCTCATCCCCACCTTCTTGACCTGTCTGTCTTCCCTGGACTGACCAACCCCCACCCTAACTCCCCACCTACACTCACCTTTACTGGCTCCAACCCCGCCTCCTCGCCCTGCCCATCTCCTCTCCACCTATCTGCTCCTTTATCCATCTTCCATCCGCCTCCCCCTCTCTCTCTATTTATTTCAGGATCCCCTTCCCTGCCCCCATTTCTGAAGAAGGGTCCAGACCTGAAATGTCAGCTTTCCTGCTCCTCTGATGCTGCTTGGCCTGCTGTGTTGATCCAGCTTTACACTTTGTTACCACAGTTAGGGGACTGGATTACAAATGACCCTAAAGAAATTACACAACTCAAGAGACATCAGCAAGACACACTACCAAAAAATGAAGCCAGAGGGATTCAACACACGCCGCTTCTACGGACTCCCCAAAGTACACAAACCGGGTGTCTCCCTAAGACCCATTCTCTCACTACCAGGCACACCAACATTTAGACTTGCCAAAGAACGACAACAGAAATTGAAATACTAAGTTGACAACACTACCCACTCCATACACTTCTCCCAAGAATTCCTCAACATCATCAAGGACACCACGGTGGAAGAGGACAAGATGATGATATCCTTTGACATAGCAGCACTATTTACATCCATAAACATCAACCTAGCCAGAGACAATTGCCACATTACTGGACGAATCAAGTAGGCAGGCACCCTAGGACAGTAACAACATCAATAAGGACACCACCATGAAATTACTAGATCTGTGCCTCACAACCTACTTCACCTTCAATGATGGCACATACAAACAAATCGACAGAATACCAATGGGATCCCCAATATCAGGGCTGATTGCAGATGCAGTAATACAAAGGTTAGAACGGACAGCACTCCTCACTATACAACACAAACTTTGGGTAGATGACACCTTCGTAATTATCAAACGCACAAAACTAGAAGAAACCCACCGACACATAAACAATATCCTCACCGGCATAAAGTTCACAAAAGAAGAGGAGGAGAACAACAACCGACTACCCTTCCTAGGCATAATGGTAAAATGCAAAAAGACAGGGAACTCCAGACTAGCATATATAGAAAGACCACACACACGGACCAGATACTCAATTCCACTAGCAACCATCCCAACTCTGACAAACGGAGCTGCATCAGGACACAATTTAAACAAGCCTCAACACATTGCAGCAATCCAGAGCTATGCCAAGCAGAACAGGAACACCTATATGGAGTCTTCAAAAGGAATGGATACCTGAAAAGCACAATCTGCCGTTACCTCCGACACAGACCACAACAGGAACACACAACACAACCAGACTCACTAATCACCCTACCATACATCAAACACATTTCACAGATGACCACAAGACTACTCAGACCCATAGGTATCAGGGTAGCCCACAAACCAGCAACCACCCTACGACAGCTACAAACAAACAAAGGATTCCGTACCCAAAACCAGCAAAACTGGTGTAATATACAAAGTACCACGCAAGGACTGTGAGAAACACTACATCGGCCAACCGGAATGAAACTGACAATACGGATACACAAACAGCAACTAGCCACCAAGGGACTCGACAAATTCTCACAGACAGAAGAGGGACACGAATTCGACCGGACAACACATCCATAATTGCACAAGCCAAACAGAGACACACTAGGGAATTCCTGGAGGCCTGCTGTTCTACCCAGAACTTCAACAAACAAATTGAATTAGATCCTGTGTACAAACCACTGAGAAACAGAACCAGCAGTGGTACCAAATACCTCAACAAACTGAAGCATATAAATAACAATCGGGACAGAACACCAATGCTTCACCAGAGGCACACTGACGATGTTACCCAGCAGGGTGACAAAACATTTGCAACTAAATCCACCAGCTCGACGAGCATATCTACAATCTTATACAGTTAATAGTCAACTGTGGGATGTATGAATGAGAAAAGGTCATGGACTGCCTTCGTTGGCTTGAAAAAGTACTGAAGACAAAAGATTTTTTTTTAAAATAGCTGAATGAAAGTCAATTGTCAGATTGCCCTGAGAACTGTATGAAGAAATTGTGAGGCCCCCTGGATGAAGAAGCATTTCGAATGAAACATTTTGTGCAAAACATGGAGGTTTTCATTAAAATTTGTTTTGAAGAAGCTATACCACTGAGAAAGGCCGCACATGTTCTGGGCTAGACCATAGGTCCTAGCTAAAAATATAAATAGGACCACAGAAACATCCTAATCGCAGGGGGCACTCAAAATCACTATGGATCTGGAAAGAGCAGATACATACAAACATAGAAGATAGGAGCAGGAGGCCGCCATTCGGCTGTTCAAGCCTGCCATGCCATCCTTCACGATCATGGCTGATTATCCAAGTTAATAGCCTAATCCTACTTTCTCCCCATAACCTTTGATCCCATTCACCCCAAGTGCCATATACAGTCGCCTCTTGAATACATTCAATGTTTTGGCATCAACTACTTCCTGTGGTAATGAATTCCACAGGCTCACCACTCTGAGTGAAGAAGTGTCTCATTTCCGTCCTAAATCATCTACCCCAAATCCTCATATTGTGACATAAAAACAGAAAGAACTGTGGATGCTGTAAATCAGGAACAAAAACAAATTTGCTGGAAAAGCTCAGCAGGTCTGGCAGCATCTGTGAAGGGAAAAACAGAGTTAACATTTCAGGTCCGGCGACCCTTCCTCAGAACCCGAAACATTAGCTCTGTTGTTTCCTTCACAGATGCTGCCAGACTTGTTGAGCTTTTCCAGCAAATTTGTTTTTGTTCCTCATATTGTGACCCATGGTTCTGGACACACCTCCCTTTGGGAACATCCTTCCTGCATATACACTGTCCGGTCCTGTTAGAATTTTATAAGTCTCTATGAGATCCCCCCCTCATTTGTCTGAACTCTAACAAACACAATCCCAGTCTGGTCAATATCTCCTCTTAACGTTAATGGAAGGATAGAGAATCAGAGGGCAGAGATTGAATTTAATTAGCAGAAGCAATGGTGACATGAGCAAAAATGTTTTCATGCAGTAGGTGGTTAAGATCTAGAAAGGGCTGCCCAAGAATAAGACATAGCAGGTTGAATTGAGCCAGTGAAGAGGTGATTGGACTATATCTGAAAAGGAAGAATATGCAGGGACACCGCACTAAATACATTCAAATCTCCTTTAAAGCCTCTTTGCATTCTTTATAATCCTGAGTCCTAATAGTTTAGAAACTGAAAAGTGGTAGGCCATTCAGTCTCTCAAGCCTGCTCCACCATTCTAGCACATACCTGATCACCTACATATTCCCAAACTATTTCCATATCCTTTCATGTCATTAGTATCTAGAACTCTATAGATTTCTGTCTTAAACTTAATCCGTGAGTGAGCCCTCTGGGATAGAGAATGCCAAGATTTCTTACCCAAGTGAAAGAATTCCTCCTCATATCAGTCCTAAATGGCTGAGATTGTGCCCCATGGGTCTAGACCCAAGAGCCAGGGGAAACATCATTTCTGCATCCATTCTGTTTAGCCCTTTAAGAATTTTCTAACTTTTTATGAAGTCACCTCATTTTCTAAATACCAGCATGCACCTGTCCAATCTCCTGAATCTCTCATAGGACAATCCAATCAGCCCAGAACATATGTAAGGTTTAGGAAGCTAAAATTGGATAGGGCCTGTGAAGAATATAAAGAAAGCAGGAAAGAACTCAGGCAGGGAATTAGGAGGGCAAGAAGGGGCCATGAAATGACTTTGGCAAGTAGGGTTTAAGAGAATCCCAAGGCATTCTATACATACACTAAAAACAAGAGGATAACTAGGGAGAATGTAGGACCACTCAAGCATAAAGGAAGAAACTCATGCTTGGAGGCAGAGCAAATGGGCAAGATCCTAAATGAGTACTTTGCATTGGTATTTTGAGCACAGGAGTTGGGAGGTCATGTTGCAGCTGCACAGGACATTAGTTAGGCCATTTTTGAAGCAGTGCATTCAGTTCTGGTCTCCTTGCTATAGGAAGGATGTTGTTAAAACTGAATAGGTTCAGAAAAGATTTACAAGGAATTTGACAGAGTTGGAGGATTTGAGCTATAGGGAGAGGCTGAATAGGCTAGGGCTATTTTCTCTGGAACAGAGGCCGAGGGGTGACTTTATAGAAGTTTGTGAAATAATCTAGGTCTTTACCCCAGCGTAGGGGAGTCGTAAACTAGAGGGCATAGGTTTAAGGTGAGAAGGGAAACATTTAAAAGGGGCAACCTCTCCACACAGAGGGTGGTGTGTGTATGGAATGAACTACCAGAGGAAGTGGCGGAGGTTGGTACAATTACAAAATTTAAAAGGCATCTAGATGGGTATATGAATAGGAAAGGTTTGGAAAGATATGGGCCAAATGTTAGCAAATGGGACTAGATTAATTTAGGATATCTGGTCAACATGGACGAGTTGGACCAAAGGGTCTGTTTCCATGTCGTACATCTCTATGACTCTATTCACCCAGGAGAAGGATATGGAGAATAGTGAGATTTGAGTGGAGCATGCTAATATGCTCGGGCACTTTGAGATCAAGAAAGAAGCAGTGTCGTGTCTCTTGAAGAACATTAAGGTGGATAGGTCCCCAGGGTCCGATGGTATCTAGCCCAGGTTATTTAGAGAGGCAAGAGAGAGAGACTTATGGGGCCTTCACCAAGATCATTGTATCTTTGCTAGCCCTGGAAGGGTCCCAGAGGACTGGCAAGTAGTTAATGTCGTTCTTCTGTTCTAGAAGGGAAATAGGGATAATCTAGGAAACTATAGGCTGGTGAGTCTAACATCAGTGGTTGGGAAGCTATTGGAGAAAATTCTTATGGATAGGATTTACATGCATTTGGAAAAACATGGGCTAATTGGAGCAGTCAGCATGGTTTTGTGCTGGGAAGGTCATGTCGTATGAATTTGATTGAATTTGATGTGGTGACGAAGGTGCTCAATGCAGGTAGAGCAGTGGATGTCATCTACCTGGATTTTAGTAAGGCTTTTGACAAGGTTCCTCGTGGTAGGCTCACCCAGAATGTTAAGATACTTGGGATCCACAGGGACCTGGCTGCTTGGTTTCAGAATTGGATTGCCCACAGAGGGCAGAGGGTAGTGGTGGAAGGGTGTTTTTCTGGCTTGAGGTCTGTGACTAGTGGTGTTCCGCTGTTTGATATAGATAAATGACTTAGATGAAAATATAGATGGGTGGGTTAATAAGTTCACAGACGATACAAAAATCAGTAGAGTTGCAGATAGTGTAGAAGGTTGTCAAAGCATACAGTGAGATATAGATCAATTGCAGATACGGGCAGAGAACTGGCAGATGGAGGTTAATCCCAGAAAGCATGAGCTGCTGCACTTTGGGAGATCAATTGTTAAGTAAAAGTATAGAGTTTATGGCAGGACTCTGAACAGCAGTGATGTGCAGAGGGATCTTGGGGTTCAAGTCTATTGCTCCCGGAGAGTATGGCGCAAGTAGATAGGGTGATAAAGGCGGCGTATGGCATGCTAGCCTTTATTGGTCAGGAAGTTGAATACAAGGTCAGGATGTCATGTTGCAGCTTTATAAGACTTTGGTTAGGCCACACTTGGAGTATTGTGTTCAATTCTGGTTACATTACAGGAAGGATGTGGAGGCTTTGAAGAGGGTGCAGAGGACACGTACCAGGTTGTCGCCTGGATTAAAGGGTATGAGCTATAAGGAGAGGCCAGAAAAACTCAAGTATTTTTCTCTGGAGCAGCAGAAGCTGAGAAGAGACTTGATAGAAGTCTATGGAATTATGAGATGCTTTGACACGGTTGACGGTCAGAATAACCTTCCCCCAGAGTTGAAATGTCTAATACTAGGGGGCATGCATTTAAGGTGAGAGGGGGAAAGTTCAACGGAGATGTTTTCTTTATACAGTGGTAGGAATCTGGAATGCACTGCCAGGGGTGGTGGTGGTGGAGGTAGATATGATAGGGGTGTTTAAGGGATGATCAGATAAGCACATTAATATGCAAGGAATGGAGGGATATGGACCAAGGGCAGGCAGGAGGGATTAGCTTAATTTGGTGTCACATTCGGCACAACATCGTTGGTCAAAGAGCCTGTTCCTATGCTGTATTATTCTATTTTCTATGTTCTCCTATGAATTAGTCTGGTGAACCTCTGGTGCACTCCCTCTACAGCAAGTATATTCCAGTCTTTGGTGAGACTGCACGTGTGTACAGTTTGGCCTCCTTGCCAATGTTCTATATAATTGAAGCATAACCTCCTTGTTCCTATACTCTCAACCTTTTGTGATAAAAGCAAATATGTAGTTTGTCTTCTAAACTGTTTGCTGCACCTGCAGGCTTGCTTTCAGTGACTAATGAGCAAGGGCATTTAGGTTCCCTTAGGAATCAGCAGTTTCGAATCTCTCAATTCCAGAAATGCTCTACAGCGCCATCCTTCCCACCAAAATGGATGACCTCACACTAATCTACATTTTATTCCATCTGCCATGTTTGTCCACTCATGCAAACGGCCAAATTTCCTTGAAGCTTCTGTATTCTCCTTATAATTCACATCCCTCCAAATTTTGTCATCTGAAAACTTGGAAATATGACTATTGCCACCCCCATTTCCAAGTGATTGATATAGATTATGAACAGCTGTGGCCCAGTAATGATCCTTTTGATACTTTACCAGTCACAGCCTGCCAACTTGTGACTGGCCCATTTATTCCTACTTTCTTTTCTGCCTGATAGTCCATGCAGGTATATTACCTCTAATCCTTGGTGGGTTAATTTGTTTTTGCAACCCGTTTGGGACTCTATCAAAGCCTTCTGGAAATCTGAATATACAACATCCACTCACTCTCCTTTATCAACTGTGCTAGTAACATCTTCAAAACAAAAACTCAGGTTATGGAATAAAGACATGGAGGTATACAGCCCAGAAACAGGCCCTTCGACCCAGCTCACCCATGCCAACCAGGTTTCCTGAACAGAACTCGTCCCATTTGCCTGCATTTGGCCCATATCTCTTGAAATCTTTCTTATCCACGTCCTTATCCAAATCTATTTTAAATGTTATTGCACCCAATTCTACCACTTCCTCTGGCAGCTCATTCCACATACGTGCTAGCTTCTGTGAAAAAGTTGCCCATCAGGACTCCTTTAAATCCTCACATTAGTAGGAACATGCCGGCCCTGAACTCTTGTTAACTTGACTCTGAAAGCTTCCAACTTGCGAGCTGTCCCTACACCTCTCAACGGCCTGACAAATCAGCTTTTGAAAATTCCTATCAAAATTTCCCTGATCCCGATTTAAAACTTTAACTTGCAGATGAGCCCTATCATTTTCCATAACTATTTTAAAACTAATGGAATTGCTTACTGAACTGTACAAGATGGCTCCTGAACCCGGGGCTCATCCGCTCCATCTGCTTTTCTTCTTTTTTCTTCTTTTCAGCTTTTGCTTCTACTTATCCTCTGGGGAGAGCTCAGTTGTGGCGGCATCAGCTTCGTTAAACATAATTTCCCCTTAATTAATCCATGTTGACTCTGTCCAATCATTATTTTCTAAATATCTGGAAATCACAGCCTTTATGATATGCAATTTTCCTCCTCCTGACATCAGTTTTCTCTCTCCCAGCTTTCTTAAGCAGCTGAGTTACATTTGTAACTAACAGAATCTTAAACAACGATCACTAATTCATCACTATCGCTGAAGCCATCTTTTAACACTTTCAAGTGAAGATCGTTGGGTCCCAGGCATTTGTCAAATTTCAATATCATCTATATTTATAGCCTGTGTAACTTTATTACTAAGATTAATTTCTTTCACTCTTCACTGGACTTTGGGCTGTCTACGTTGGGAGACTTCTTGTATATTTCTCCATGAAGACAGACAGTACTTATTTGGCTTCTCTGATATTTCTCTGTTTCCTATGATACTCTGCTTGTAATGTCCCCACATTCGTCTTTGCTAATTTTTTTCAATGTGTCTGCAGAAGTTTTCATAATCCATCGTGTTTCTTGCTTTTTTGAGTTCATATTCTATTCCCTCTTTATCAATTACTTGGTCCTCGGTTGCTGAATTCTGAAATGCTCCCAATCCCATAAAACCATAACACATGAGAAGTAGTCGAGTGTTCAGGCTACCAAGTCTGCTCTACCATTCAACAAGATCATGGCTCATCCCCCAGGCTTATGAATTTGACAAAGAAAGTTATAAGTCTCTTTTCTTTGGTCTGACATGATCTTTAACTTGCCTTGTTCTCACTTTTCCTGTTGGGTATTTTTTGCCTTAAGGGATTGGATGTTTTTTTGAAATCCAAGCATTAATTCTCCTGCCTAACTCCACATATTCTGCTTTTAGGATCTCATCCTTCTTTCTGTCTGCCGCTGTCATCAATGCAGACTAGAACCGCTGGCTCTTCACCTTCACCAAAATAATGGCTGACAACTGAGAAAACAGCTCATGGCTCATGACAAAGATACATCCCAGTGAGAAGGGAGGATTCTACCAAGGGGATGAGCCAACCACAGTTAACCAAGGAAGTAAAGGATAGCACAAGTTGAAAGAAAAAGACTCAGATTTGTGGCAAGATAGAGGATTGTGAACATTTTAAAAATCAAAAGATGAACAAAATAATAGGAAGGGTAAACTTACAAGTCGTATCAAGTTTGACAGCAAGAGCTTCTTTAAATACATAAAAAGGAAGAGAGAGACCAAAGTGAAATTAGGTCCCTCAGAGGATGAGGCTAGGGAAACAAAAAGTGAGAACCAGAAAATGGCAGAAGAGTTGAACAAATACATTGCATCAGTAGAAGAAATAGCATTCAAAAAATTCTAAATAATCAGTTAGGGAAAATAAATCCAGTAACTAAGACAAAATATATCAGGGAAACTAATAGGGCTAAAGACTGGTACACATCCTAAACCTGTTAGGATGCATTCTAAGGTCTCAAAAGAACTAGCTACAGAGATAGTGAATGCATTAGTGGTAATCTTCCAAGAATTCCTAGATATTGGAAAATGCCAGGGGATTAGAAAACGGCCAACATAACAACTTTATTCAAAATGGGAAAAGAGGCAAAAGGAAAGGTAACTATAGGCCAGTTAGCTTAACATCTGACTTTGGGAAAATGTTAAGGTCTGCTACAAAGGACCCAACAGCAGAGTTCTTAGAAATACATAATATGATCAAGCAGAGACAGGATGACTTCATGAAGAGAAACGGTGTCTTACAAATTTATTGGAATTCTTTGAAGAGGTGACAAGCAGGATAGATAAAGGGGGAGCAATGGATGAAAATATTTGGATTTCCAGAAGGCATTTGATGAAGTACCACATGTTAGGCTACTTAATAAAGAAAGAGCCCATGGCGTTGGTGTTGGACAGTCTTCTGTCCATGGTGATATACGAACTAAAATAAGACAAAGTTGGGATAAGGGGGGCATATTCAGGATGGTAACTGGTGACTAATGGAGGACCACAGGGATCAGTGCTGTGGCCACAATCATTTATAATATATATGGATGATTCAGACATGGAAAGTGCATGTGCTATCACCAGGTTTGCAGATGACAGAAACAGGTGGGAAGGCAAGTGACAGAGTCTGCAGAAGAATACAGACAGATTAAGCGAGCATGCAAATATCTGGCAGATGGAATTTAATGTGCCAAAATATGTAATGATGCACCTTGGTAAGAAATAGAACAGCTGAATATTATTTAAATGAAGACTGCAGAAAGCTAGAGCACAGTGGGATTTGGACAGCTTGTTCATAAAACACAAAAGCTAGCATACAAGTTCAGAAGGTAATAGGGAAGGCAAGGGAATTTTTACATTTATTTCAAACTATATGACGAAAATTGGTGGCATAGTAGACAAAGAAGAAGGTTTTCTAAGATTACAAAGGGATCTTGATCAACTTGTTCAATGGGCTGAAAAATGGCAGATGGAGTTCAATCTGGATTAATGTCAGGTATTGAATTTAGATACAACAAAAGTAGGGCTTACACAGTTAATGGTAGGACTTTGGGTAGTGTTGCAGAATAGAGGAACCTGTGGATTCAGGTACGTAATTATTTGAAGTTTATAAAGACAGGGTGGTTAAAAAGGCATTTGGCAGACTTGCCTTCATTGCTCAGTCCTTTGAGTATTGGAGTTGGGAAGTCATGTTGAAGTTGTGCAGGACATTATATTCCAGAAGAGGCCATACCAATGTCCAGTTCTGGTCGCCCAGTTATAGGAAGGATATTGTTAAGCTGGAGAAGGTTCAGAAGAGATTCAAAGTCATACAGATGTACAATCCTTTGGTCCAACTTGTCCATGCTGACAAGACATCCTAAATAAATCTAGTCCCATTTGCCAGCATTTGGCCCATATCCCTCTAAACCCTTGCTTTCATATACCCATCCAGATGCCTTTTAAATGTTGTATCAGCCTCCACCACCTCCTCTGGCAGCTCATTCTATACATGCACCACTCTCTGCATGAAAAAGTTGCCCCTTAGATCCCTTTTAAATCTTTCCCCTCTCACTTTAAACCTATGCCCTCTAGTTTTGGACTCCGCCACCCTGGGGCAAAGGCCTTGACTATTCACCTTATCCATGCCCCTCAAGATTTTATAAATCTCTACAGAGTCACCCCTCAGCCTCCGATGCTCCAGGGAAAATAGCCCCAGCCTATTCAGCCACTCCCTATAGCTCAAACCCTCAAACCCTGGCAACATCCATGTAAATCTTTTCTGAACCCTTTCAAGTTTCACAACATCTATCCTACAGCAGGGAGACCAGAATTGCATGTAGTAATCCAAAAATGGCTTAACCAATCTCCTGTAAAGCCGCAACATGACCTCCCAACTCCTACACTCAATACACTGACCAAAACAGGCAAACATACCAGACGCCTTCTTCACTATCCTATCTACCTGTGACTCCACTTTCAAACAACTGTGAACTTGCATGCCAAGGTTACTTTGTTCAGCAACACTCCCCAAGACCTTACCATTAAGTGTATAAGTCCTGCTCTGATTTGCCTTTCCAAAACACAGCACCTCACATTTATCTAAATTAAACTCCATCTTTTTACCAGGATGTTGCCAGGTATGGAAGGTTTAAGTTATAAAGAAAGGCTGGATAGGATGGAACTATGGCACTCGAGCGTGGGAGGTTGTGAGGCAACCCATTAGAACTTTATAAAATAATGAGTGGTATAGATAAAGTTAATGGTAGCTGTCTCTTCCCAAGGATAGAGGATTTCAATATATTTTTAAGGTGAGAGGAGAGAGATTTAAAAAAGACATGAGGGGCAAATATTTTTGCCCAGAGAGTGATTCACATGTGGAATTAACATCCTGAGGAAGTGGTGGATGTGGGTACAATGACAACTTTTATGAGACATTTGGATAAGTAAATGGATAGGAAAGGTTTGGAGGGATATGAGGCATGAGCAGGCAGGTGGGACTAGTCAGTTTGGGATTATATTCGGTATGGACTGGTTGGACCAATGGGTCTGTTTCTGTGCTGTATGACTCTATGGCATGGCTAGTAGACTATACTATACTAGTAGTACTACATCTAGAATACAGTGATCTGTTTGGTCCCTTTGTCTAAAGAAATACATGGCAATCCAGACAAAATTCATGAGGTTGATCTTGGGTAGAGGGACTTTCTCACAAGGAGAAGGTTGGATTTAGTTTGATTTATTAGTGTCACGTGTACTGTGATACAGTGAAAAGCATGATTTTACGTGCTATCCAAGCAAATCATAACTTACACAATTATATTAGGGTAATAGAACAGATTGCAGAATACACGAGAGGTCCATTCAAAAGTTTGATGACGGTGAAAGGAAGCAGCTGTTCCTGAATCTGTTGGTATGTATTTTTAAACTTTTGTATCTTCTACATGATGGAAGGGGGTGAAACAGAGTATAACCAGGGTGGGAGGTGTTTTTATGTTGGCTGCTTTTCCAAGGCAGCGGGAAGTCTAGACAGAGTCAAAGGAAGGAAGGCTGGTTTTCATGATGGACTGGGTGGCATTCACAATTCTCCATTATTTCTTGCCATCTTGGGCAGAGCAGTCGCCATCCTCAGCTGTGATGCATTTGGATTGGATGCTTTCTATGGTGCACCTATAAAAATTGGTAAGAGTCATTGGTGACATGCCAAATTTCCTTAGCCTTCTGAGGAAGTAGAGGCATTGGTGTGCTTTCTTGCCCGCAGCTTCAACATAGATGGACCAGGGCAGATTGTTGATGACATTTACTCCTAGGAGCTTGAAGCTTTTGACCATCTCCACCTCAGCACCACAGGTACAAATGGGGCATGTCCTTCACTCCACTTCCTGAAATCAATGACCAGCTCCTTCATTTTGCTTACACAAGGGGGGAGATATTGAGGGGGTAGGTTGGATCTGTAGCCACTGGAGTTTAGAAGAAATAGAAGCTATTTTACTGAAACATACAAGATTCTGAGGAGATTTGACTGGCTAGATGCAGAGAGGGAATTTCCCCACATAGGACCAGAGGACATAATCTCAGACTTGGAGGTTACCTAGTTAGGATAGAGAAGAAGAGGAATTTCTTATGCAGCACTGAATCTGTGAAATTCTTTACCACAGAGGGCTGTCAAGGCTACCTCATTAATTACATTCAAATCTGAGATAGACACATTTTTAAACAGCAAGGGAATCAAGGATTCAAGACGCACCTGCTCCAGAGATGTGTCATAACAGATCTGAAAAAAAGAGCTGGGTCATGAGCAAGGGCTCTTAGAGACACAGAGACAGAGTCCAACAGCACGGAGACAGGCCCTTCAACCCAAACTGGTCCATGCCAAACAAAATGTCTATCCATGCTAACCGCATTTCCCTACACCTAGCCCATATCCCTCTAATCTGTTCCTATCCATGTATTCGTCCAAATGCCTTTTAAATGTTAATGTACCCGCCTCAACCACTTGTGCTGGCAGCTCACTCCATATATACCAGCCTCTGTGTAAAAAGGTTGCCCCTCAGGTTCCCATTTATTTTTGCCCCTCTGACCTTAAACTGATGCCCTTTAGTCCTCAATTCCACAACCCGGGAAAAAGACTGAGTGCATTCACCCTATCCATACCTCTCATCATCTTATAGACTTCTGTATGATTCCCCCTCAGTCTCTTACACTCTAAAGAAAAATATCCTAGCTTGTCCAACCTCTCCCTATAATTTAGTCCCTTGCGAGCTGGCAACATCCTTGTAAATCCCCTCTGCACTCTTTCCAGTTTAATAACATCCTTCCTATTGCAAGGTGACCATAACTGAACACAATACTCCAAGCACAAAAACAAAGTTGCTGGAAAAGCTCAGCAGGTCTGGCAGCATCTTGAAGGAAAGAACAGAATTAACGTTTCAGGTCTGGTGACCCTTCCTCAGAAGAATACTCCAAGTGCAACTTCACCAACATCCTGTACAACTGCACCATAACATCCCAACTTCTATACTCAATGCCCTGAATGATGAAGGCCAGAGTTACAAAAGCCTTCTTCAATGCCCTGTCTACTGTGACTCCGCTTTCAGAGAACCATGCACCTGAACTCCAAGATCCCCCTGTTCACTACACTCCTTAAGGCCCTAACATTCACCATGAAACTCCTACCTTGATTTAACTTTGCAAAATGCAACACCTCACACTTATCTATATTAAATTCTGTTTGCCACTTCTCAGCCCACTTCCCCAGCAGATCAAGATCCTGCTGCAATTTCTGATAACCTTCTTCACTATCCATGGTACTGCCTATTTTAGTGTCATCCGCAAACTTACTTATTATGCGTTGTACATTCTCATCCAAATGATTGATATTAATACAAACAGCAACGGGACTAGCACTGATACCCCTGAGGCACACAACTAGTTACAGTCCTCCAGTCTAACAAGCATCCTTCCACTATTACTCCTTACTTCCTACCGTCAAGCCACTGTGTATCCAATCTGCCAGCTCCCCTGGATTCCATGCAACCTAACCTTGCAGAGCGGCCGACCATGTGGAAACTTATCAAACCTTCCCGGTCATTCATCAAAAGAACTCTAACAAATTTGAGAGGCACGATCTCCCACGCATGAAGCCATGCTGATTACTCCTAAAGAAACCCTGTCTTTCTAAATGCATGTATATCTTATCCCTCAGAATCTTTTCAAGTAACTTACCTATCACAGATGTTAAGCTTACTGGTCTATAATTCCCAGGTTTTTCTTTGCAGCCCTTCTTGATTAAGGGTACAATATTCACTACCCTTCCGGGGCCTCACCCGCTAATGATGATGCAAATATATTAGTCAGGGCCCCTGCAATTTCTTCTCCAGCCACTTGCAGGGTTCTTGGATATATCTGATCAGGCCCAGGAGATTTATCTTCCTTCATACATCCTAATGCTTCCAACACCACCTTTACTGTGATATGGGCTGTACCCAAGATATCACCCCTAATTTCCCCAAGTTCCCAAGTCTTCATGTCTTTCTCCACGGTAAACACAGAGGAGAAATATTCATTGAGGACAAAGTGCAGGTCATTGAATAAGTCCAATTTGGTGTTAGTTGGTTGGCATAGAAAGGGCCTGTATGACTGTGACTCTATCTTTGACCAAAACAGTTGCACAAGCACAGCACGTCCACGTGATGATGCATTTTCGTGAAATACAATCATACAATCCCGACAGTGCAGCAAGAGGCCATTCAGGCCATCAACTCTACTCCAACCCAAAACCCAAATCCGCACCCTATGTCGGAGGGCCCTACTTAACATGACTAAACCAGCTAGTCTGTACATCCCTCGACACAAGGGACACTAGACATCTTTGGACTGTGGAAGGAGCATTTGGCAGAAACCCACACAGACAGTCACACAATGCTGGACTCAACACGGTCCATGGTGCTGTGGAGCAGCACTGCCAACGAGCGTGTCACTACGCTTTCCGATGAGAAAGAGAATTTTCCTCAATATCTTTGTGGGAGGGGGGGAGAGACAGACAGAGCGGAGCAGCGAGAGGGCGAGAGCGGGGCAGCGAGAGGGCGAGAGGGCGAGAGGCACACAGAGAGACTGCGAGAGCGTGACAGAGGGGCCGTGAGAGCGAGGCAGCAAGAGGACAGAGACAGACAGGCAGGCAGGCTCAGCGCGAGAGCAGGGCGCAGAGAAAGCGGGAGAGACAGACAGGCAGACTCAGACACAGCGAGAAAGAGAGAGCGAGAGACACAGCGAAAGAAAGAGAGAGAGACGCAGCCAGAGAGAGAGAGAGAGAGAGAGACGCAGCCAGAGAGAGAGAGAGAGAGACGCAGCCAGAGAGAGAGAGACGGAGAGAGAGAGACGCAGCCAGAGAGAGAGAGA
>NC_063337.1:65787314-65791058 GCF_021869965.1 Rhincodon typus
CCATCCCCGCCTCTTCGACCTGTTTGTTTCCTCTCCACCTATCCTCTCCTCTATCCCTCTTCTATCCGCCTCCCACTCTCTCCCTATTTGTTTCAAAACCCCCTTCCCCTCCCCCTTTTCTGATGAAGGGTCTAGGCCCGAAACGTCAGCCTCTCTGCTCCTATGATGCTGCTTGGCCTGCTGTGTTCATCCAGCCATGCACCTTGTTGTCTCGGATTCTCCAGCATCTGCAGTTCCTACTATCTCTCACTCAGAGTTTTGATGCCTTGGGAAATACAGGGCTTTGAAGACTGGGTGGGACACTGGAGGTGAAGCTCCACAATCTGCCAGGCTTGGAGGGCTGAAGGGCCTGTTCCTGTGCTGTATGTTTCATTCATTATAAAGAACAAAGAAAATATGAAAATTGTAAGCTATCAGCTGTTAACATATTGAATTATGCTTTTCAATCAGCATATTAAGGCTTTATGCAGGAAATTCCCACAGCCTCAATAGTTTAGTTGGTAGACAGTGAATCAGAGCATTGTTGTTTAAATCTTGCTTGAGATATTTCTTTTTTCTTAAATGTGTAATTCAAAATATTTTCTTTTAATACTTTTACCAGACAAAAAGCAATTTTCCAGAGTGTCAAAAAAGCCTAGCTAGACGAGGGACAAGAACTTATAATTGTACAGGCTGAAAATGGGCAACTTGAACTTTGATATCAAGCCAATGTGTCAGGGTTTTCAGTTAATTGCATTCAAAAGACACGGATTACAACAGTACATGCACAGGTAGTGTTTCCCTCTACTGTTACAGTGCAGATAAATGTGGCCTTACCAAATTGTGCAACAGCTACTAGTAGGCTTCTGGTTTAACATTAATTTCTGGAAGTATTGGAAATCAGAAATAAAAACAGAAGATGCCTGAAATACTTTGAAGGTCTAACAGCATTTGTAGAGAGAAAAACAAAGTTAAGGATGAAAGTTCACGGACCTAAAACATTACCTTTTTCCCCCTCCCCTTAGATGCTGCCAGAGCTGATTACTTTCAGCATTTCTTTTTATTACTGTTGACTAGCAACATGCAAAACACTACACATTAAAGTTTAAGTCAGACGCTAAATATAAAAACTTAAATTTTAGCAAACAAACAATCAACTTTTAACAACCAGGAACTAGTTTTCTGCAGTTCTACTCCATAGAACTGGACTCCATGATACTGTGCTCATGCAAAATGTGCAAGAATGTATATTAAGGGCAGGTTAAGCATCATTTTTTTATTCCTGAAAGTCTTGATTTGTATTTTTCAAAATAGCCAATATAAAAAAGACACTGCCTGTAAGATCTCCTCCAAGCCACTCACCATCTTGACTTGAAAACACATTAACGTTCCTTCACTGTTGATGGGTCAAAACAGTTCAAGAAGGCAGCTCAAGGGCAACTAGTGATGGACAATAAATGCAGGCCAGCCAGCACCATCCACATACCATAAATGAGTAAATAAAACAAGTGGATAAATAAAACAAAACAAATCTCAATCATGAGTCACATCCCCCATAAAGGAGTGGAAAAATAAAGTTATAAACTAAACAATGTAAACTTCCAAGATACTAAAGATGTAAGGATATCAATGGTTGTGGTAGCTTGTGTAAGAAAACTATGTTGAAGTAGAAGATCAGGAAGATCAGTTTCCCGTCAGTTTCAATAGTTATACTGTGAGGAAGCAGTAATAAAACTGCTTATTTAGCATTATGAAAATAGGAGGAGAATTAGAAATGTACAGCATAGAAAGCCATCAGTCATATACCAGACTCAAATGTTAACTTTTTCTCTCTCCGCAAATGCAGCGTGACCTGAGTTTCTCCAGTTTTCTGTTTGTTTCACATTTCCTGATTCTATGGTATTTTACCTTTAGTCAGCCTCTCATGCTTGCGTCCATACTTTGCAAAAAACTACCAATTCTTCCTATAACATGGCTTGTTCTCCACAGACCTACAAGCTTTCTTTGAAGTAGATATTCAAATGTTTATTTTTTAGTCACCACTGAATCTGCTTCCACCACCTTTTTTAAGCATGGCTAGAAATAAAACTTCAACTCCCCTCTGATTCTTTTGTTAAATTGCCTTAAATCTGCATCCTCTGTTTATATTCTTCTTTGAAATAGATTTTCTGCTTACTCAATCAAATCCCTTCATTACTTTAAACACTTTAACAAATAAATTGCTGTGCTCCAAGAACAATCACAGCTAATCTAGCTGTATCAAGCGCCCTAGCAAAAACATTGCGTTTTGCAGTTTACTGTCTCACAGGTTTAAATAAGTGAGTAATTGAAAGCAGATTTTAAACTTTAACCCTACGAACTGCCGCAAACAGGAACTGTAATGCCATTTCTTTTGTCTACAATCAGAGGCAAAGCGCTGGGAAAGCTACTCCACCTCATCACAGGCACTTAATGTTAATCTCAAAGTTTATCACTAGCACTTAGTTAATTTTTTTTAAAAAACTGGAGGATTTTCAACAGAACACCTGAAAATAAAACCGCTCTGGGACTGTAGGAATAGTGGAAACCAACTAACATTTTCTCAATTTACAACAATGACGATCTGAGGCCTGTCACTGAACTAATAGAAACCGAGAAAAAGCAGAGGGCTCATAGGGCTGAATGCCTTCGGTAATGAAAAATTATTAAAAGCTACACAGATAAACAAACAGATAGTTAATCTCGAATGACACTAAAATAGAAAAAGTGATAAATATCTTCACTAAAGAAGTTGTCGAAACACGCTTACCAGAAAAAGACTTTAGAGAATATATTGGCAGTTGCCATTGGGTTGGGTTTATCCTCTCGGTAGACGGGCTCCATGGTAGTTTGTGTCTATGAGAAGGAAAGAGTAAAGCTACTGACAGACAATACTGGCACCCGTTCCTTGGGCGAGCAATCACGGGCCAGGGGGCGGAAACGGAAGCAGGGTTCGGAGCCAGTGAAGGAGCAGGACGCAAGAGCTGGTCCAAGGGAGGAGAGGTCACCACAGTGATCATGCTCTCCGATTGCTGGGTAGAATCACCTGTCTTGTTGTCGGTTAGTCCGTATTGCTGCTGTTTTAGTTTCAAATCAACACATATTATATACCACACTTCTGAAACAGGTAGTCGTGAACCCGGGTCTCCTGCCTTAGAGGTAGGAATGTTACCATTGTGCCGCAAGCTGCTCTATCGACTGTTTAATATGGCCATGATTTGAATGTGCCGGTGTTGGACAAGGTCAGAAGTTACACAACACCCGGCAATAGTCTAGCTGTAGAGCTGGATGAACACAGCAGGCCAAGCAGTATCAGAGGAGCAGTAAGGCTTCCTGACGTGTTCATCCAGCTCTACACCTTGTTATCTTAAATTCTCCAGCATCGGCAGTTGCCACTATCTCTGTACTATAGAACATAGAACATAGAACATTACAGCGCAGTACAGGCCCTTCGGCCCTCGATGTTGCGCCGACCTGTGAAACCAATCTGAAGCCCATCTAACCTAAACTATTCCATTATCATCCATATGTTTATCCAATGACCATTTAAATGCCCTTAAAGTGGGCGAGTCTACTATTTTTGCAGGCAGGGCATTCCACGCCCTTACTACTCTCTGAGTAAAGAACCTACCTCTGACATCTGTCCTATATCTATCACCCCTCAATTTAAAGCTATGTCCCCTCGTGCTAGCCATCACCATCCGAGGAAAAAGGCTCCCACTGTCCACCCTATCTAATCCTCTGATC
>NC_063337.1:65791068-65829111 GCF_021869965.1 Rhincodon typus
TGGACACCGAGATCTTTCTGCTCATCCACACTACCAAGAATCTTACCATTAGCCCAGTACTCTGTATTCCTGTTACTCCTTCCAAAGTGAATCACCTCACACTTTTCCGCATTAAACTCCATTTGCCACCTCTCAGCCCAGCTCTGCAGCTTATCTATGTCCCTCTGTAACCTGCAACATCCTTCCGCACTATCCACAACTCCACCGACTTTGGTGTCATCCGCAAATTTACTAACCCATCCTTCTATGCCGTCATCCAGGTCATTTATAAAAATGACAAACAGCAGTGTACCCAAAACAGATCTTTGAGGTACACCACTAGTAACTGAGCTCCAGGATGAACATTTCCCATCAACCACCACCCTCTGTCTTCTGGTGTTGTGTGACTTATGATTTTTAATATGGCGTTGAGATCTGTAACATTAGAGTGCAGCTTCTCCACCCTTGGAAGTGTTGGAAACACATAATTCGCAGCTCAAGTAGATCAGTGGTGTGGAGGTACTGGTGTTGGACTGGGTGCACAGTCAGAAGTCACACGACGCCAGGTTATAGTCCAACAGGTTCATTTGAAATCACAAGCTTTCGCAGCGCTGCTGAATCATCAGGTGGAGTGCCTGTCAATATGTGCGATCTTCTTGGAGATCTTCTCCACTTTGAGCCAGCAGTTTATTTGAAATCACAAGGTCCCAGAGACATTGGCTGAAGGAGCAGCACTCCGGAAGGTTGTGGTTTCAAATAAACCTGTAACCTGGTATCGTGGGACAGCTAGATCTGGTAGAGAGAGAGGAGAAAAAAAACACCGTTTTAAGATAAGTGTATTATTTCATGGGATGTGGGCGACACGGGATTCATCGCCCTTTCAAAACAAAGCAGAGGATTTTTTTTGTCTCGCTGAGTCTTTGGAACTGCCTTCCTAAAAAGGCAGTCGAAGCGAGGTCTTTGAATGAATTGTTGAAGCATTGTAAATACAAATCAAAATAAGGAGAACATTTGTCTAAATCATGAATCTTGAAAAATATAAGATTCTGAAGATTGTTGATAGGATGGACATCGAGAGGATATATCCCCTTGTGGGAGAACAGGAGTCGCTGTTTCAAAAGCAAGTGTCACCTATTTAATACAGAGATGAGGTGAAATATTTCTCTCACCGTCATGAGTTTGTAGAACTTCCTGAAAAGGTATTGGTGAAAGAGTACTCGACTGTATGTGTGAGTCATTGTAAACATGAATCAAAATCAATGGGAATCAGAACCATCGAAAAAAAATTGTTTCAGAGATAGCAGGAACTGCAGATGCTGGAGAATCTGAGATAACAAGGTGTAGAGCTGGATGAACACAGCAGGCCAAGCAGCATCGGAGGAGCAGGAAGGTTGACATTTCGGGCCTAGACCCAACCTTCCTGCTCCTCCTCCGGAAAAAAAAGCACGTTTTTAAGATAAATAGAATTTCATGGGGTGTGTGCAATACGGGATCCATCACCCTTTCAAAACAAAGCAGACATTTTCTTTTGTCTCACGGAGTCTTCGGAACCCCTTCCAGAAAAGGCATTGGTCTATCATAAACCTTGAAACCCTGAAGGTTCAGTGCATTTGGAGAGAATCCTTCTCTTTATGGAGGAATCTAGAACTAAGGGATTGCCTATTTATGACAGAGATGAGGAGAACTTTTTTTTCTCAGATATTCATGAGTCTTTAGAACTTTCTCATGTCAAAGGCAGTGGCAGCAGAGTCTCTGAATATTTTTATGCTGCATTTGCTGACACCATGGAGAAATGGCACATGTATGCATTAACAAACAGCCGCGAAGAGATCAGAAACAAAAACAGAAATTGCTTGAAAACCTCAGCAGGTCTGGTAGCATCTGTGAAGAGAAAACAGAGTTAACGTTTCAGGTCCGGTGACCCTTCCTCAAAACTGATGGTGGCTAGGAAATGTTGGTTTATATGCAGAGGATAGGGTTGGGGGAGGGGGTAAGGAGTAAAAGATAGGTGGAGATATAGCCCAAAAAGAGAGAAGAACAGTTGGACAGACTAAGGAGTGGATAACAATCTGGCTGGGAGGGTTAACAGCTGCTAATGGAGACCGTTAGTGGCTATTTGAGGCCTGGTGTGACAGGTAGGGGGCTAGGACATGGGAGAGTTGGGCCCTAAAATTATTGAACTCAATATTGGGTCTGGAGGGCTGCAGGTTCTCTAAGCAGAAAATGAAGTGTTGTTTTCTAGCCTGTGCTGAGCTTCACTGGAACACTGCAACAAGTCTGAGACAGAGATGTTGGCCAGGGAACAGGGCAGTGTGTTAAAGTGGCAGGCAACTGGAAGTTCAGGGTCTTTTTTTCAGGCAGGACTTATATGTTCTGCAAAAGAGTCGCCCAGTCTATGCTTAGTTTCCCCAATCTAGAGGAGACCACATTGTGAGCTGTGAATGCAGTAGACTAGATTGTGAGAAGTGCAGGTAAAATGCTACTTCACCTGGGTTCTTGGATTTTGAGGAGGGGGGAGTTAAATGGGCAAGTGTTACACCTTTGGCAGGGGAACGTGCCATGGGGCTGTGGGGGTGTGTTGGGAGTGAAGGAAGAGTGGAACAGGGTGTCCCGGAGGGAACGGTCCCTGCGGAAGGCAGACAAGGGAGGGGAGGGGACTATGTGTCTGCTGGTGGCATCTTCCTGGAGGTGGTGGAAGTGGTGAGCTGATGATCTTCTGGATGTGGATGCTGGTGGGATGGTAGGTAAGGACAAGGGGAACCCTATTGCTGTTGCGGGAAGGAAGAGAGGGGGTGAGGGTGGAAGTGCAGGAGATAGCTCGGACCTAGTTGAGGGCCCTGTCGAGAATAGTGCTGGGGAGTCCTCGGTTGAGGAAGAAGGTGGACATTTTGGAGGCTCCCTTGTCAAAGTTGGCCTCACCAGAACATATGCAATGGAGACAGAGGAACTGGGAGAATGGAATGGAGTCTTTACAGGAGGAAGCGAGCTGTGCATAGCTGGGGCCTATCAGCATTGAGGCAATGGAAGGGAGATCACCAGATGAAGTAAGGTCAGTGACCGTGGTCGAGGTGGCCAATGTCATGTCGACAGTTCTCAATTATCAGATCGAGTACAGGTAAAAGGCCAGAGGGAGGGGTCCAGATGGAGGGAGAGTTTTGGAGCTGGGTGAAGGGGTTTGTGGGATAGGGAGAGGACTCTTGTCCAAAGAAATGGGCATGGAGGCGAAGACGGCAGAAGAAGAGTTTGACATCATGTCGTGCCCAAAATTCATTAAGATGGGGACGCAGAGGGATAAAGCTGAGACCTTTGCTGAGTACAGAACATTCAGCATCAGAGAGCGGAAGGTTAAGAGCGATGGTGAATACCTGACAGGAGGTGGGGTTGGGGGAGGGGATAGAGACAGAGGGAAGGGGAGGGAAGGAAGGTTCCAGACAGCCATGTCTGTCTCTGAGTTGTTGTGTCTTGTGTGCCTTGATGCCTGAAAGGAGAAGAAAAATTTTCTTGTTAGCACGGTGAATGAGCCAAGGATGAAGTGGAACTGCGAAGTGGTGCAGCCCTGAGCCAGCGTAATGTGATTCTGTTGGAGAGCTAGGTCAGGAGTGTGCCGGGGAGGGGGAGGGGGCAGAATGGATCAGGGAGGGGAGGGAAGCACCCATGTGTTCCCTTGCTCACCACCATCCATTCTCTTGCTTCCTCCATGCATTCTCTCTCTCACCTCCATCCATTCATTCTTACTCTTCCCCTTCCATCTGATTTCTTTCTTCCCCTGTCTGTTTTCTCTCTCTGTAGCCTTGTTCGATTCCCAATTCAATGCTGTACCTATTCAACCACATTCGCAGTACAGACATTACTCATGATGCACACGAGTTTCCAAGAGAGCACGTGTGCAGTTGACCCGCAATTTCAGTGTCAGCAAGCACTGCTATATTTTTAAGTCATTCTTGTTTTGCAGTGTTATTAAGGGCATGCATGAATGTGGAGTATTCAGATCAGCCATGATCTTGGTGAAGCATGCTGAAGAGATTGAGTTGCCTTCTCTTTCTAGTTCATACATGAATTACATTTACAAATATGTTCTTATGTTTTTCCTTTGTGGGAGGTGGATATTTTCCATCCCTATTGTGCCTTGAAATGAGTCTCTTCTTAGTCCATTTCAGAGGGCTATTTTGAGTTAGGGCGTCTGAAGTCATATGTAGGCCAGCCCAAATAAGGATGGGCACAAGTGAACTGGATGAATTTTTACAACAATCAGTGACAGTTCTCATGTCTGCCATTTTTCAGATTAGTTTTCACCCTAGATTTATTGATTGAATTCAAATTCAACAAGATGTCATGAAGAGATTTATACCTATGTTTCCAAAGCATCAGCCTGTACCTCTGGATTATCAATCAAGTAACATTAACACAATGCCACAGTCTGCCCATCCAAACATGTGATGTCTGCCACTAGAGCAGTCCTTCCCACACCTTTCATTATGTATCCCTTATGTGATACCTCAGATTTCATTTAACGCCAGACTGAAAATATAAGTTTGCAGGGGCTGACTGGTGGGGGAAGGTGGCTTTGGTTGTTAAGATGGTCAGCTAACAATTACCTGGAAGGAAAGAGTCATTAACAAATACTTCACAACTCGGGAGTAGGAAAAGTAAAATTTAACTCAGGAATAGGAAAGGTGAAATCACAATGCTGGGGGCATACTACAGGCCTCCCAACAGCCAGCAGGAGTCAGAAGAGAGAATATGCAGACAGATTTTGGAAAGATGTAAAAGCAGCAGGATTCTTTTTGGTGGGTGATTTTAACTTCTCCTATCTTGACTGGGATTCACTTCATGCTGGGGGCTTGGATGGGGCAGAATTTGTAATGACCATTCAGGAGGGTTTCTTGACACAATATGTAAACAGTCCAACCAGGGAAGGGGATATACTGGACCTAGTTTTGGGAAATGAGTCCAGCCAGGTGAGTGAAGTTTCAGTGGGGGAACATTTCGGGCGTAGTGACTACAAGACTGTGAGTTTTAAGATACTCATGGATAGCGATAACAGCAGTCCTCGAGTGGAGGTGTTAAATTGGGGGAAGGCAAACTACAACAATATTAGGCAGGAATTGGAGAATGTTGGTTAGAGGCAATCTAATGCAATTAGAGGCAATTAGAGCTGCATAGGCAGCTGTTTGAGGGTAAATCCACATCAGGCGTGTAGGTGTATTTCAAATGGTAGTTGATGAGAATTTAAGAGCGGCACGTTCCTGCAAGAATGAAGGATAGGTATGGCAAGTTATGTGAACCTTGGATGACCAGGGACATTATGACCTTGGTCAAAAGGAAAAGGGAGGGATACATAAGGCTTAGGATCATGGCAACTAACGAAGCCCTTGAAGTATATAAGGAAGTAGGAAAGAACTTAAACAAGGAGTTAGAAGGGCTACAAGGGGTCATTGAAAAGTCATCATCAAACAGTATTAAGGACAATCCCAAGGCTTTTTATACATCTATAAAAAGCAAGAGGGTAGCCAGGGAAAGGGTTGCCCCACTTATGGACAAAGGAGGGAATCTATATGTGGAACCAGAAGAGGAAGGTAATACACTAATGTCCGTATTCACCAAAGAGAAGGAATTGGTGGAGGATGATCTCAGGGAAGGGAGTATCAAATTTCTAAGGCAAGTTGCTACTAAAAACGAAGCGGTGTTGTGTGTCTTAAAAAGTATCAAGGTAGGTAAGTCCATGGGTCCTGATGGATCTATCCCAGAATATTGAGGGAGGCAAGACGACAAATTACTGGAGCATTAACAAACATCTTTGCATCGCCTTTGGCCACAGGTGAAGTCCCAGAGGACTGGAGAATAGCCAATGTTGTCCCATTGTTTAAGAAGGGCAACAGGGATAATCCAGGAAATTACCGGCCTGTGAACCTCGCATAGGGAAGTTATTGAAAAAGATTCTCAGGGACAAGATTTACATGCATTTAGAAGCAAAAGGACTTACTGACGATAAACTTCCAGATGGTGGCAGGGTAAGTCACTCCATTTGGTGCTCCACACTGCTCACCAGTTCCCTTTCTCTTCCTTATTTTATCCTTCCTTTTTCTTTTTCTCTCCTTCTCTCTCCCTCTATAGTAATTCTATCCCACCCCACCCCTTTTAATGACCTACCTGAGGAGTCAGGAAGGAGCCAGGTTGTGAGCAGGAACCACGTGGTGGGAGCTGAACGCACGGATTGTGTCCTGCAGCAATGGTGGATCAAGAATGGGCTTGCAAGAGCAGGCCGGTGAAGCAGCGAAAATGAGGTCAGCCCAGTGAAGCAATGGCAGCGAGAGCAGGCCGGTGAGGCAACCCAGAGTGGGACGCTGGCAGCAGCATGGCCTGGGCTGAAAAGCCCAGATGGGGACTCTGACGGCAGCATGGTGTGGGCTGGAAAGCCGAGTGCAAGACTATGGTGGAGGCATGGCGAGGCCCGGAAAACCCAGAGCAGGATTACAGCAGTGGAAAGGAAAGTTGGACTCCCTTAAGTTAATTCTTTTCCATTGTCTTATTCTAAGTTAATGTGAATGGTGAAGGTACACATTTTTCGATGTATTTTTACATTGAATAGAGTCATGGAGTAATACAATATGGAAACAGGCCCTTTGGCCCAAACTGGTTCATGCTGACCATGGTACCCACTCAGCTAGTTCCAATTGCCCACATTTGGTCCATATCCCTCTAAACCCTTTTCATCCATGTACCTATCCAAATGCTTTTTAAATGTTGCTATTGTACTTGCCTCAACCACTTTCTCCAGCAGCCCATTCTATATACGCACCACTCTCTGCACGAAGAAGTTGTGCCTCAGGTCCTTTTTATATCTGTCATATCTCAACTTAAACCAATGCCCTCTAGTTTTCAATTCTCCATCCCTGGGAAAAAGACTATATGCATTTATCCTATCTATGCCCCTCATGATTTTATATCCCTCGATAAGGTCACCCCTCATTCTCGTACATGATAATAAATAATTCAATAGACATCATGCTTTTGTGCGGGAGAGGTCATGCCTCACTAACTTGATTAAGTCTTTTGAGGAGGTGATGAAGATGATTGATGAAGGAAAAGCAGTTGAGGTTGTCTACATGACTTCAGTAAAGCCTTTAACAAGGTCCCTCATGGCAGAGTAGTACAAAATGTGAAGTTACATGGTACTAGAGGTGAGCTGGCAAGATTGATACAGAATTGATAAAAAAACAAAAGAACTATGGATGCTGTAAATCAGAAATAAAAACAGAAGTTGCTGGAAAAGCTCAGCAGGTCTGACAGCATCTGTGAAGAGAAATCAGAGTTAACATTTCGGGTCCAGTGACCTTTCCTCAATATAGACCCTCAATACAGAATTGCCTTAGTCATAGGAGACAGAGGGTAGTGGTGGAAGGATGCTTTTTGGAATAGAGGGTTGTGACTGGTGGTGTTCCACAGTGATCCACAATAGCTGGGATCTCTGCTGTTTGTGGTCTACATAAATGATTTGGAGGAAAACGTGGCTGGTCTAATTTGTAAGTTTGTGGATGATACAAAGATTAGTGACGTTGTGGATAGTAAGGAGGATTGTCAGATCAGTTTGTGGCATGGTAGAAAAATAGCAAATGGAGTTCAATCTGGACAAATGTGAGGCAATGCAATTTGGAAGGTCAAGCACAGGTTGAAATTATACAGGGAATAGCAGAACCCTTAGGAGAGGATTCTTATGCAGAAGGATCTGGGTGTGCATGTCCACAGATCACTGAAGGTGGCAGTGCAGGCAGATAAGGTAATATAAAATGCCTATGGCATGCCTGCCTTCATTGGAAGGAGCATTGAGTACAAGTATAGGCAAATTATGCTGCAGGCTTATGGAACTTCAGTTAAGTCACACTTGGAATATTGCATACAGTTCTGGTCATCACACTACCAGAAGGATGCGGATGCTTTGGAGAGGGTACAGTAAAGGTTTACCAGGATGTTGCCTGGTATGGAGGATTTTAGCTATGTGGAAAAGTTGGATAGACTGGGTTTGTTTTCACTGGAACACAGGAGGTTGAGGGGCAACCTGATAGAAAATTATAAGATTATGGATGGCATGGATAGAGTATAAAGTATGAGCTTTTTCCCAGACTGGAGGAGTCAATTACCAGGGGACACAGGTTCAAGGTGCTGGAGGGGATGTTTCAAAGAGATGTGCAAGGCAAGTATTTCGCACAAAGGGTGGTGAATACCTGGAACATGCTGTCAGAGGAGGTGATGAAGGTAGACACAATAACAGCATTCAAGAAGCACCTGGATGAATATATAAATAGTAAGGGAATAGAGGGATATGAATCCTGTGAGTGAAGACAGTTTTAGTATGGAAGGGCAAATGTGTTGGCACAGGCTTGGAGGCCCATAGGGCCTGTTCCTATGCATGTTTTGTTCTTTGTTCACAATAGCACTTCTGCTTTGAGCCATAGGTCAAAATTTAAACTTGTGTGACGTGTTTAACGATAGTTAAATTCAGTTTTTATTCCATGTGGTTCCAGCAGTTTATCAGTATTTTTGGAAGAATTGTATTGAATGCACTGGGCCCGACAGTACTGGGCATGTTTGATCAAGGAACTGTTTTGCTGAGTACACTGCTCCCTGTGTTGCACTGAATAGCTTAAAAAAACTCCTGAATGTCGCCACTTCAGCTACCTCCATTCATGACTTCTCAATGAGAACCTTGGGCTTCTTTCTTTTGCATTATTGAGGAAAAGTTTACCGTCTCTTGCTTCTATCTTGACCCATTAGTAATTCCAGTGTTGCAGCATTAAATCTGGATGATGCCTTTGCTCTATGTGGACCATTCGTCATGAATACATCCAGTTTCTAACTGTATGTTGTCCCTTTCGCTTGCGCTGAGATTGCTTCATCCCACCCACTGCCTTAACTGGAGACACAAAATCCAGAATTCAAAATTAATTACTCCAGATGAGTTACAATCAGAGATTCTGATCTGCAGGATCAACCTCCAGGTTTCGGCCACACAATTACAACCCCTAACTATCCTTTCCTCACTATTCCTGTTACTTTTAAGCCAATGTCAGGGCTACTGTGTCCAATTTTAGGATGGATGTCAAGGTCTTAGAGTGTAGAGATGATGCACTCCGATACCAGGAATAAGCAATATCAAGAGACTGGAGTTGTTCTTTCAGGACCACACAAGGTGAATGAGAGATTTGACAGAGGTATTGAAAATGATCCAGAGTTTTGGTAAAGCAAGGAAACACTGCTTCCAGTAGCAGAAGAGGTGGTGATAGTAGTAAAGAATGAGAAGCAACACAGGGTGAAAACAAAATTGTTGGAAATCGTTTGTTTTCTTTTCAACTGACATAGTGATTGGAATAGATTCAACAATAGCATTTGACAGGAAATTGATGAAGGGCTTGAGGTGTAAAGATTTTTATTGCAATTGAGACCCAGCAAGGGAGCAGTAATTCACTCTTTCAAAGTACTAACTGAGGCATGGAGGGCTGAATGGCCTCCTCCGTGCTGCATCGTTATATAAATTTATGATTGTCGCATGTATTGTACTTCTCACTTTGAAAACCCCAGTCATTCCTTTGGAAGGGATACTGATTTTTTTGAAGTATGGTAGTTAGATTTGATGCTTATTTTTGTACTATCATGGTAATATATAGTATAAACAGCAAGATTAATGTATTTAGACATCATAATAGCAGGCCCAATGTATGTATGTGCTATGGATGAATGATGTAATGTCAGTTTAAATACGTCAAAAATGCATTTAACCTGGTGTAAACAATAAAATATTGTAAGTGCAAATAACCCATAATAATAAGATCATCATAACAACAAGTTAACATTTTAAAACCAAGTCTGTCTGCTGTTACATAAATCCTCAGTTTAGGGATACAGGCCAGAAAAAATGTCCAGGATGTTGATGTGCTTTCTTCCTATCAGGTCAAGCAAAAGCGCCTGTGACAAGTTATGAGGCCTGGTCAACAAGGTGGATTTGAAGAAGCATTTCAAAGGAACAGGTGAGATGGAGACGGTTAGGAAGGAAATTCCAGCACATTGAAGCAGAAGCAAAAACCTCAGTCGTTCAAACCTATTCCGCTATTCAACTGGAACATAGCTAATTTGTACCTTTATTGTAATTCTGGGAGCTGGCTGAAAAGATCTAAAACTTGAGAAACTGTGTGAACAGCTGGGAGTTTATGTTTTCCAAGAAGTGACCAAACTGTGTAAGAATGTTATCAAGCTGGAGAGAGTTCAGAAGAGATTTACCAGATTGTTGACGGGAATGGAAGGTTTGAGTTATAATGAGAGGCTGGATAGGCAGGGACATTTTTCCACTGGAGTGTATAAGTCAGAGTCATACAGCACAGAAGCAGACCCTTCGATCCAACCAGTCCATGCTGCACATAATCCCAAACTAAACTAGTCCCACCTGCCTGCACCTGGCTCATATCTCTTCAAACCTTTCCCATTCAAGTACTTATCTAAATGTGTTTTAAATGTTGTAACTATACCCGCACCCGATTTCAATTAATGTTGAATGCCCAGTATCTCTGTGAATGGATTTCGATTGAAGTTGAATATCTGTTCTCTCTGTAGACCCCATACTGTCTGTGCTGGGTAGCCCAAGGTGTAAAAGCTCTCTTGGGCTCGAGTCTTGTTAATGTCAGTTGATTGTTCTTTTGGAGTGAAGTGTAAATTGGAATTCCAGGCCAAACCATAGTCCCAGATAGAAATCTCCATTCTGCTGGCTCTGTTGTATATTTGCTGCAGCCTGAGTCCAGGGCTTTGCCCAGTATTTTAGAGATTGGAAAATTCCAGGGTTTTAGGTGAGGGTTTTATTTCTTGATCCTATAGCCTCCCAATAGGCAGCAAGAGATCATAAACAAATATGTAAGCAACGTATGGAAAGATCTAAGAATAATAGTATAGTTGTTGTGTGCAATTTTAACTTCCCCCAATATTGACTTTGACTTCCTTAGTTCCAAGGCTTAGATGGGGCAGAATTTTTTTAGGTGCTTCCAGGAGTGTTTCTTGAAACAATATGTAGATAGCCAATTAAGGAAGGGACAATATTAGAGTTTGCATTGAGGAAAAAGCCTGTCCAGGCAATCAAAGTTTCAGTGGGGGAACATTTTAGAAACAGTGATCATGATTCTGTAAGTTTTAAGGTAGTTTTGGATAAGGATAAGACTGGTCCTCAGGTGGAAGTGCTAAACTGGGGAAGGCTTTTATAACAGTATTAGACAGGAATGGGAGAAATTAGATTCTGAGCAGCTATTTGAGGGAAATCCAAATCTGACATGTGGGAGTCTTTTAAATGCCAGTTGATCAGAGTTCAGGAGCAGCATGTTCATGTGAGGCTGATAGATAAGGATGGCAAGATTCAGGAACCCTGGCTGCTAATTCGATGGGCATTGTGACTTCCATGCTTTTCATAACTCTTCCCTTTGTTTGCATATGCTAGAATTTTGGAAAGTTAATTACTGCTGTAATAACTTCTAAATGAAATCTCAAGCCATACAGTAAATACTACGAAAATTCAGTTCTTAAGGGATCATAATATTCAACATGTCTACTTTAAACTGATTTGAAAAAGTAGCTGTACATTTAGAATTCCAGA
This sequence comes from Rhincodon typus, assembly GCF_021869965.1. Classification (NCBI taxonomy): domain Eukaryota; kingdom Metazoa; phylum Chordata; class Chondrichthyes; order Orectolobiformes; family Rhincodontidae; genus Rhincodon; species Rhincodon typus. Next base: position 65,802,674 of record NC_063337.1, read on the forward strand.
AGAGAAATAAAATTAAAATATGGCACTGCTTTAATCCCATATCCCTACACATCTATGTTATTAAAACATTAATTTCTCCTTTCTACTAATGAACTTGAACCATCTGGAGTTCATAGAGACACAACATAAATTAACACAAACTACAAGCATTGCTCTAGCAGGTAGCAGGAGGACATAGATGGAGACACCATATGGTCTTACGTTAGCATCTTGCAAGCTTTCACCTGCTATCCAGGAAGTATCTGCCCTGTTGATCAAGAGCGGATTGGAGAGGCTATCTGTCATCTATCCCAGGATACTGAAGGAGGCAAGGGATGAGATTACTTTGGCAGAGATCTTTGTATCCTCTTAAGCTGCAGGTGAGATCCCAGAAGACTGAAGAATAGCCAGTTTGTAAACAGTTTCCTTTGTTTAGGAAGTGCAATCGGAAAATTCCAGGAAACTATAGGCTAGTGAGCCTTACATCAATGGTTGGGAACTTTCTGGAGAAGATTCACTTGCATTTGGAAAATATTGGACTTGTTAGGGATAGTCAACATAGTTTTGTGCAGGGGAGGTCTTGTCTCACAGATTTGATTGAATTTTTGGAGGAAGTGACAAATATGGTTGAAGAGGTTAAGACAGTGGAAGTTGTCCACATAGACTATACTACAGTATCTCATAAAGTCCTTCATGGTAGGCTGGTCCAGAAGATTAAGTCACATGAATTCCATGTGAATTTGTAAGTTGGATACAAAATTGGCTTGATCAGAGAAGACAGAGGGTAATTAGAGTCATGGAGATGTACAGCATGGAAACAGGCCCTTCAGTCCAACTCATCCATGCCACTCAGATATCCTAAATTAATCTAGTCCCATTTGCCAACATTGGCCCATATCCCTCTAAAACCTTTCAATTCATATGACATCTAGACGCCTTTTAAATGTTGTAATTGTACCAGCTTCTACCACTTCCTCTGGCAGCACCCTCTGCGTGAAAATGTTGCCACTTAGATCCCTTTTAAATCTTATCCCTTTCACCTTAAACCTTTGCCCTCTAGTTTGGACTCCCCTATCCAGGAGAAACGACTTTGGCTATTCACTCTTTTCATGCCACTCATGATGTTTTAAACATCTGTAAGATCACTCCTCGGCCTCTAATGGTCCAGGGAAAATAGCCTCAGCCTATTCACCTGCTCCCTATAGCTCAAACTCTCCAATGCTGGCAACATCCTCGTAAATCTTTTCTGAATCCTTTCAAGTTTTATTACATCTTTGCAATAGCAGGGAGACCAGAAATGAGCACAGTATTCCAATAGTAGCCTAACCAATGTCCTGTACAACTGCAACATGACCTCCCAACTCCTGTACTCATTGCACTGACTAATAAAGGCAAGTGTACCAGGCCTTCTTCACTACCCTGTCTACCTGCGACTCCTCTTTCAAGGAGCTATGAACCTGCACTCACAAGTCTCTTTGATGGGCAACACTCCTCAGGATCTTACCATTAAGTGCATAAGTCCTGCCCTGATTTGCCCTAACAAAATGCAGCACCTCTCATTTATCTAAATTAAACTCCATCTGCCACTCCTCAGCCCATCTGATCAATGTCATGTTGTATTCTAAGGCAACCTTCTTCACTCTCCACTATACCACCAATTTTGGTGTCATCAGCAAACTTACTAACCATACCTCCTATATTCACTTGTGGAAGGGTGTTTTTCTGGCAGAAGATCTGTGACCAGTTGTGTTCGGTAAGGATCAGTGCTAGGACCTCTGTTGTTTATAATTGAAAAAATGATATGAATGAAAATGTACATGGTCTGATTAGTAAGTTTGCAGGCAACTAGTCTGTAATTAGAATTAGCCTTTATTGTCACATATTCTCAATGAGTATAGTGAAGAGTTTATATGTTGCCACTTACAGTACCATCTTAGGTGCAGAGATGCCGAAGTACAGCTTCTTTAGTTACAAGATCTTAGAAAATAAGGAAATAAAATGTCCAATGATGCAAAAATAAAAGACTTCCAACCAAACTACAGTGGTACCTAGCCTTCAGACTGCACTGGGCCCTGGCTCCAGAATATGCCAATTTTCACCTTGAGGCTCACGAGGCTGGATAATCACTTCAGACTGCCACACCAAGCTGAGGACACCATGCTGGTGTGAGATCACGTTCAAAGAACCAGACGACCAGCATCAGTGAGTGGCGAAAATAGCCTCTTTATTGTACATTCACAGCAGCACGATGTAAGGCAAAATAGAATCGTAAAATCATAGCTCAAAAGCAGCCATTTTTATACAGAATTTAAGCATTCATTAACATTCTAACACTTGACTGTTAAGCAGTAGATATTGTACAAAAACCGTTTTGCAGGAAATCAGAGATGATTTAAACATTCGCTAAATGTTAGCAGTTATTGCTGAGTGTTAATGGTTATTTTAATGAGAATAGAGTGTCTGCCTGGTTTGTCCTTGCATAATTCAAAAGGTGTTAGTCTTGTTATTTTCAAGGTTAGAATTTTAAAGCTAGAAAAAGGCATCTTGTGTTTTTTTGAAATAAAAATCTGGGTTCCTATCAATTTTGATTGTCTGTGGTTTTTATTTACTATCGCTTGTTTAGTTAGTTTCATGGTTGCGTCCATCTGTGAGTTCTATTTACTATCATTCGTTCATTCATTCAATTTCGCGGGTCACATCTGTTGTGGTAGTGCTGTCAGTTTCATTCATTCATTCATTTATTCATTCATTTATTCATTCATTCAAGGTCGCACAGTTTGGAACATAGCGCTGTTAGTTTTAACAGTAGGTTAAAGGCTGCTTACATACACTGCATAGCATTTGTTAGTTTTATTAGTGGGGTAAAATTTTCTTACATACATATTGAATAAAAACTTGGGACAGGTACCTTGTTACATAATATACAGGAAAAGTCTGCAGGGAAGTAACATTTTACTTTAAAGGAAGAGGGCTAATCCAATTATGATCTTTGAATGATACTTGGAGCCACTCTGGCTGGAGGGGTTTAGATAAAGGATTTGGTAATAGCACCTATTCACAGTTAGATTTTAAGATCAAACAACCCTATTTTTGGTGTGGGAGTGCAAAAAGGTTCCATCCTGTAGCGTCTGTGCGGTTTTGTTAGCCATCACGCCTGACGACACCTTTGAATAGAATGTCGGTTTTGTTAAATGGGGTTGTTTACATAGCGCGTTATGCATGACTGCACTTTCAAGAGGAGTGTAACCACAACTTCAAGTGGTTGTAATTTGATATGGTAGCAGGCTCCTGAATTAGTTTGAATGGTGGGTAGCTGGAACATGGAAATCTGCAGTTAGTATTATAACCACGAATTAATGGATTAATGGACATGATTTATGAAGTTGTATTAAAAGTTGTTAATGGACATGAATTCTGATATATCAGTTCCCCCTTTGATTCTACTGAAATCCCTCAAAGAGAGTCACCAAATAACCTTAAAGGTAACACTGGGGTCTCTTAGATGTTGAAGGAGACTGCGGAGATATAGCTTGCAGCTTGTTGCCAGCCGCATTTTAGAACATAGAACACAGAACAGTACAGCACAGTACAGGCCCGTCAGCCCATGATGTTGTGCCGAACTTTTACCCTTATCCTAAGGTCTATCTAACCTCCACCCCTACCTTATAATATCATCCATATTTCTATCTAATAGCTGCTTAAATGCCCCTAATGAGGCTGACTCCACTACCCTCTCCAGCAATACATTCCACGCCTCTACCACTCTCTGAGTAAAGAACCTACCTCTGACGTCTCCCCTCTATCTACCTCCACTCACTTTAAAACTATGCCCCCTCGTAATAGCTACCTCCACCCTACGAAAAAGTCTCTGGCTGTCCACTCTATCTATACCTCTGATCATTTTGTACACCTCTATCAAGTCACCTCTCATTCTTCGTTGTTCTAAGGAGAAAAGCCCTAGCTCTCTCAACCTTTCCGCGTAAGACCTTCCCTCCATTCCAGGCAACATCCTGATAAATCTCCTCTGCACCTTTTCCAACACCTCCACATCTTTCCTGTAATGAGGCGACCAGAACTGGACACAATACTCCAGATGTGGCCGAACCAGGGTTTTGTATAGCTGGAGCATAACTTCATGGCTCTTGAACTCGATCCTTCTATTGATGAAAGCTAACACACCATATGTCTTCTTAACAACTCTATCTACCTGGGTGGCAGCTTTCAGGGTACTGTGAACATGAACCCCAAGATCCCTCTGCTCTTCCACACTACCAAGAATCTTTCCGTTAACCCTGTATTCTGCTTTCAAGTTTTTCCTTCCAAAATGAATCACCTCACACTTTTCAGGGTTAAACTCCATCGGTGACTTCTCAGCCCAGCTCTGCATCCTATCAATGTGCCTTTGTATCCTAGAACAGCTCTCCGCACTGTCCACAACTCAACCCACCTTCGTATTGTCTGCAAACTTGCTAATCCACCCTTCCACTCCTTCATCCAAATCATTTACAAAAAATCACAAATAGAAGAGGACCCAGGACAGATCCTTGTGGTACACCACTCGTAACTGAGCAACATGTTGAATATTTTCTGTCCACTACCACCCTTTGTCTGCTAAGGGTCAGCCAACTCTGAATCCAATCTGCCACATTTCCCCCTAACCCATGCCTCCTTTCCTTCTGCATGAGCCTACCATGGGGAACCTTATCAAACGCCTTACTTAAATCCATGTATACCACATCCACTGCTCTACCTTCATCCACGTGTTTAGTCACCTCTTCAAAGAATTCAATAAGGTTTGTGAGGCATGATCTACCCCTCACAAATCCATGTTGACTGTCATGAATCAAACTGTGCCTTTCCAAGTCATCATAAATCCTATCCTTTCCAATAATTTGCCCACCACTGATGTAAGACTAACTGGCCTGTAATTTCCGGAGTTATCCCTATTCCCTTTTTTGAACAAGAGAATGACGTTTGCCTCTCTCCAATCTTCCGGCACTATACCCATGGACAGTGAGGACGAAAAGATCATCGCCAAAAGCCCTGCAATCTCTTCCCTCGCCTACCATAAAATCCTTGGATAAATCCCATCAGGCCTGGGGGACTTATCTATCTTCAACTTCCTCAAAATTCCTAGCACATCTTCCTTACTAACATCGACCTTCTCTAGCCTACCAGCCTGTTTCACACTGTCCTCATCTACAAATAGGTCCCTCTCAGTTGTGAATACCGGAGAAAAGTATTCATTAAGGACCTGTCCTATCTCTTTAGGCTCCCTGCACAAATTCCCTTTACAATCCTTGATCAGCCCTACCCTTTCGCTAGTCATTCTCTTATTCCTCACATACGTGTAAAAAGCCTTGGAGTTTTCCTTGATCCTATCTGCCAAGGTTTTCTCATGCCCCCTTATAGCACTTCTAAGCTCTTTCTTCAGCTCCTTCCTGGATAACTTGTATCCCTCTAGAGCCTTTCCATTCCTTGTTTCCTAAACCTTACATAAGCATCCTTCTTCCTCTTAATCAGTCGTTCAACCTCTCTCGAGAACCAAGGCTCCCTCACTCAACTGCATCTTCCCTGCTTGCTAGGGACAAACATATCGAGCACACACAGTATGCATTCCTTAAACAATCTCCACATTTCAATAGTGCTCTTCCCTGACAGCATCTGTTCCCAATTTATGTTACCCAGTTCTTGCCTAACAGAATTGTAATTACCCTTCCCCCAATTACAAACCTTTACCCTGCTGTATGTACCTATCCTTTTCCATGACTATTGTAAAAGTAACAGAGTTATGATCGCTACCGCCAAAATGCTCTCCTACCAACAGGTCTAAAACTTGCCAAGCACCAAATCCAAAGTGGCCTCTCCTCGAGCTGGTCTATCTAATTACTGTATCAGGAATCGTTCCTGAACGCACTGGACAAAATCCGCTCCATCTAAACTATTACAACTAAAAAGTTTTCAATCAATATTTGGAAAGTTGAAGTCACCCATGACTACAACCCTGTGAGTTTCTGCACCTTTCCAGTATCTGCCTCCCAATCCGCTCCTCAACTTCTCTGCAACTGTTAGGGGGTCTGTAAAAAAACACCAACAAAGTGACTGCTCCTTTCTTGTTCTGGACCTCAACTCAAACTGACTCTGTAGACATATCACTCTCGAACTGCCTTTCAGTAGCTGCTATACTGGCCCTGACTAGCAATGCCACTCCCCCGCCTCTTTTTCTACTCTCCCTATTTCTTTAAAGCATCTAAATCCCAGAATTTCCAACAACCATTCCTGTCCCTGAGTTACCCAAATTTCTGTAATGGCCACAACATCGTAGTTCCAAGTACCAACCCATGCTCTAAGTTCATCCGCCTTATTTCTGATCCTTCTAGCATTGAAGTATACACACCTCAAACCATCTCTGTGTCCACAATTACGCTCCATCGACCACATTTCTTTATAAACAACCTCACTCCCTGTTGTGTCCGTTGGAAGGCTAAATACCTCATCCTCTGAATTATAAATCCGGTTCCCCACCCCTTGCCAATCTAGTTTAAACCATCCCACATAGCTCGAGCAAATCTCCCTCCCAGGATATTTGTGCCCTTCCGGTTCAGGTGCAACCGTCCTTACTGTACAGGTCCCAGCTTCCCCAGAATGTGCTCCAATTATCCACATAATGGAAGCCCTCCCTCCTACACCAGCCCTGTAGCCACGTGTTTAGCTGCACTCTCTCCCTATTTCTTACCTCGTTATCACGTGGCACTGGTAGGAATCCAGAGGTAACTACCCTGTTTGTCCTGGACTTCAGCTTCCAACCTGACTCCCTGTACTCGTTTTTCACATTCTCAGTCCTTTTTCTACCTCTGTCATTGGTACCAACGTGTACCATGACTGCTGGTTGCTCACCCTCCCCTTTAAGGATTTTGAAGACACGATCCGAGATACCACGGATCCTGGCACCTGGGAGGCAACCCACCATCCGTTCATCTTGTTCACGTCCACAGAACTGCCTGTCTGTGCCTCTTACTATTGAATCCCCCACTACAATTGCTCTCCTATTCTCCCCCCTTCCCTTCTGTGCCACAGGGTCAGGCTCAGTGCCAGAGACCTGTCTGCTATGGCCTTCCCCTGGTAGGTCGTCCCCCTCAACAGTATCCAAAGCGGTATACTTATTATTGAGGGGAACGGCCACAGGGGATCCCTGCACTGTCTGCCTATCCCCTTTCCTCCTAATGACAGTCACCCAGCTACCTTTTTCCTGTTCCTTGGGTGTGACCACCTCCTTATTACTCCTCTCTATCACCCCGTCAGCCTCCCAAATGATCCAGAGTTCATCCAGCTCCAGCTCCAGTTCCCTAACGCGGTTTTTGAGGAGCTGGAATTGGGTGCAGTTCTCACAGGTGAAGTCAGAGGGGACACCAGCAGTGACCCTTACCTCCCACATCCTGCAAGAGGAGCATGCAACTGCCCTAGCTTCCATTCCCTCTACTCTAGATTTCCAGAAGAATGAAAAAAAAAGCCTTACCTTAACAACCCTCCACACAGTCTTTTTTTTTGGTTAGAGGAGGAAGCTGGGTGGGAGACACTACACGTGTAGTGTTTCGGGTTTAGCCAATTTTATAAAGGAGCAAACGATATAAATGGCTAGGACAATAATGACGGTCATAGCAAGTCCCTGCACCATAGTCGTTCCCAAGGATCCCAACCATCCTGTTGCCCAACTCCACAGGGAGGAAGGGGGAGGTTGTCAGATTTTTTTCAAACTCCTTCTTAATATGGTCGGCCAGATTGGTAATACTCTCGGAGTTGTCCAGGATGTAAGTATAACATTCGGAGCCAATAAGGGCACAAGTGCCCCCCTTCTCAGCGAAAATGAAGTCGAGAGCCATCCTGTTCTGGATTGCTACTGTGCGAATAGCAACCATCTCATTTTTTACGCTGTTGAGGGCGGAGAATGTGTCATTGCCCACCTTTTCTAGCATTGAAGCTATGGTTATGGCCTCTCTGGCCAGCTTGGCTGTGCCATAAAAAGTGAATGCTATGGCAAAGAAGCGTTGGGTCTCAGAGACAGTTCAAATTTAGCAGAGTGATATATGTGTGGGACCACATACCTGAGGTAACATGAACCTTGCCAATGGGTAGGGAGCCACGGGTATGCTTTAAGACCACCAACATAAACTATGGATCAGATACATGGATGACAATTTTGTCATCTTCAAACAGACTAAACTAGAGGAGACATGCCAACTTATAAACAACACTCTCAATGGCATCAAATTCACCAGGGAAGAAGAAAAGAACGAACAGCTCCCACTCCTATACAGCATGGTAGAACGCAGGGCCAATGGGGATTTTCTGACAAAGGTACACAGAAAGGCCACATACGCAGATCAAGCCCTGAATTTCAACAGTAACCACCCCAACACCCACAAATGAAGTTGCATGAAAACACTATTTAAACGAGCGACAACACACTGCAGCAACCCAGAACTATGCCAAAATGAAGAATAATACATCTACCAAGTATTTAAGAACAACGGATACCCGAACAGCTGGGTCTGACAATGCCTATTACACAAACAGCAACAGGAAGATACAGTACATTCTAACACACTTATCACATTACCGTACATCAAGAACATATCCAAACTGACCACAAGACCCCGACGACCATTGGACATCAGGTGGCACACAAACCTACATCAACCCAATGCCAACTGCTAACTCGAACCAAAGACCCCTTACCCACTATGGACAGAACCAACGTGATATACAAGATTCCATGCAAGGACTGCACAAACATTACATTGGACAGGCAGGAAGGAAACTGGCCTCAAGAATACATGAACACCAACTAGCAACAAAAAACACGAGCAACACTCACTCGTCTCCATTCACATGGATAAGGAGAACCACCAGTTCGATTGGGACAACACAACATCAGGATCCTAGGACAGGCCAAACGGAGACAAGGACAGGAATTTCTAGTGGCCTGGTTTGCCACCAAGAAGGCCATCAATAAACACATAGAATCAGACCCTACATACACACCACTGCGAAGAAAAACCGGAAATGAGGCAATCAACTCCAACAGACCTCACAGTTTAAATAACAGGCGGGAAAACACAACAGCTGTACTGTTGAGGCTGCACTGATGATGTAACCCATAGGGTAATGAAACATCTGCAAACTAGTGGACCAGATCAGTGAGTGAACCAATCACATGATATCTTGGGGTTTGTGGAAGAATCCCAGGAGCCTCTCGCCTGATGAATTCCTCTGTGTCTGCCACAAGACCAATGGGGTCCATTTTGGTAGTGGGGCAGAAACTGAGACCTCACCTATGACTCTATGATCTGAGAACTTCAATTTTATCTGGTTGAAGTTGACGATAGATTTCTGTAGTGGTGCTGGTTTCAACCATGGTACCAGGGTGGCTTGGTTACTGCTGGTGGTGATGCCAAGTTTCTCCAGTTTCTTGTTTTTGGTGTGCATGTAGGTAGCATAGTTCCATTGCTTTGTCTGCTTGGCAATGGCTCATAGTAGTCCGCTGTATCCTGAGTGCAAGCTGAGAATATGGACTCTATCTCAATTTCAAAATTGCGGCCTCCGCTGTAGAGTTGGTGTATGAGATAATTGAGGAGTGTGCGAGAGGTGCGGTGGCAGAGTCTCTCAGCATAGTCTGTGTTGCAGGTTGACGAGTGCGTTCATGATCTGTAGTTCTTTTGGAATCTTCTCTGCTTTCTTGCATCTCTGCAGAAACTTGATGGCTGGTCGATATACGCAAACTTCTTTGAGTTCCTGTCCACTTTGAGCCGGCCATTTTGTGGTGTCGATGGTAGCCATGATACGAAGGTACCAGTGTTGGACAGGGGTGGACAAGGTCAGAAGTCACATGACACATTATTATAGTGAAACAGGGTCAGAACGAGGTGTAATTTCTGTGCTGTTAGGAACTGTTGGACAACTGGGGTCGAGATGGTGGGTAATGGTTGGGGGGCACTCTGTCGGTCGTGTCCTGTGTGCGTCTTCTGAAGAGGTTATTGCGGTTTTTCGCTGTAGCACGTTGGAACTGGCGGTCAATGAGTTAAGCATCGTATCCCATTCTTATGAGGGTGTCTTTTGGCATCTTCAGGTGTCCGTTGCATTCCTCGTCCTCTGAGCAGATCCTGTGTATACGCAGGGCTTGTCTGTAGGGATTGGCCTCTTTAACATGTTTAGGGTGGAAGCTAGAGAAGCATGGTACCGTGAGGTTATCTGTGGGCTTGCGGTAGAATGAGGTACTGAGGTGTCCATCCTTGATGGAGATGTGCGTGTCCAAGAATGAGACTGATTCTGAAGGGAAATCCATGGTAAGTCTAATGGTGCGATGAACCTTGTTGATATTGTTGTGTAGTAATTTCAGTGATTCCTTGCCATGAGTCCAAAGGAAGAAAAGGTTGTCAATGTATCTGGTGTATAGCATTGATTGGAGGTCCTGTGTAGCAAAGAAGTTTTGCTCAAACTTGTGCATGAAATGTTGGCATATTGGGGTACAAATTCTGGGCCCCATAGCTGTTCCATATGTCTGTAAAATTTTTGTGATGCCCTGTTTTGTCACCATCACCTTGATAATCTGTTATCATCTCCCTACGCTAATTGTTTGTGCAGTTTTGGATTACTTGTTACTTTGGTTAGACCCTCAGCATGTGACTCTTATACTCATCGTGTTATTCCAGTCATAGAGATGGACAGCATAGAAACAGAACCTTTGGTCCAGCTCATCCAATCCTACCAGCGGTCCTATATCAATTTAGTTCCATTTGCTAGCATTTGGCCCATATCTCTCTAAACCTTTCCTGTTCATATACAGATTCAGATGTCTTTTAAATGTTGTAATTGTACCCGCCTCCACCACTTCCCCTGTCAGCTCATTCCATATAGGCACCACCAACTCCGTGAAAACTTAGGTCCCCTTCATATCTTTCCCCTCTCACCTTAAATCCTCTAGTTTTGGACTCCACTACCCCGGAGAAAAGACCTTGCAAATTTACCCTATCCATGCCCCTTGTGATCTTATAAACCTCTATAAGGTCATCCCTCAGCCTCCGACGCTCCAGGGAAAATAGCCCCCAGCCTATTTGGCTTCTTCCTATAACTCAAACCCTCCAACCCTGGCGACATCGTCATAAATCTTTTCTGAACCTTTTCAAGTTTCACAACATCCTGTAGGAGGGAGATCAGAATTGCACGCAATGCTCCACAAGTGGCCAAACCAACATCCTTTACAGCCGCAACGTGGCCTTCCAAATCCTATACTCAATGGATTGACCAATAAAGGCAAGCATACCAAATGCCTTCTTCGCTATCCTATCTACATGCGACTCCACTTTCAAATTCATAGTTCCTTGTACTCCAAGGTCTCTTTGTTCAGCAACACTCCCCAGGACCTTATCATTAAGTTATAAGCCCTGCCCGGATTTGCTTTTCCAAAATGCAGCATCACACATTTATCTAAATTCAACTCCATCTGCCACTCCTCAGCCCATTGGCCCATCTGATTCAAGGTCCAATTGTACTCTGAGATAACCTTCTTCACTGTCCAGTACACCACCAATTTTGGTTTCATCTGTAAATCTACTAACCATACCTCCTATATTCACATCCAAATCATTTATATAAATAACAAAAAGCATTAGCTTAATCAGGGATAGTCAGCATGACGTTGGCAGAGGGAGGTCATGCCGAACAAATTTGATTGAATTTTTTGAGGAGCTGGCCAGAGTTTATATGGATTTCAGCAAGGTCACACATAGGAGACTTATCAAGAAGGCAAATGAGCATAGGATACAGGGTAATTTAGTAAAGTATATTCAAAATTGGCTCAGTTGTAGGAGACAATTGTAGATGGATATGAACCACATACAGGCAAATGGAACTAGATTAATTGTGAAAATTGGGCAGCATGGACAAGTTGGGTCAAAAGGCCTGTTTGCATGGTGTAAACCTATATGACTCTATAATGACAGAAGTCTGCTTTAGTGAGTGGAAGCCAATGTCCAGTGGCATACCTCAGAGATCTATGCTGGGTCACCTATTTTTCATTTACATAAATAACAAACACAACTGTGTATGGTTTTAGATTAGTGAGTTTGTGGATGACACAAGGGTTAATCGGGTGATTAACAGTGAGGTTGAGTGTCTTGGGCATTAAGATGCTAAAAACAGGATGATCAAATGGACAGATAAGTAGCGGATGGAATTTAACCCTGATTAGTGTGAGGTGATATACTTTAGAAGGAGTAATTTGACAAGAAAGTATTTCATGAGCAGCATGAACCTATAAAGTTCTGTGGAATAAAGTGACCTTAGAATGTTTGTCCCTAGATTTCTCAAGGCAGAATGTCATGTCCCGAGGAATACAGGGAGAACTAGCCATCTGAATGCAAAATTGGCTCGAAGGTAGGAAACAGAGAGTGGTGGTGGTGAGTTGCTTTTTGTACTGGAGGCTTATGACCAGCAATGTGCAGCAAGGATCGGTGCTGAGTCCACTGCTTTTTGTTATTTGTATAAATGATTTGGATGTGAATATAGGAGGTATAGTTAGTAAGTTTACAGATGACACCAAAATTGGTGTTGTACTGGACTGTAAAAAAGGTTATTTCAGAGTACAACGGGACCATGATCAGATGAGAGTTTCATTTAGGTAAACGTGCGGTGCTACATTTTGGTAACGCAAGTCGGGGCAGGACTTATGCACTTAATAGTAAGGACCTAGGATGTGTTGCCGAACAAAGAGACCTTGGGGTGCAGGTTCATAGTTCCTTGAAAGTGGAGTTGCAGGTAGACTGGTGGCGAAGAAGGCATTTAGTATGCTTGCCTTTATTGGTCAGTCCATTGAGTATAGGAGTTATGAGGTCATATTGCAGCTGTACAGGACCTTGGTCAGGCCACTTTTGGAATACTGCATTCAAGAACATAGAACGTAGAACAGTACAGCACAGTACAGGCCCTTCGGCCCACGATGTTGTACCGACCTATTATCCTACTCTGGTCTCCCTGCTATAGGAAGGATATTGTGAAACTTGAAAGAGTTCAGAAAAGATTGACAAGGATGTTGCCAGATTGGATGGCTTGAGCTATAGGGAGAAAGCTGAATAGGCTGGAGCTATTTTCGATGGAGCATCAGAGCCTGAGGGGTGATCTATAGAGTTTTATAAAATCATGAAGGGCATAGATAGGCCGAATAACCTAGGTCTGTTCCCCAGGGTAAGACAATTCAGAACTAGGGGACGTAAGTTTAAGGTGAGAGAGGAAAGATTTGAAAGTGGCCTAAGGGGCAACTTTTCACGCAGAGGGCAGTACGTATATGGAAAGAGCTGCCAGAGGAGGTGGTGGAGGCAGGTACAATTACAACATTTAAAAGGCATCTGGATGGGTACATTAATCAGAAGGGTTTAGAGGGATATGGGCTAATTGCTGGCAAATGGAATTAGATTCATTTAGGATATCCGGTCAACATTGACGAGTTGGACCAAAGGGGTGGCATGCTACCTTACTGCACCAGCAACCTGGGTTCGATCCCAGCCTCGGGCAACTGTCTGTGTGGAGTTTGCACATTCTCCCCATTGTCTGTGTGAGTTTCCTCCAGGTGCTCCAGTTTCCTCCCACAGTCCAAAGATGTGAAGGTTAGGTGGATTAGCCATGCTAAGTGGAGCATTGTGTCCAGGGATGTCCAGGCTAGGTGGGTTAGCCAGGGGGAATGCCAGTTTACAGGGGTAGGGGGTGGGTGGGATGCTCTTCAGAGGGTTGGTGTGGAATTGCTTTCACACTGTAGGGATTCTATGGATTCCATGGGTTTGTTTCTATGCTGAACATCTCTATGACTCTATATTGATTTCCATCAAGGAGAAGGTGCTGCAGCTGGCTGTCAATAAGTCAGTCATCAGTCAAGGTGAAATAAGAGGAAGTTTCTGGAGTGGTGAAAAGGGAGTAGTTTTATAATTTTAATAGCGTGTTCATAGGATCAGGGAAGGGAGGATGCTTGGCAATCTGTCAAAAATGATTCTTCCACACAAAAATAGAAGTTGCTGGGGAAACTAAAAAAGTCTGGTAGCATCTGTAGAGAGAAAACAGAATTAACATTTCAAGTCCAGTGATCCTTCTTAAAAACATCAGAAGAAGGGTCACTGGACTTGAAACGTGTAAACTCTTATTTCTGTCCACAGACAATGCCAAACCAGCTGAGTTTCCCCAGCAATTTCTGTTGTATGTTTCAAATCTCCAGCAGCCACAGTTCTTTGTTTTATTTTAGGAATGAAGCTTTGATGGTTTGTGACTTTGAAGGCTTTCTTGCATTGGAGGGGAAAGTGTGACTGCATGTTGAAAGTGTAAGATTCAGACACCGAGTCACATCCGCCAGTGGTTCCAATGTTCTTTTATCTCAGTCCATTCACCTCGAAAGTTCATCAGATCAGTGATGAATTGTGGGATTACATCGATCTATTCTTCATGATAGCTCCCCGTGTCTCACAGTTGTCATAGTATCCCTGCGACCACCTGCCATGGCTCAACCTCTGCTTCCTCATTAGAGACTGGGCTGCCTTGAATCCTCCTCTGAAAAGGTTTCCCCTCGCTGAAGGACCAGATTATAAGGTCTTAGAGTCATACAGCACAGGCATAAACCCTTTGGTCTGCTCATCTACATCAAGCAGACCTAGTCCCATTTGCCAGCATTTGGCCCATATCCTTCTTAAACCCTTCCTATTCATATATCCAGCCTTTTAAATGTTGCAATTATACTCGCCTCCACCACTTCCTGTGGCAGCTCATTCCAGACACGCACTACCCTCTGTGTGAAACAGCTACTCCACAGGTCCTTTTTAAATCTTTCCCCTCTTATCTTAAACTTATATCCTCTAGTTTTGGACTCCCCAGCCTAGGAAAAAGACATTGGCTATTCACCCTATCCGTGTCCCTCATGACTTTATAAACTTCTATAAGATCACCCCTCAGCCTTTTTATCCTCTCCCTATAGCTCAAACCCACCAGTCCCGGCAACGTCCTTGTAGATCTTTTCTGCGCCTCTCAAGTTTTACAACATCCTTTTTATAGAAGGGCAACGAGAATTGTATGCAATACTCCAAATGTGGCCTCACCAAGGTCCTGTATAGCTGCAACATGACATCCCAATTCCTATACTCACTGTTATAACTAATGCAGGGAGGTGTGCCAAATGCCTTCTTCACACCCTGTCTACCTGCAATTCTATTTTCAAGGAAATATGCACCTGCACTCCTCGGTCTCTTGTTCAACAACAGTCCCCAAGGCCCTACCATTTCCTGTATGAGAGCTGCCCTGGTTTGCCTTACCAAAATGCAACACTTCACATTGATCTAAATTAAACTCCATCTGCTAATCGTAGGCTCATTTGCCCATCTGATCAAGGTCCCATTGTACTTTGAGATAATCTTCTTCACTGTCCACTACGCTACCTATGTTGATATCACCTGCAAATGTACCAACCATACCTGCTATATTCATATTCAAATCATTTATATATATGACATAAAGCAATGGACCTAGCACTGATCCTTGTGGCACCCCGCTGGTCACAGATAGCCAGTGTGTATTGGAAAGATTCACCGAATTCATCCATGCAGCTGAAGACCAATTGTCTGCTCACTTATGGTCCTGGTTGCAGTGTGGTGATCATTATAACACCACTCAACTTCCATCTCAGTACTTCTATTTGGAAACACTTCTCTAAGGTTTTATCACCAAGCAGCCATCAATGCAGTGTGTTCCAGATCTATAGGCATCTGTGGCAACTGAGAATGACTGAAGATATATAGCATGGCTGCTTTTCAGGTACTTTGCATAGACCTGCAGAATGCATTGATTGAACACATTTGTATGTCAGTGCAGTATATAAAAGCCACTGACTGCCCTGCTGGTGCATTGATGATGAGACAGATATCATCAATGACCCCTTGCATCCTCGTGAAATCAGCTTGGTGCAAAGCTTCTGGTATTTTCCAACTGACTGCTAAAATGAAGGACATTAATTTCTAGGCACCCTGAAACCTGGTATCAATCTACATGCAGTGATGTGCTGGATTTGCCTACTCTATTTGCCACAAGTGGCCTGAAATTACCCAGAGACAAAGAAATGAGGTGAGACTGACAGCCCTTGACATCAATGCCACAATCAACCAAGTATAACATCAAGGAGCCCTAGCAAAACTGGAATCAATGGGTATGAGAGGCAAGCTCTCTGCTGGTTGAAATCATACCTGAAATGTAGGCGGATGGTTGTAGTAGTTGGAGGTCAGTCATCTCAGCTCCTGGACATATCTCAGAAGCTCCTCAGGGTAGTGTCCTAGACATAACTATCTTCAGCTGATTCATCAATGACCTTCTTTCCATCATAAGGTCAGAAGAGGGGATATTTGCCGATGATTGCACAATGTTCAGCACCATTCACGGCCACTCGGATATTGAAGCAGTCCATGTTCAAATGCAACAAGATCTGGACAATATCCAGACTTGGGCCAACAAATGGGAAGTAACATTTGCAACACACAAATGTCAGGCAATGACCATCTCCAATAAAAGAAGATCTAACCACCTCCCCTTAACATTCAATGGTGTTACCAACACTGAATCCCCCACTATCAACATCTTTGGGGCTTACCAATGATCAGAAATTCTATTGGACTTGCCACATAAATGCAGTGGCTACAAAAGCAGGTCAGAGGCTAGGAATACTGTGGCAAGGTAACTCACCACCTTACTCCCCAAAACCTGTCCACCTTCTACAAGGCACAAGTCAGGTGTGTGATGGACTCCTCCTCACTTGTCTGGATGAGTACAGCTCCAACAACACTCAAGAAGCTTAACACCATCCAGGACAAAGCAGAACCACATCTACAAGCATCCACTCCCTCCAACACCAACGCTCAGTTGCAGCAGTGTATACTATCTCAAGATGCACTGCAGAAATTCACCAAATCCTTGGATAGCTCCTTCCAACCAATGACCACTTCCATCCAGAAGGACAAAGGCAACATATATGGGATCACCACCACCTGCAAGTTCCCCTCCAAACCACTCATCATCCTGACGTAGAAATATATCGCCATTCCTTCACTGCTGTTGGGTCAAAATCCTGGAACTCCCTCCCTACTGGCACTGTGGATCAACCTACAGTATATGGACTGCAGCAATTCAAGAAGGCAGCTTACCACCACCTTCTCAAGGGAAACAAAGGAACAGGCAATAAATGCTGACCAATCAGTGATGCCCACGTGCCATGTGTGAATAAAAATAAATTCTGCATTATCAGGACATGATACCAGAGGCACCGAGTGTCCATCCAGGCATTTGGAAGCCATCTCAGTAGCAAGAGTGCAACATAAGAACATTACCATCTCTTATGAAAGGTGAAGCCTGCAAAGACATTGTCACTCCATCATCTGAAGATGTGACACTTTCACCTTGTAAAAATGACTGGCAGGATACAGCCTTCATCCACATATGAATGTCTGCTTCTTACTCCCCTTTTGTAATTATTAATTGGATCATAGGTCATCCCTTCACTTGCTATTCAACTGTTGACACTTTAGTCACACCATTTGACACTTTTGATCACCTGCAAAGTTTATTATTCAGCCTGTCAATACTCCACTCACACCATTTGTATTTATCTTTTGACACTCTCAATTGCCTGGATTATTTTACCATTTTTTCTCTGCTTAAAAATTCTGTGCCTGTATGCTTCCCTCCACTTCACCTGATGAAAGAGCAGCGCTCCGAAAACTTGTGATTTCAAATAAACCTGTTGGATTATAACCTGGTGTCGTGTGACTTCTGACTTTGCCCACCCCAGTCCAACTTTGGCATCTCCACATCATGGTGAATGATTGGATCGACACATTTCTAGTCAGACCCCTGTGGAATAGACCTGATTATATTTAGAGGTTTATGACAGTGAAGGTTTCCTAAAAAAAAAACTGTCAGCAGCCTTTACTCTTAAAGTCAGAGTCCTCCAGCCTCTAAAACTATCCTTACATAAGACTGAAAAAATCGAGTGGGCATGTTTCACATGCATCCATTCTGGTATCACTTCAGGAGCATATTATAGCAATCAATTGGACTGTGAACGACTTTAAATGGCCCTTAATTATTAACCACAAAGTGGCTGGTGAGTGCCAATTTGAGAGCCACCCACACCAACTATATTACTGCAGATTGTTGTGATGACACCAGGTTCATGACCCAGTGTCAGCACAGTGGAATTACACTTCCACATGAGAAGCAGAGCACAAATCTCAACTGGTTGAATTGACACCAGTTTTCAGTCACAGTGACACAAGTTTATGAGTTGTGTTTTTTGGAAGGTAACTGTTGCCTTCGGTACGCCACTGTATCCAACAAATTGAGATTTAGCCAAAACCTTCAATTCAAAACTAGAGCCTGATCCTACAGCCAATGCTGGTGATAAAGATTTTAGCTTTGGACATCCAGACTCAAGCCGGAAACTTGACATAAGAATACATGAATTAACTCTGGTTACAAATATGCACTCACATTTTTAAATAGCAGGCTCTTTAAATTATATAGAAAACATATAATGCTGTTGAGAAATTGTCAATTGGGACAGAGTTTTAAAAGTGTAAAAACTCTGAAGGACAGGGTGAAAGTATGAAAGAATAGGAGTGAAGATCAGAAGATAGGAGATGCCTAGTAAGAGAAGGTTTGCACAGGATGTAAATTGATCTTTCTGACTTTGTACTCCCTCATTTTATAGTTAATATTCCTCAGCCTGCTGGAAGCTGTTTGCATTGACCAGTATGTTCAGAAACCATATGCCTGTGATATACCTGTGATTCTATACATCATGGAAGTCCCCACCTGCTTCAAGATGACCACCATCATCCTGGTACCAAAGAAAACACATGCAGCGTGCCTCAGTAACTACCATTCGGTGGCTCTGACCTCTATAATTATGAAGTGCTTTGAGAGGCTAGTCATGGCTCATTATCAACTCTAGTCTTCCAGCCTGCTTTGATCCCTTGCAATTTGTCTACTGTCGCATCAGGTCCATGGCAGGCGCTATCTCTCTGGCCCGACACCCATCCGTGGAATATCTGCAACACAAGGATAGCCTAGGTCAGGTTCCTACTTATTGACCACAGCTCCATTTTCAACATTATAATTCCAACCAAACTAATCTTGAAACTCCAAGACCTAGGTCTCTGCTCCACCTTCTGCAACTGGATTCTTGACTTCCTGTCCAGCAGATTGCAATCAGTGAAAATAGGCAACAATATTTCCTCCATGTCAGTCTTTGACACTGGCGAACTGCAACACTGCATACTCAGCCCCTTACCATACTCCCTGTACACTTGTGACTGTGTGGCCAAATTTCATCCTAATTCCGTCTACCAGTTCGCTGATGACACCACCGCTGTAGATCAGATCTCAAACAATGACGAGACAGAATAGTGGAACGAAATAGCTGCTTGGTGATGTGGTGTAAAGATAACAATCTCTCCCTCAATGTCAGCTGATCATTGACTTCAGGAAGCAAGGGGGAGGGCATACCCCTATTTACATAAGGAGTTGAGGTGGAGATGATCAAAAGCGTCAAGTTGCTAGGAGTGACGATCACCAACAATCTGTCCTGGTCCACCCACGTTGAATGTGACTGTCAAGAAAGTACAATAATGCCTCTACTTCCTCAGGAGGCCAAGGAAATTCAGCATGTCCGTAAAGACTCTTACCAATTTTTATAGATGCACCATTGAAAGTATTCTATTCGGATGCATCACAGCTTGGTATTGCAACTGCTCTGCCCAGGACCCTAAGAAACTACTGAGAATTGTGAACACAGCCCAGTCCATCACGCAAGCCAATCTTCCATTCATTGACTCCATCTATACTTCTCACTGCCTTGGAAAGGCAGCCAACATAATCAAAAGCCCCTCCCAATTTTCCGTCAGGCAGCACATACAAAAGCTTAAACACACGAACCAACAGATTCAACAAAAGCTTCTTCTGTGCAGTTATTAGACTTTTGAATGGACATTTCAAATTTAAAATTTAATGTTGATCTCGCCCTTTGTGCACTTTTTCTGTAGCCGTAACATTGTATTCATCACCCTGCTCTTTATGCCTATGCACTTTGTATGGTGTGATCTGCCTGTACTGCACGCAAAGCAACACTTTTCACTGTACCTAGGTACATGTGACAGTAGAAGTGAACTGGCCAGTCTATCTCTTATTTTTCTTTTGATTTATCTCTTAAATGTTTGTCTATCTTTGTGAGAGTGGGGGCTAGAATTAAAGAAGATTGGATTTAAATCAAAGACACTAATTAGATTACCCTGTTGTTTAACTTTGCTCTGCTAAAGCTAATGTATTAATAATAAATTATTAATTGTTTTGTTTAAGCTTTAAACTTGTCAGGCATCAGTCATTCAAAAAATCTGGTACAGGTTGTTCAGAAAGTCTGGTTAGGGTCAATTTTGAGAATTGTAATTTTACTGTGTTGTGATTACAGGGATAGGGAAGCTGATTTGATTTGGCTGTTTGTCACCTTGTCATAACAGGTAGGAGACAGACTGTCGTGGTCAAAAACTGTTTGTCTGACTGGAGGACAGTGTCCAGGGACATACCACAGGCATCAGTGCTGAATGTCTTATTGTTTGTGATATATCTAACCAGAAGTTAGGAGTATAAGGATGCACACGTTATGCTGCAGCTAGACAAAACCCTGGTTAGACCCCATTTGGAGCACTGTGAGCAGATCTGTGCACCACACATTAGGATATATGGCCCTTGGAGGGAATATGACAGGATAATGCAAGAATAGTATCTGCACTTCAGGAGTTGTTATGAGGAGATCTTATACAAATTTAGGTCTGTTTTCTCTAGAACTTAGAAGGTAACAGGATGATGTAATTGAAGTTTTCAACTTACTAACAGGAAAATATGGAGTAAATAAAGATAAACTATGAGGTTTTAGAGTAGATTTGTAGCTTGGGCTGTGGATGTTGTGGTTGGTTGACTCACCAAGCTGGTTTGTTGTTCTGCAGACATTTCATTACCCTACTAGGTAACATCATCAGTGCAGCGTCCGAGGAAGCGCTGTTGTGTTTTCCCGCCTGTTATTTAAACTCTGGTGTCTGTTGAGCTGGATTACCTCACTTCTGGTTTTCCTTTGCAATGGAGTGTATACGGGGTCTATGTGTTTATTGATGGCTTTCTTAGTGGAGAACCAGGCCTCTAGGAATTCCCGTGCTTGTCTCTGCTTCGCCTGTCCCAGGATCTTGGTGTTGTACCAATCGTATTGGTCATTTTCCTTATCTGTGTGGATGGAAATGAGTGAGTATTGGTTGTGTCTTTTTGTTGCCAGTTGATGTTCTTGTACAATTATTAATTGTTTTGTTTAAGCTTTAAACTTGTCAGGTATCAGTCATTCAAAAAATCTGGTATCGGTTATTCAGAAAGTCTGGTTAGGGACAGGTTTGAGTATTTTAATTTTATTGTGATTCCCTCCTGTCTGTCCAATGTAATGTCTGTCGCAGTCTTTGCAGGGAATCTTGTATATAACATCGGTTCTGTCCATAGTAGGTAGAGGGTCTTTGGTTTGGGTTAGCAGTTGGCATAGGGTTGATGTGGGTTTGTGTGCTACTCTGATGCTCAGTGATCGTAGGAGTCTTGTGGTCAGTTCAGATGTGATCTTGAACTATTGAAATAAACTATTTCCACTGGCTGGAGGCTCTGGGCATAGTGGGCATTGTCTAAAAATTAGACAGAGACCCTTCACGATAGATGGTGTGAAGTATTTCTACACACAGGGAGTGGTAGATGTTTGGAACTGTTTTCCCCAAAAGACGGTGAATGCTAGATCAGTAGTCAGTTTTAAATCTGAGATAGATTTTTTTTAAGCAAAGGTATTAAGGGATATAGGCCAAAGACAGTATATGGATTTAGGCCACAGATCAGACATGATCTCATTGAATGACATAACAGGCTCAAGTGGTTGAATGGCCTACTTCTGTTCCTATGACAATGTGGAGGGCTATGATAAGTAAATTTGCGGATGACACAAAGACAGGTCACATGGTTAATAGTGAGGATGAAGGTCTTAGATTACTGGAAGATACAGACAGATTGGTCAGCTGGGCAGATCAATGGCAGATGGAACTTAATCCTAAAAAGTGTGAGGAACAGAGAGATCTTGGGCTGTTTGTCCAAAGTTGCCTGAAGATACCAGGACAGGATAATGGGGTGGTTAAGCAGGGGCACTTGCCTTTTTCAGCAGTGGCATAAGAGTAGGGAGGTTATGTCGGAGTACAAAACTTTGGTGAGGCCTCAGCCGGAAAATCTGGTCACCACACTGCACTGGAGGATGTGCACTTTTCAGGATTAAGTTCGCTGTGCTCAGTCCATCTGACCAGCCTGTCTATATCATCCTGCAGTCTAAGGCTTTCCTCCTCTCGATTTACCACACCACTAGTTTCTGTATCATCTACAGACTTACTGATCATAACTCCTACATTCATAATAAAAACCGAAAGAACTGCAGATGCTGTAGATCAGGAACAAAAACAAAGTTGCTGAAGAGGCTAAGCAGGTCTGGCAGCATCTGTGAATGAAAAAACAGAGTTAACGTTTCAGGTCCAGTGACCCTTCCTCAGAACTCTGAGTTCTGAGGAACGGTCACCGGACCCAAAATGTTAACTCTGTCTTTTCCTTCACAGATGCTGCCAGACCTGCTGAGACTCTCCAGCAATTTTGTTTTTGTTTTTACTCCTACATTCATGTCTGGATCATTAATGTACACAACAAACAGCAAGGGACGCAGCATTGAACCCTGTGGTATGCCATTAGAATATAGAACATAGAAGAATACAGCACAGGAATGGGCCTTTCAACTCACAATGTTGTGCTGAACGTGACACCAAATTAAACGAATCCCTTCCGCATGCCCTTGGCCATATCCCTCCATTCCTTGCATATTCATTTGCTTATCTAAAAGTCCCTTAAACGCCCGTATTGTATCTGCCTCCACCATCAACCCTGGCAACATATTCCAGACTCCTACCACTCTCTGTGTAAAAAACTTGCCCCTCGCGTTTCCTTTCAACGTTCCCCCTTCTCACCTTAAATGCATCCCCCCTAGTTTTAGACATTTCAACTCTGGGAAAAGGATTCTGACCATCAACCCTATCTATGCATTTCATAATCTTACAAACTTCTATCAAGTCACCCCTCAGCCTCCGCTGCTTCACAGAAAACAGCCCTGGTTTTTCTAGCCTCTCCTTAATAGCTCATATCCTCTACTCTAGGCATCATCCTGGTAAACCTTTTCTGCACCCTTTCCAAAGCCTCCAAATCCTTTGTATAATAAGGCGGCATGGTGGCTCAGTGGTTAGCATTGCTGCCTCACGGCACCAGGGACCCGGGTTCAATTCCATCCTCGGGTGACTGTCTGTGAGGAGTTTGCACGTTCTCCCCGTGTCTGCGTGGGTTTCCTCCGGGTGCTCTGGTTTCCTCCCACAGTCCAAACACATGCAGGTTAGGTGGATTGACCATGCTAAATTGCCCGTAGTGTTCAGGGAGGTGTAGATTAGTGTAGAGGGTTATAGGGGGATGGGTCTGGGTGGGATGCTCTGAGGTTCAGTGTGGACTTGTTGGGCCAAAGGGCCTGTTTCCACACTGTAGGGATTCTATTCCATGAATGTGGCGATCAGAACTGAACTCTTAAGTATGGCCTAACCAAAGTCTTATAAAGCTGCAACATTATATCCTGACTCTCTTCTACTCAACTCTCCAACTGATATAGCCAAGCATGCCAAACAACTTCTTCAACACCCTATCTACTTACATGGCCACTTTCAGGGAGCTACGGACTTGAACCCCAAGAACTCTCTGTACATCAATGCTGCTCAGAGTTCTGCCATTAACTGTATACTTTTCCTTAACGTTTGATCTCCCAAAGTGCAGCATCTCACACTTACCTGGATTAAACTCCACCTGACATTTCTCTGCCCATATCCTCAAGTGATTTATATCCCACTGTACCTTTTGACAATCTTCTACACTATCCACAACTCCACCAATCTTTGTACCATCTGCAAAGTTACTACTTAATGTCATCTACATTTTCATCCAGGCCATTTATCTGCATCACAAACAGCAGAAGTCCCACAGTATGGTGGAATTCCATATGGATTCCCACAGAACACTAATGGTCACAGACCTCCAGACTGAAAAACACCTCTCCACCACTGCCCCCTGCCTTCAATGGGCAAGCCAATTCTGAGTCCACGTGGCCAAATCACTGTGGATCCCATGCATCATAATCTTCTGGATGAGCCTACCATGAGGGACCTTGTCAAAAGCCTTACTAAAATCTGTAGACAACATCCACTGCTCTACCCTCATTGATCACCTTTGTCACCTCCTCGAAAAATTTAATCAAGTTAGTAAGAATGACTTGCCCTGAACAAAGCCATGCTGACGGTCCCTAATTAGGCCATGTTTTTCCAAATGTGCGTACATCCTATCCTTAAGAATTCTCTCCAACAGCTTCCCAACCACCAACTCACTGGTCTAAACTTCCCTGGATTACCCCTATTTCCCTTCTTCAACAGAGGAACAACATTAGCTACTTGCCAGTCCTCCAGGACCTTTCCATTGGCTAATGAGAATACAAGGATCTTGGTCAAGTACTCATTTAGGATCTTGCCCACATTCTCTGTCCCAGGCACAAGTTCCCTTTTCCCTTCTTTATTCTTGAGTGGTCCTACCTTCTCCCTAGTTATCCTCTTGCTTTTGATGTATGTATAGAATACCTTGGAATTCTCTTTAACCCTACTTGCCAATGTCATTTCATGGCCCCTTCTTGCTGTCCTAATTCCCTGCTTGAGTTCTTTTCTGCTTTCCTTATATTCCTCATGGCCCCTATCAGATTTTAGCTTTCAAAACCTTACACATGCTTCCTTTTCCCTTTTGACTAAATTCACAACCTCCCTCATTTTCCAAGGGTTCCTTACCCTGCCATCCTTGTCCTTCCTCCTTACTAGAACATGCCGGTCCTGAACTCTCAACAGCAAGTCTTTAAACAATTCCCACATATCAATGTGGACTTGCGTGATAACAGCTCCTCCCAATTAATGCTCCCTAGCTCCTGCTTAATTCTGATGTAATTTGCCCTTCCCAATTTCGTACCTTGCCACAGGTCCTGATTTATCCTTATTCATAACTATCTTAAAACTTAAGGAGTTGTGATTATTGTTTCCTAAATGCTCTCGCACTGAAAGGTCAAGGTCAGAAATCCTATGACACCAGGTTATAGTCCAACAGGTTTCTTTGAAAACACAAGCTTTTGGAGCCTCACACCTTCTTCAGGTGTTCGTGAGAGAGGTGGTATCAGACAGAAAATTCATAAGTAAAAGATCAAAGGGTCACACCACTGAACAGAATGTATTATACAAACCTAAGACGATGTTAAATCTTTAATCAGTTAGAAGCTTTTAATTGATTAATATGTATATGTAAATCCCCAAATTTCATTCAAGTCACTGCCCTGAGAGAACTGAAGGTTTTATTAGTGTAAAGAAGTGACACTTTAGGTCAGACAATGCATGTTAGGTGTGAGTCCTTGTTTAGAAATTGGTTTGGAGTCAGACTGGTTTTATTTCTAAAGTAGGAACTTAGAAAATTCCACATTGACTCACTGTCTATAAATTGTGTGTGTGTGTGTGTGTGTGTTTCTGTGTGCGAGAGACTGTGTGGGAGAGAGAGTGTGTGTGTGTGTGGGAGAGAGAGAGAGAGAGTGTGTGTGTGTGTGCATGTGTGTGTGTGCATGTGTGTGCGTGTGTGTGTGTGTGTGAGCGAGAGAGAGAGAGTGAGAGTGTGTGTTAAGGACGAGAGAGAGAGAGTGTGTGTGTGTGAAGACAGTGAGTATATGTGTGTGGGGGTGAGAGAGAGAGTGGGTGTGGGGTGACAGAGAGAGTGTGTGTGTGTGTGAGGGGGGGTGTGGGAGAGTGTGTGTATGTGTATGTGTGTGTGTGTCTGTATGTGTGTGTGTGCGCGCACGCGAGAGAGAGTGAATGTGTGTGTGTGCGGGGGGATGAGAGAGAGTGTGTGTGAGGGAGAGAGTGTGTGTGGGACAGAGTATGTGTGTGTGTGAGAGAGAGAGTGTGCGAGAGAGTGTGCGTGTGGGAGAGAGTGTATGTGTATGTGTCGGGTGGGGAGAGTGTGTGTGTGTGTGTGTGTGTGTGTGTGTGTATGTGTGTGTGTGCGTGTGTGTGTGTGTGTGAGCGTGAGCGAGTGTGTGTGTATGTCTGGGAGAGCGAGCGTGTCTATGTGTGTGGGAGAGTGTGTGTGTGTGTGGGAGAGAGAGTGTGTAGGAGAGTATGTGTCTGTGTGGGAGAGTGTGTGTGTGTGTGTGGGAGAGTGTGTGTGTGTGG
>NC_063337.1:65829611-65842330 GCF_021869965.1 Rhincodon typus
CGGCACTTTTCCCTGCAACCGCAGGAAGTGCTACACCTGCCCCTACCCCTCCCCCCTCACCCCCATCCCAGGTCCCAAGAAGACTTTCCACATCAAGCAGATGTTCACCTGCACATCTGCTAATGTGGTATGCTGCATCCGCTGTTCCTGTTGTGGCCTCCTCTACATCGGGGAAACCAAGCGAAGGCTTGGGGACCGCTTTGCAGAACACCTACACTCAGTTCGCACTAAACAACTGCACCTCCCAGTCGCGAACCATTTCAACTCCCCCTCCCATTCCGCAGACGACATGTCCATCCTGGGCTTCCTGCAGCGCCACAACGATGCTACCCGAAGGTTGCAGGAACAGCAACTCATATTCCGCTTGGGAACCCTGCAGCCCAATGGTATCAATGTGGACTTCACAAGCTTCAAAATCTCCCCTCCCGCTACCGCATCTCAAAACCAGCCCAGCTCGTCCCCACCTCCGTAACCTGTCCTTCCTCCCACCTATCCCCTCCTCCCACATCAAGCCCCACTCCCATCTCCTACCTACTAACCTCATCCCGCCCCCTTGACCTATCCGTCCTCCCTGGACTGATCTATCTCCTTCCTCCCTACCTCCCCACCTACACTCACCTTTACTGCCTCCATCCCCGCCTCTTTGACCGGTCTGTCTCTCTCCACCTATCTTTTCCTCTATCCATCTTCTATCCGCCTCCCCCTCTCTCCATATTTATTTCAGAACCTCCTTCCCCTCCCCCATTTCTGAAGAAGGGTCTAGGCCCGAAACATCAGCCTTCCGGCTCCTCTGGTGCTGCTTGGCCTGCTGTGTTCATCCAGCTCTACACCCTGTTATCTCAGATTCTCCAGCATCTGCAGTTCCTACTATTCCTAAACTGAACTGTTCCCATTTGCCAGCTTTTGGTCCATACCCCTCTAAACCTTTCCTACTTACTTAACTGTCCAAATGTCTTTTAAATGTTGTAATGATATTCACCTCTACCACTTCCTTTGATAGTTAATTCCATATACACACCACCCTCTGTACAAAAAAGTTGCCCCTCAGGTTCCTTTCAAATCTTTCCACTGTCACCTTAAACCTATGCCTTCTAGTTTCGGACTCCCCTCCCATTGGGAAAAGATCTTGGCTATTCATCTTATCTATGTCTCTCATGATTTTATAAGCCTCTGTAAGGTCACCCCTCAGCCTCCTAATTTCCAGGGAAAAATGTCAGAGCCTATCCAGCCTCTCCTTATAACTCAAACGCTCCAGTCTCAGTAACATCTTTGTAAATATGTTCTGCACCCTTTCCAGTTGAAAACATACTTACCATTGCAGGGTGACCACAATTGCAAGCAGTACTCCAAAAGTGACCTCACCAATATCTTGTACAGCTGTGACATGATCTCACAACTCTGATACTCAGAGTTTGACCAATGAAGGCAAGCATGCCAAACACCTTTTTCACCACCATTGAGGTCTACCTGTGATTCCACTTACAAGGATCTATACACCTGTACCCCTGGGTACCTCTGTTCTACAACACTCCCCAGAGCCCTACCTTTAACCATGTAAGTCGTGCCTGGTTTGCCTTCCCAAAATGCAACAAATTCAACTCCATCTGCCACTCTTCGGCACAATAGCCCAGTTGATCAAGGTCTCATTATACTCTTAGTAACCTTATTCACTGCCCACTATACCACCAATTTTGTTGTCATCTGCAAAATTAATCACCACGCCTCCGATATTCTCATCCAAATTATTTATATAAATGATAAACAACAGTGGACCCAATACCGATCCTTGTGGCACACCACTGGTCACAGGCCTCTGGTCTGAACAACAACCCTCTAACACCGCCCTCTGTCTCTAGTTAGTTCCTTAATGTATTGATCCAGAAAACCATCTCATGCATGTTCCAGAATTCTTCCTCAATGGCTTTGTAACTGATTTGATTTGCTCAACCTATACACAGATTAAAGTTACCTATAATTACAACTGTACCTTTATTGCTCATGTCTCTAATTTTCTGTTACCATTACACTTTGGGAGTTTACATACAGCCCCCATCATTTTCAGCCCTTTGCTGTTTCTAATATTTATCATATAGATTCCACTTCACTGGAGTGAATATCCTTCCTCACTATTGCATTAATGTCCTCTTTATCTAGCAAAGCCACCCCACTTCCTTTTCCCTTTTGACTATCCTTCCTGAAAACTGAATAAACCCTGGATATCCCTGGTCATCTTATTGCCACATCTTAATAATCCTAACTGTAACACACCTAATTCATCTACTTTATGGTGAATGCTGTGCACATTATTGCACATGGCCTTAAGGCTTGTC
This sequence comes from Rhincodon typus, assembly GCF_021869965.1. Classification (NCBI taxonomy): domain Eukaryota; kingdom Metazoa; phylum Chordata; class Chondrichthyes; order Orectolobiformes; family Rhincodontidae; genus Rhincodon; species Rhincodon typus. Next base: position 65,831,942 of record NC_063337.1, read on the forward strand.
TTTTTAACATTCTTAGTCCTGCTCATGTGATTTTGCATTGTGGCCCTGTTTGATTCTTGCCCTTGAATTCTCTGCCAATCACTGTTCTTATTTCCCATTCTATCTTTTCTATCTGCACTTGTTTCCTGCTCTTCTGTCTCCCTATAAAGGTTACCACCCACCTTTGCCATTTTAGTTTAGACCCTCTCTAATCGCACGAGCAAATGTTTTCCTAGGATATAGAAAGAACTGCAGATGCTGGAGTCAGAGATAACACAGTATGGAGCTGGAAGAACACAGCAGGCCAGGCAGAATCAGAGGACCAGGAAAGTTGACGTTTCGGGTTAGGACCTTTCTTCAGAAGTCTGAAGAACTTCTGAAGAAGGGTCCTGACCCGAAACATCAACTTTCCTGCTCCACTTTCCTAGGATATTAGTTCCAACCCTAACCAGGTATAACCCATCCACTTTATACTGGTCTTACCTGCCCAGAACTGGTCGCAATGTTTCAGCAAATCTGAAATCCTAACCCCTCACCTTATCTCTTCAGCCATGTGTTCATCTGAAATACAGGCAATTGCATTTGCAATTTTGTAGACCAAAATGTTGCATGTGTGCTGAAGACCCTTATATACTCAACTATGCATCTCCTACATATCCTGATATTTCTATTCTGACTAGCACATGGCACTGGTAGTAGTCTGAGATCACTACCTTTGAGGAAAAGTCACTGGACCCAAAATATTAACTTTGATTTCTTTTCACAGATGCTGCCAGACTTGCTGAGCTTTTCCAGCAACTTCTGTTTTTGTTTTACCTTTGAGGCCCTACTTTTTAAATTTGTTTCCCATCTCCCTATATTAGGCTTTTAGGACCTCATTCCTTTTCAAAACAAATGACCGTTTACTCTCCCATTCCAAAGTATCTTGTAGCCACTTCTAGATATCCTTGAATCTACCACCCAACAGGCAGTGTGTCTATTCCCCTTACGATTGAATCCCTATTACTGTAGCCTTCCCTCACTTATTCCTTCTCTCCTGTGCAGCACAGCCAACCATATTGTAACAAATTTGGCTGTTGCCACTTTGTTCTTAGAGGCCATTTCCCCAGCACTATCCAAAGCAGCATATCTGTTTTGCAAGGGAATCATACAGTCCCTACTTCCCTGGAAGCAGACTATTCAGCCCATTGAGTTCACACCAACCCTCTGAAAAGCATCCCAACCAGACCAATACCTGTAATATCTACTATCCCTGTAACCCTGCATTTCCCATGGCTAATCCACCTAGCCAGCACATCCCCTGGATGCTATGGGCAATGTAGCATGGCCAATCCACCTAATCTGCACACCTTTAGACTGTGGAAAGAAACTGGAGCACCCGGAGGAAACCCACACAGACGCGGGGAGAATGTGCAAATTCCACATTGTCGCCTGTGGGAATAGCCATAAGGGACTCCTGCTTTGCCTGCTCAGTCCACTCCCTCCCTCCCTGTGGGGTCTTAGCTTGCAATGTGACTACCTCTCTGTATGTAATATCCACAGTACTTTCCACCTTGCAGGTGCACCACCGTGTCATTAGCCACTGCCTCAGCTCTGAAAATCCAAGAACTGCAGCTGGAAAGACTTCCTACATAGAGCAGAAGGAGCATATCATGACATCGAGTTCTCCTTCCATGACTTACCCCTTTAAATTAAACCCTTAGATTTCCCTGAAAATCAAATAATATTAATCACTCCTTCTTCTCTGGCACTTGGCACTATTGCCCTTGCAAATTTTGAGCCCAAAATAAAGACCTTCCAAGCAGAATGCGAAAAAATAGGATAAATACTCATTTGACCTTACTCACCCAATCTGCTTCCTCTTGCCACATTTCACTTTATTGCACTCTTCCCAGACTTCTGCACCATGATGACGCTGCAGGTCTCTGATCTATATGATAAAACACAACTGTCCAGTGGGCATTGGTGACTGGTTTTCTAAGATTAGAAAAAGATTTTAAAAAGACATGAGAGGCCGTTTTTCAACACAGAGGTTGGTTCATATGTGGAATGAACTTCTTGAGGAAGTGGTGGATGTGGATACTTTTACAATGTTTAAAAGACATTTGGATAAGTACATGAATAGGTTTGGAGGGATATGGGCCAGGAGCAGGCAGGTGGGACTAGTTTGGTTTGAGATTATGTTTGGCATGGACTGTTTGGACTAAAGAGTCTGCTTTCCTGCTGTATAGCTCTATGAGTCTATGACTCTATGATAGTCTTCAGTTTTGCAAGGTATTAATGAACTACATCTCCAATACTATGTGTTTTTTTTTGGACTTCTTATTTTAAAAAATGCATGTAAATGCATTAGAGGCACTTCAGAGAAGGTTTCATAAGTTGTCTTATGAGGATAAGTTGGACAGGTTTGGTTTATTTCCGCTGCATTTTAGAAGAGTAAGGAATGATATGTTTAAAGTGTTTAAGATCCTGCCTCGTCTGGAGAAGTTAGATGTGGGGAGGATGGGCTGAATCTTACCAGAAAGGTCATTTTTGTTGAGTTTCATGGAGTGTTTCTTGCCCCAAGGCCTAGCAAGTTTTCTCGCCTTATTAACTATGTGTCATATTACTATGGCTTCCTTCTTGCCCCTACTAGCCTGCTTCTCCCACTTATCGCAGACGGGAGTACTTGCCACTGCTGGGATATCTAAAAGGACATTGTGCACCTGATCAAGGACTGGCAGTCTAGAGCTGGCCTGCACAGCTCTTCACCCTGGACATGGTAGAGAAGGGGAAAATGGCATTTCAGGCAGGACCTGGATGTGCTGCTGGATAGAGTTGTTAGGGTTGTGCAGAGCAGGGCCTTCGTCTTCTCTGGGGAGACAGAGAGGAGGCCAAGACACCAGACCCTGCCAGCTTGACATCCCTCATTTTTTCTTACCACAACATCCCCACAGACAGGTAGACACACACAAAAACACAAACACATTCTCTCTATCTCTGCCTTTCTTTCTCTCTCTCTTTCTCATGTTCTCACTACATTACTAACTCTGTACACTAGTCTAAATTGCCTGCTCACTCACTTGAGATACCTCACCATCTTTCCATCACCTGCACCAGCAATAACAGCTGTGCCATTCATGTTTGCCTGATTTACTCTCTCTCTTTCTCGTAGTAGGAAAAAATGGCCCCTAATAGGGCAAAAAGTGTCAGGACAGTTGGTGAAGTGCCAGATATTCATCCCTTCACTTCCTACGAGGAGAGAATTTTGGCCCTAGCAGGTGAAGATTGGGATTGCACCTGTGGAGATGCTAAGACTTCCATGAACCAGCAATCCAGTAAGAATCACTTTTGTTCTGCTTTTGCATTACCCCAGCTGAATGTGTTTTTATCATGTCATAACTTCTACCCCGGGTCATAATGATTTCTTTCTTCATTATCTTGTAGATATGAGCAGCAAGTCCACATTCTCTGTGCTAAAGAGAGAAGCGCTGCACCCCCCCACCCCCACCCCCCCCCCCCCCCCCGGCACGGAAGTGAACATGGATGCTTCAGATGAAAAACTGGCAAGCCCCAAAGATTCATGCCCTTTGAGTGATGATGTTCCTCCTCATTTCAACTCTAAATGGCTAACCTTTTATTCTGAGTCTGCGCCCCCTGGTTATGTACTCCAGAATCTGCAGAAACATCTTTTCTACATCAGAACTGTCTCTCCCTTTACAAATTTTGTAATTTTCTATGCGATCACTTCTCATTCTTTTCAATTCCAGAGAATAAAGACACAACCTCCTCAATCTCTGCACATAGGACAGTTCTACTGTCCTAGGAATCAATCTGGTAAACATTTGCTACGCTCTCTCTTTGGCAAATATATCTTTATACCTTTAGTAAATTAGAACTGCACACAATATTCTTGGTGCGCTCTCATCGGTGTTCTATACAATTGAAGCAAGATTTCTGTGCTCCTGTACTGAAATCCTCTTGTGATGAAGGCCAACATGCCACTTGCCTTCTGAATTGCTTGCTGTGCTAGATAAGATTTTGTCCTTCTGGACATATCTGAATAAAACTGCAGCAAAATTCAAAACTGAAAACAATTCATTACCCAAATGTGCTGCTTTTATAAGGGTCATTGCTGGCATTACACTCCTGACCTCATCATTTCACCCTACTATACTCCACAGGAGACTTGTTGTCATCATTGACAATCATTCGCTAGATTGTCCACCTAGAAAATTCCGTGTTGCTGGTCAGGGATCTTGTGGGCCCTTACGTGGCAGGTGAACCTGATCTTAGAGCTGCGTCTCTGACCACACATTTGGCAGGTGTCTCCAGGAGGTGAAATGGCCTTTGGCCTTGGGATTACTTTAGGTAAACTTTTTGTGTGGCTTATTTTTTAAATGTAGAACTGTTGTTGTACATCAGCAGACATACTGTCCTTGAGAGACGTAGATCCAGGTCGAGTGGCAAGGAAACACCAATAACTGGAGATCTCCCTGCTGCTGCAGCATTCATCTGTCGTCATAGCTCCTGATATCACGCCTGAACCACTGTTGAGTATTTGCTTTGGACTGAGCTTTGTCTAGTTCCTCCCTCTGACCTTACCATCATGGATGACCCTGCCAGGATTAAGAACTTCTGATGGCATTGTTCTCGGGATCGATTCAATACTTGAGCCTCTCCACTACAGCAAGGTGACAATTTACAGAAAGGACCTCCGCAGCAGAGTACTCGGCGAGTGTCTAGCAGAGTTTACCACACACACACTTGCTGATACTCACTGAATCCAAGAACGAGCATCATAACTTGAATCCTCCCTTCAACGTCCCTCCCCGGCTTTCTGCTCTCACAAGCATCAGTCACCCACACATCCACTGACTAATGAAAACCCACAAGCTGGTTGAAATCATTCATCAATTCCCACTCCATAATAAAACAAAGAACAATACAGTACAGGAACAGGCCCTTCGTCCCTCCAAGCCTGCACTGGCACGAAGATCCGTATCCCTCTATTCTCTTCCTATTCATGTATTCATCCAGGTGTTTCTTGAATGCTGCTATTGTGTCTGCTTCCACCACCTCTTCTCGCAGCGCGTTCCAGGCACTCACCACCCTTTGTGTGAAAAACCTGCTTCGCACATCTCTTTTAAACTCCCTCCGCCCTTGCACCTTGAACCTGTGTCCCCTAGTAATTGACCCCTCCACCCTGGGAAAATAACCTCATACTTTCCACTCTATCTATGCCATTCACAATCTTATAAACTTCTTTCAGGTCGCCCCCTCAACCACCAGCGAAAATACATCCAGCCGATCCAACATTTCTTCCTAGCGAAAATCCCCCATATCATTCAACATCTAGTAAACCTTTTCTGTACCCTCTCCAAAGCATCCACATCCTTTTGGTAGTGTGGTGACCAGGATTGTATGCAATATTCCAAGTGTGGCCTAACTAAAGTTCTGTAAAGCTGCAGTATAACTTGTCTATCCTTATACTCAATGCCCCTTCTAATGAAGACACACACACCGTAGGCCTTTTTTACTACCTTATCTATCTCTGCTGCCACCTTCAGTGATTTGTGAACATGCACACCCAAATTCCTCTGCAATATCAATACTCCTAAGGGTTCTGCCATTCACTGTATAATTTCCATCCATACTTGACCTTCTAAAACGCATCATCACCTCATATTTGTCTGAATTAAACTCCATCTGCCACTTTTCTGCCCGTGCCTCCAACTGATCTATATCCTGCTATATCCTCTGACAATCCTCCTTACTATCTGCAACTCCACCAATCTTTGTATCATCTGCAAACTTACTGATTAGATCAACTACATTTGCTCCAAATCATTTATGTAGATCACGAACAGTAGAGGTCCCAGCACTGATCCCCGTGGAACACCACTAGTCACAGCCCTCCATTCTGAAAAGGATCCTACCCACCCCAGGCCTCATCCCGTCCAACCCTCCATCTCATCCCCGCCTCCTTTATCTGATACTACCTGTCCATCTTCTTCCCCAACTGTCTGCCCCACCTTTTCCACTGACCAATCCCCACTACTCCTACTTGCATCCACCTATTACCAGCCCACCTATCTTCCTCCAGCCCCACCCCACTTCCCTCTATTTATTTCCATGTTCCCTTCCCCCTCTCCAGTCCTGATGAAGGGTCTAGGCCTGAAATGTTGACTCTCTTGCTCCTCTAATGCTGCCTGACCTCTGTGTTCCTCCAGCTCCACACTATTTTGGCCTTGATTAAGACACACAACACCTCTTCCTTTTTATTAGTAACTTGGCATGGAAATTCAACACTCCCCTCCCTAAGATCATCTTCCACCAATACCTTCTCCCAGAGGAGTTGACAAGTTCAACCCACCTTTTGCCAGCCTTGCAACTTGGTGTCCCATATGCACAACTTTTCTGAACAAGGTCTACCAGTATACATTTTTTTGATCAAATCATGGAAACACAGGAAGTCATGAGCAACTTCTTTCCACAAAACCTATCTGTTGAATGGGAGGCTTTGAACTACTATAGCAAGAGTGATCCAAGTTACACAAGTTCAGGACCCCTGAGCAGCCCACTGCCACCATTGGGTCTTCAATGTGCAGCTTGTATGGCTTGGAGGAGAGTTAGAAACAATGATTCATAGTGTCACTTCAACAGAGACTAAGTGGCTAACTAATCAGCTTAATCTCAGCAAATGAGAAGGTGCTTGCTTGGCTCTGGGGATTTGTATTTGTTAAATAATAAACAAAAGCTCTTCTCAAGGGCAATTAGGATAAGTAATAAATGCTGGAGTTCCCAATGCTCAAATCGCATGGGTGAATTTGCATAGATTAACATCAAATCCTGCTGGTCCCATAGTCTATCTGGGATTTTCCACAACCTAGTATAGATATAGGAATTAAGCTACAGTCCACAAAATCAGTATGGACAATTAGGTTGGATTTTATCAGCAATCTGAAGACAGACTGCAAGTTGGAAGGTTTTGTTGCTGCTGTGGGCTATTCCCACTGATGGGAACCTCAGCTGTACTTCTGTACACTAGTTGGAGGCAGGCAGCCAATTAAAGCAATCAGGCAGCCATTTAAGGGCCATTAGCCAGTGCTGCTGGTATTTTACTGGTATCAGAAGGGACCCCTGCTAAGTGAGGAATCCCTCAGTCAAATGCTGGTGACCTCTCAGTAAGTTTCCAAGTGGTAGGGAGAGCTCTTTTGTATCATCTTCACAGGTCACAGAGGAGTCCCCTGATAGCAATAGTCATCCTTGTCTTGAAGGCAATGTACTGGAGCGTTCACTTTGTCCCTCTTTGATTACCATGTCCAGCCTGTAAGACCCTGGTATGGCATGGTAAGTAAAAGCTTACCTTGTCTTTGAGGTTGCTTTAGCATGGCTACCATGATGCCAGCCTTTGACGGTGAACTGCCATGTTCAGTTTGACCTGTTGCTGGCCATAGTCCCACATTCCACCCATGTAATTTCTGACCAGCGTTATGGTAGTGGAACATTTGGACCTTTCAGAGAACTGGAGTCTGTTCTAATTAGATAATTCAGTAACTCATCTACAGCAGAAAATTAACTGATTAAATCGCTGAAGATGTAGTTCCTTCTGCAGAACAAGTTTGTATGGAGTGACACATCAAAGGTAAAGAAAAATTACTTCATGATACGAACTTCAAAATTGTTCAGAAACTGAAAAATAGGAGTTTAAAACTTACAGTTTTATTTGACTGAAAATGACGGGTGAAACTTAAATTTCCAAAGTATAATAACCATCAGTTAGAAAACCAAATTTATAATATCACTCTTTTATTGCATTGTCTGACACAGCCTTGTTTGTAACCCAGTTATCAACCATATTATGTATTTTAATTGGCAATTGTGATGTTTAAACCTGGATTTCCTATATTATCTTTTACAAATTCTGTATAGTGATAAACAATCAAATTCACCTCCCTGAAGGCTACCAATCGTTAACCATCAAGCTCCACAGAAAGTCTTTGAACACAGATATCAGTTATGACAGGATTGCGCTTGACTCTTTTGTGCCACCTCTCCCCCCGATCCCCACACCCCTTTCCAATCCCTGTACTTCACCACCGACAGCCGTTCCAATCCCTGTCCCCAACAGATGGATAACCTGTTGGTACTCACTATCATAGCTCATCATGAATAATTCTGATTCAATTCGTTTAGATTTTGAGAAGAGGAAGGAAGAGGAGAACACTGGCATGAAAAAGAATTTTTGAAATCTGTTAGAATGTATTTATTAATATATCAATAAAGTAATATGTTATTAACCTACTTGCTGCATTAATTAAACAAATAACAGACACCATTTATTTTATAGATAACACAGTGTGGAGCTAGAAGAACACAGCAGGCCAGGCAGCATCAGAGGAGCAGAAAAGCTGACGTTTCGGGTTCAGAAGGGTCCCGACCCGAAACATCAGCTTTCCTGCTCCTCTGATGCTGCCTGGCCTGCTGTGTTCCTCCAGCTCCACACTGTGTGATCTCTGACTCCAGCATCAGCAGTTCTTACTATCTCTGAGTGAGTTACCACCATTTATTTTAGGTAGGTTAATACCTCAACTAAAATAATGTACAGAGGAATGTCAAACAAATGCATTGTGTCTTCTCAAATCCTCAAAACTAATCTATCAGCTTACATTACTATGTAACCTTTTCTAATCATTTTTAAGTTTAATCTTTATATTCAGCTACTTGTATTCCAGTTGTGTAGTTAGAATTCACTATTCTGTCTATGTGACCACACTATTACTTGCTAAAGATTAAAATGGGTGGGTTAGTAAGTTTGCAGATGATACAAAGATCAGTGGAGTTGTGGATAGTGTAGAAGGTTGTCAAAGGATTTAGTGGGATATAGATCAGTTGCAGATATGGGCGGAGAAATGGCAGCTGGTGTTTAATCTGGGTAAGTGTGAGGTGCTGTACTTTGGGAGATCAAATGCTAAGGAAAAAATATATAGTTAATGGCAGGTCTCTGAACAGCATTGCTGTACAAACGGATCTCGGGGTTCGTGTCCATAGCTCTCTAAAAGTGGTCACAGAAGTTGATAGGGTGGTAAAGAAGGCATATGGCGTGCTTGCCCTAATTGGTCAGGGAATTGAGTACAAGAGTAAGGATGTCATGTTGCAGCTTCATAAGACTTTGGTTAGGCCACCCTTAGAGTATTGCGTTCAACATTTTAGGAAGGATGTGGAGGCTTTGGAGAGGGTGCAGAAGAGGTTTACCAGGATGCTGCCTGGAGTAGAGGGTATGAGCTACAAAGAAAGGCTAGAAAAATTTGGGTTGTTTTCTCTTGAGCAGTGGAGGATGAGGGGAGACTTGATAGAAGTTTATAAAACTATGAGATGCATAGATAGATTGACAGTCAGAATCTTTTTCCCAGAGTTGAAATGTTTAATACTAGAGGACATGCATTTAAGGTGAAAGAGGGAAAATTCAAAGGAAATGTGAGGGATAAGTTTTTTACCCAAAGTGGTAGGAGTCTGGAATACACTGCCAGGGGTGGTGGTGGAGGCAGATACAGTAGGGGCATTTAAGGGACTTTTGGATAAACATGTGAATATGCAAGGAATGGAGGGATATGGACCACGGGTAGGCAGAAGAGATTCGTTTCGTTTGATGTCGTGTTTGGCACAACATCATGGGCCGAAGGGCCCGTTCCTGTGCTGTATTTTGTTCAATGTTCTAAGTAAACTTACAATTATGTAGAGAGGTGTTACACACCTTCCCATAATATTAACATTTGGACCTTATATATATGTGTGATTTTATGTAGCCTTTCTGAGCAGCATAAAAGTGAATGCAAATGTCCCTGCATATATCTAATAGCATGCAAGATAGATGAATTAGTTACAAAAATAACCATTTATTGGCACAAAACAGAGTATAAACCAATTTATTGCAGAATGTATGATTCTAATTCTATGGAATTAGAATGACACAGTCAGAAAGAGTTTAAACAGAAGTTGCTGAGACAGAGCTTGCTGTATTTTGGCATTAAGCCAGCTTGTTATTTTTAATGATTGGCGGTATTTGAATTGTGGCAACAGAGGATTTTGTTCCAGCTGGTACTGACTTGCTCTGTTAAACATGTGGTATTACTTGTACTTGCAATTGTCATTTGGGCACGACACTGATTTTCAGACTGCAACAATGCTCTATTTGTCAATGGTTATGTACAGGCCAGATATCTGACTTTAGTTAGCCCTAAAGATTTCTAGTCAGCTGATACTCTATTCTAACATCCAACCTATCCAGAAAAAATGTAGTAATGAACAAAGCAGGTAAATTATTGAGTGTACAAGGTGCAGGGCTGGATGAACACAGCAGGCCAAGCAGCATCATAGGAGCAGAGAGGCTGACGTTTCGGGCCTAGACCCTTCATCTAGGCCCGAAAC
>NC_063337.1:65842830-65847345 GCF_021869965.1 Rhincodon typus
ACATTTGCCCCCCGATACCCATTGATTCCAGTTTTGCTAGGGCTCCTTGATGCCACACTCAGTTGAATGCAGCCTTGTGTGCCAGCCAGGAATGCCCACATCCCAAGAGTGAATGAAAGAAACATAACCCCATCTGTCCAAGTTCCCTTTATAACAAATTCTCCAGCCCAGGCAACATTCTGGTAAATTTCCTCTGTACCCGCTCTAGTGCTATCACATCCCTCCTTTAACGTGGATTCCAGAACAGCACAGGAAGGGTCACTCAATCTGAAATGTTAACTCTGATTTCTCTGTATCGATGCTGCCAGATCTGCTGAGCTTTCACAACAATTTCTGTTTTTGTCTCTGATTTCCAGCATCCTCAGTTCTTTGTTTTTTTTTACACACAATACTCCAGCTGTGACCTAACCAATATTTCATACTGGTCCAGCATCACTACCCTGCTCTTAAACTCTATGTCTCAGCTAATAAAGACAACTATATCAGATGCTTTCTTAACCACTTTGTCTACTTGTCCTGGTACCCTAGGGGATTGGTGTATATACACACCTGGGTCCGTCTGATCCTCGGTGCTTCCCAGGATCCTACCGTCCATCATGTAATCCCTTGCCTTCTTTGTCCTGCCCAAGGACATCACCTCACAGCTATCCAGTCACATAAAGAAAAATGGGGAAAGACGAGATCCACCTGATGTTGTCTGATCCCTAAAACATCAGCAATGCAGGATTCTTCTCTGCCTCTCTACCATTCATTCAGACACTCCTTAAAATTCACCTCCTTGACCTAGCTTTGCCAGGGTCAGTGTTGGGACCACAAATTCACGTTGTATATTAACAATCTGGATGTAGGAACTGAGGGCATTGTTGCAAAGTTTGCAGATGACACAAAGACAGGCAGAGGGACAGGTTGTGTTGAGGAAGTGGAAAGGCCGCAGAAGGACTAGGACAGGCTGGGAGAGTGGGCAAAGATGTGGCAGATGGAATACAATTTGGGGAGAAGAGGTGTAGACCATTTTCTAAACAGCGAAAGGCTTTGGAAATTTGAAACACAAAGGGACTTAGGATTCCTAGCTCAAAATTCTCTTAAGGTTAATGTGCGGGTTCAGTTGGCAGTTAGGATGACAAATGCAATGTTAGCATTCACTTCAAGAGGGCTAGAATACAAGAGCAGGGATGTACTGCTGAGGCTGTATAAGGCTCTGGTCAGACTGCATTTGGAATATTGTGAGTGGTTTTGGGCCCCGTATCTAAGGAAGGATGTTCTGATCTTGGAAGGGGTCCAGAGGAGGTTCACAAGAATGGTCCTGGGGATGAAGTGATTGTCAAATGAGGAATGGTTGAGAACTCTGGTCCACACTTGATCGAGTTTAGAAGGTTGAAATGGATCTGATTAAAACTTACACAATACTGAGAGACCTGGACAGAATGAATGTGGAGAAGGTGTATCCACTTGTAGGAGAGACTAGGACCTGAGGGCACAGCCTCAGAGTGAAGGGATAACCCTTTAGAACTGAGATAAGGAATTTTTTCAGCCAGAGGGTGGTGAATCTGTGGAACTTATTGTCGCAGAGTCATTGAGTGTATTTAAGACAGAGATCAATAGGTTCTTGATTAGTAATGGGATCAAGGGTTATAGGGAGAAAGCAGGGACTGAAATACATATCAGCCATGATTGAGTGGTGGAGTAGACTCGATGGGCTGAATGGCCTAATTGTGCTCCAATATCTTGTAGTCTTATGTAGCTCCATGTCAAATTCAGTTTGATAATTGCTCCTGTGAGGTGATTTATGGTACTAACGTGGTATATAAATGCAGTTTGCTGTTGTTTTACAGCTTTGTAATGCATTATTCTGCACTGTTTCACACAATTACACAACGTCGGGCTCTATCAGAGACTGGGAGAGTTTAGAACTCTTGCTGTTCAGCGGCCAGTGCTTCCTGCTCTCTACAAACGCCAGTCCCTCTCCCTGTGGGCACCTCACCCTGTGGGCACCTCACCCTGTGGCCACTGGGCAGGAGTGAACTGTTGATTGAAGGTGAAGTCAGTGGCTGAAAGGTGGGACGCGGTCCATAGTCAGGGGCTGGTCATTCCCTGGCAGTAAGCTTGTGTTACCATTGTCTCTGAGATATGGGAGAATGGTTTCACTGATTACAATCCAGCCTGGGAATACAGTGATACCGGCTGTAGGGTGTACCTATTCACAGGTTGATGCCAGTCTGAGTTTGGGTACAAGTTTCACTCCCTCTCCCACTCCCTGCCCCCCTGTGTCGATAATCAATTTGCTGACCCACTGACTGGAAGGGCCCGAGTGTTAACTGACCCTGACAACAGTCAGCAGAGGGATGGGGGGGTGAGCGAACTGAACCCCAGTGCAGCAGTGAGTCCTGTATCCCCCCCTCCATGTTAGATATCACATTAATTCAAAAGTTTCTCTTACATTTCTCCCACTATAGAATCAGAGTGTGCAGGAAGAGACCATTCAGCCCATCAATATCATGCTGTTTTTTTGAAAGAGCTATCCATTATTCCCCCTGCCCTGTTCCATACCCCTGAAAACTCTACAGTCTGATTCCCCCAGTTCCCTTTCAGAAAGTTCCTGTTGAATCTGCCCCTTCAGGCAGCTTGTCCCAGATCATGTCGACTCGCTGTGGGAATAAAATTTACTCCCTCACACCCCCAACCCCCACCCATTCCCCTCACTCTGCGGCTTTTCCCGATTCCCCTCAATCTGTCTCCCTCTGGTCCCTGACCCTCCTGACCCTGAGAACACTTTCTCCTGGATGGCTCCATCGAAAACCCCCTTCCTGATTTTATACATCTTGATTAAATCTCCCTCTGCTCTGGTCTGAGGACAGCAATCTCAGCGTCTCCAAACTCTGATTTAAGAGGTTGATCAATCACATTGATAATTATCTGCAAATAATTTTGGCCAAAGCTGCCTAGTCTGACCTTGCTGTTACTCACCGTTAGATGCTCCATGGTTGAACCTTTCTCCTGGTGACTCCTCCAGTCAATTTAATCCTGATCGATGCCACCACCTCTGGACAACGCTGACTCCCTCCCAACTCCCCACACACACACAGACAGACGGTGTTGCCTGTGTGTTGCCCCTGGTCAGAAACACAGGGACTAGGTGTCCATGGTGATGTGTTGGCCGTCTGGTTGTCTATCTGTCTTCCTCAGCAATGGCTCACTCACGGCTGCGAGTCTGACCCTAACTGATCACTGCATTACACAGGCAGCATCATTTGTGGGAGTCGTTCCTCAGTGGGACGCTCAGTGCTTCAGCTGCTGGAACCTGTTGTCACATTAACTACCCAGGGACTTCCCTCCTGCTCTGTAATTGGTGCCTGTACCTGCCCAACTCCCCAGCGGGCACATTAATCCAGCCTCGGAAAATTCCAGAAGGATTCAGTAACTAGAAGTGAACTACTCATTAAAACCAGCAGGAGAGTGTTAACAATTAAATACGAAAGTGTTTTTCGGAGCCATGTTTCTGACAGCTCTGCTCAATCACTCAACAACTCCCAGTTGTTCCCTCCTTCCTCTGTCTCCTGCTCTCTGCCTCTCTTCCTGACTACTTTACTTTTCTCTCTCTGTCTCTGGTGTACACCCCAGCTGTATGATTATCTTAGATCATCGCTCAGTTTACACCATTGTCATCCAAAATTAAGATTTTTCCTTGCCTCTCTCTCTCCCATTTTCGTCTCTTTCTCTCAGTGTGTCTCATGTTCTCTCTCTTGTTCTCAGTCTGTCTGGTACCTTGTCTGTGATTGCTTTCCCCTCTCTTGGTCTGACATCAATGGCAGGGAGTGAGGGGACCAGCTACTAATCACTGTCCCCAGTGAAGCTAAAGAGGGAGATAGAGAGAATGGGAGAATAGCTGAGAAAGAGAGAGACAGAAAACATTCATTTCCAGAAAGAATGGAGGAGAGGAGAGCCATAGAGCTCCTGAAAATTTATTCTCTCTTTTTCTTGCCCTCTCCCTGTCTCTATTCCTTCCTGTGTCTCTTCAAGATTTCCCTCTGTTTCTGACCCCTTAGTATTTGTTCTGCTGATGAAAGCTCCTTGTGCAGCCAGGTACCTGGAGTTTCAGCGCTGAGCTTGCTGATGTGTCATCCTGGCTCTGACGGGAGGTTTGGACCTTTCCAAACCCCAGGGGCTGAAGTCGCCCTCGGAGTTCGAAGCATATAAACATGTTTTTTAATCAAATATTATTTTCAACGGTTATGTTGTGACACTTAGAAATGGAATAACAGGGCGTGATACATTCCATTAGATATAAGCTGGGGGCAGCTGGACTGGGTGAGCTGCAGCGAGATGCCCAGGACAGATGTTTAGACATAGGTGTTAAATAAAGGAGCATTTGCTGTGGTTCCTGCAGAGTCTCACTCCTGTCTCTCTCTCTCTCCCTGTCTCAATCTGCCTCATGCTGTGTTGTTTTTCATTCAATCACAGGACGTCGACATCACTGGCTGGGCCCAGCATTTATTGCCCGTCCCTAGTTGCCCCTTG
>NC_063337.1:65847355-65853830 GCF_021869965.1 Rhincodon typus
CAGTCCATGTGCTGTAGGTCACTGGCTGGGCCCAGCATTTATTGCCCATCCCTAGGTGCCCCTTGAGAAGGTGGTGCTGAGCTGCCTTGTTGACCCGCGTTGGTGATGGAGGGAATGGGTGTTTGTGGATGTAGTGCCAATCAAGCGGCTGCTTTGTCCTGGATGGTGTCAAGCTTCTTGAGTGTTGTTGGAGCTGCACCCATCCAGGCAAGTGGGGAGTATTCCATCACACTCCTGACTTGTGCCTTGTAGATGGTGGGCAGGCTTTTGGGAGTCAGAAGGTGAGTTACTCATTGCAGTATTCCCAGCTTCTGACCTGCTCTTGCAGCCAATGTGTCAATATGGCTAGTTCAGTAGAGTTTCTGGTCATTGGTAACCCCCAAGATGTTGATAGTGGGGCATTCAGTGGTGGTGATGTCACTAACTGTCAAATGGCAATGGTTAGATTCTCTCTCATTGGCCATGCTCACTGCCTGGCAATTGTGTGACGCAAATGTAACTAATCACTTTTCAGCCCAAGCCTGGATAGTGTCCGGATCTTCATACATTTGAACATGAACTGCTTCAGTATCTGAGGAGACAAGAATGGTTACAACCATCAGTGACCACCTGCATTTCTAACCTTATGATGGAGGGAAGGTCATTGATGAAGCAGCTGAAGATGGTTGGGTCTAGGACACTATCCTGAGGAACTCCTGCAGAGTTATCCTGGAGCTGAGATGATTGACCTCCAACAACCACAACCATCTTCCTATGTGTCAGGTATGACTCCAACCACTGGAGAGTTTGCCCCCTGATACCCATTGATTCCAATTTTGCTAGGGCTCCTTGATGCCACACCCGGTCAAATGCAGCCTTGATATCAAGGGCTGTCACTCTTACCTCACCTCTATAATTCAGCTCTTTTGTCCATGTTTGAACCAAGGCTGTAATGAGGTCAGGAGTTGAGTGGTTCTGGTGGAACCCAGACTGGGCATCACTGAGCAGGTTATTGCTGAGCAGGTGCTGCTTGATAGCGCTGTTACTGACACCTTCCATCACTTTACTGATGATCGAGAGGAGACTGATGGGGCAATAATGGGCCGGATTGGATTTGTCCTGCTTTTTGTGTACAGGACATACCTGGGCAATTTTCCACATTGTCAGGTAGGTACCAGTGTTGTAACTGTACTGGAACAGCTTGGCTAGGGGAGCGGCAAGTTCTGAAGCACAAGTCTTCAGTACTATTGCCGGAATGTTATCAGGGTCTGTAGCCTTTGCAGTATCCAGTGTCTCCATCACATAGAGTGAATCAAATTGGCTGAAGACTGGTATCTGTGATGCTGGGGAGCATTGGAGGAGGCCGAGATGGATCATCCACTCGGCACTTCTGGCTGAAGATTGCTGCAAATACTTCAGCTGTATCTTTTGCCCTGGTGTGCTGGGCTCTTCCATCATTGATGATGGGATATTTGTGGAACCTCCTCCTCCAGTGAGTTGTTTAATTGTCCACCACCATTCACGACTGGATGTGGCAGGACTGCAGAGCTTAGATCTGATCCGTTGGTTGTGGGATTGCTTAGCTCTGCCTATCACTTGCTGCTTTCGCTGTTTGGTGTGCAAGTAATCCTGTTTGGTGGCTTCACCAGGTTGATACCTCACCTTCAGGTATGCCTGGTGCTGCTCCTGGCATGCCCTCCTGCACTCTCCATTGAACCAGGGTTGATCTCCTGGCTTGATGGTAATGGTTGAGTGGGGGATATGCCGGGCCATGAGGTTACAGATTGTGCTGGAGTACAATTCTGCTATTGTTGATGGCCCAAGGGTATGTGACTTTTTAAAAGGACAGGCAGGAAGGAGCGTGCGGTGGGAGTCACATTGTTAGTGCAGGATGGAATAAGTACACTAACAGGAAATGATCTCAGATTGGATGATCTAGAATCCATATGGATGGAGGTAAGAAATAAAAAGGGAGGAGAAGGTAAGAAATAAACCAGACGACACAAGTAGGAGCAATCCTTAGGCCCCCTAACTAGACTGTGGGACAGAGAATAAACCAGGAGATAGCGAGGGCATGTAAAAAACGCAGTACATTAATCATGTCTAACTTTAAACTTCGTGTAGTTTGGCAGAGGTAGCCATAAGGAAGAATTCATCAAGTGTATTTGGGTGGTACAGTGGCTCAGTGGTTCGCACTGCTGCATCACAGCATCAGGGACCAGGGTTCGATTCCACCCTCGGGCGACTGGAGTTTACATGTTCTTTCCACCCCATGTCTGCACGGGTCCCCTCTCGGTGCTCTGGTTTCCTCCCACTGTCCAAAGATGTGTAGGGTTAGGTGGATCAGCCATGCTAAATTGCCCATAGTGTCCAGGGATGTACAGGCCAGGCGGATTAGCCATGGGATATGCAGGGTTACAGGGATTGGGTAGGATGTTCTTCGGAGGGTCAGTGTGGACTCAGTGGGCTGTACTGTAGGGATTCTATGTATTTTGGACAATTTCCTTGAACAAATTTGTTACAGATCCAACCGTGAATCAGGATACTTTAGATCTAGTCATATGTAACGAGGCAGCTTTAATAAATTTTCACCAAAGTAAAAGATCTTCCAGGAAACTGTGACCATCTAGTATTCAGTTTGAGAGGGAGGATCTTGGGTTGGAAAAAGATGTGCTAAAGTTAAATAAGGGCAGTCATAACGGAATGACAGCAGAGCTGGATGGAGTGGACTTGGGAAGGAATTTAACAGCAGACAGTTGAGGAACGGGAAGGCGATGGCCTAGTGGTATTATCACTGGACTGTTAATCCAGAGACCCAGATAACGTTCTGGGGATCCTGGTGTGAATCCCGCCATGGTAGATGGTGGAATTTGAATTCAATAAATATCTGGGATTAAGAATCTAATGATGACTGTGAATCCAGTGTCAAATGTTGGAAAAACCCATCTGGTTCAATAATGTCCTTTAGGGAAGGAAACTTCCATCCTTACCTGGTCTGGTCTACATGTGATTCCAGACCCACAGCAATGTGGTTGAATCTCAACTGCCCTCTGGGCAATTAGGGATGGGCAATAAATGCTGCCTAGCCAGTGATGCCCTCATCCTGTTAATGAATTAAGAAAAAAAAAGGCAGATGTTTGAGAAAATAGCTCATGGCTCACAACAAATTTATATCCCAGTGAGAAGAAGGGTTCTGGAAAGGGGATTCGTCAACCAGGGAGAAGTATCAAATTGAAAGAAAATATATAAAATATAGCAAAGATTAGTGGTAAGCCACGGGACTGGGAAAGGTTTAAAAACCAAAAGATGACCAAAAGATTATCAAGAGGGAGAAGATAAACTTTGAGGGTAAACTTGCCAGTAATATCAAAACAGACAGTAGGAGCTTCTTTCAATATTTTGAAAGGAAGAGAGAAGCCAAAGAGAAAATAAGTCCCTTAGAGAATGAGGCTGGGAAAATAATAATGGGGAACCAGGAACTGGGAGATAAGGTAAATAAATATTTTACATCAGTCTTCACTGTGGAAGACATTAACAACATTTCCAAAATTGCTTAATAATCAAACGGCAAAAGGAGGAGAGAAAATAAATGTAATAACCATCATTATTGAAGAAGTAGACACAGAGGTAGTGAATGTATTGGTAGGAATCTTCCAGGAATATTTAGATTCTGGCAAAGTCCCAGAGGATTGGAAAACTGCCAATGTAACACCTGCATTACAAAGAGAAGCAGACAAAAAAAAACAAGTTACTATAGGCCGGTTAGCTTAACATCTGCCATTGGAAAAATATTAGAATCCACTGCTTTTCATCATTTATATAAATGATTTAGATATGAACATAGGTGGAATGGTTAGTAGTTTGCAGGTGACACTAAAATTGGAGGTGTAGTGGACAGTGAAGAATGTTACTTTAGAGTGCAATGGGACCTTGATCAGATGGGCCAATGGACTGAGGAGTAGCAGATGGAGTTTAATTTGGATAAATGTGAGGTGCTGCATTTTGAAAAAGCAAATCAGGGCAGGACTTATACACTTAATGGTAAGGTCCTGGGGAGTGTTGCTGAACAAAGAGACCTTGGAGTGCAGGCTCATAGTTCCTTGAAAGTAGAGTTGCAGGTAAACAGGATAGTGAAGAAGGTGTCTGGTACGCTTGCCTTTACTGGTCAGTACATTGAGTATAGGAGTTGGGAGGGTCATGTTGCGGTTGTACAGGATATTGGCTCGGCCACTTTTGGAATACTGTGTGCAGTTCTGGTCTCCCTGCTGTAGGAAGGATGTTGTGAAACTTGAAAGGGTTCAGAAAAGATTTACAAGGATGTTGCCAGGGCTGGAGGGTTTGAGCTATAGGGAGAGGCTGAATAGGCTGGGACTATTTTGCCTGGAGTGTCAGAGGCCGAAAGAGGTTTATAAAATCATGAGGGACATGGACAGGGTGAATGGGCAAGGTCTTTTCCCTGGGTTGGGGGAGTCCAAAACTAGAGGCATAGGTTTAACGTGAGAGGAGAAAGATTTAAAAGGACCTGAGGGGCAACCTTTCCATGCAGAAGGTGGTGCGTATATGGAATGAGCTGTCAGAGACGTGGTGGAGGCTGGTACAATTACAACATTTAAAAGGCATCTGGATGGTTACATGAAAAGGAAGGGTTTAGAGGGATATGGGCCAAATGCTGGCAAACGGGACTAGATTAATGTAGGATATCTGGTCAGCATGGACGAGTTGGACCGAAGGGTCTGTTTCTGTGCTGTACATCACTATGACTGAATTGTAAGGGATGTAAGAGCAGAGCATTTAGAAACACATAGGATGATCAATCAGAATCAGCATGGAAGTGGAAATCATCCCTGATTGATTGATTAGAATTCTTTGAGAAGGTAAAAAGCAGGATA
Source organism: Rhincodon typus (assembly GCF_021869965.1). Lineage (NCBI taxonomy): Eukaryota > Metazoa > Chordata > Chondrichthyes > Orectolobiformes > Rhincodontidae > Rhincodon > Rhincodon typus. Next base: position 65,852,224 of record NC_063337.1, read on the forward strand.
GATAAAGGGGAAGCAGTGAATGTAATATTTGGATTTTCAGAAGGTTTTTGATAAGGTACCTCATGTTAGACCACTTGATAACCGCCAATGGTGTTTGAGGTATATTACCATAGAAGATTGGCTAACTAATAAAACATGGCAGTTTGGGGCAAGGGGTACATTTTCAGGATGTAACAAATAACTGGACCTGTAACTAATGGAGTGACGCAGGAACCAGTGCTGGGAACGCAATCATTTACAAAATATATATCAATGATTTGGATGAGGGAAGTAAATCTACTGTCACCAAGTTTGTGGATAACACAAAAAACAGGTGGGAAGGCAAATGGTGAGGATGAGACAAAAGTCTTCAGTGGGGGATAGATGGGTTAAGCGAGTGGGTAAAAACTCAACAGATGGAATATAATGAGGGAACTTGTCAGGTCATGCACTTTGGCAGGAAGAATAGAGCCAGCTGAATATTATTCAAATGGAGGAAGCCTGAAGTTAGCTATGGAATAGAATGATTTGGGAGGTCCTTGCACTTAAATCGTAGAAAGTTAGCATCCAAGTTCAGCAAGTAAAATGGAATATAAATGGAATGTTGGCCATTATTTCAAAGGAAATGGAGTATAAGAGTAGTAAGGTTTTGGTAAAACTATGCAAGGCATTAATCAGACTATAGCTGGAATACCATGAACAGTTTTGATCCCCTTATCTAAGGAAAGATGTACTGGCCTTAGAGACAGTCCAGAGAAGGTTCACTACACTGTTACAAGGTATGTAGGGGCTGTCTTATGAGGGGAGGTTGAATAGGCAGGGCATGTACATGTTGGTGTTTAAAATAGTGAGAGATAACCTGAATTAAACTTCAATATTCTTAGGGAACTTGACAGGGTAAATGCAGAAAGGTTGTTTTCCCTTGTGAGAGATTCTAGGACCTGAGGCCATATTCCCAGAATAAGGGGTCACATATTTAAGACAGAGATGAGGAGGAATTACTTCTCACAGATGGCCATGAGTCTGTGGTTTTTCTTTACTGCAGAGGGCTATTGAGGCTGGGTCATTCAGTATATTCAAGGCTGAGATAGACAGATGTTTAATCAGGAAGGGAATCAAGCGTTATGGGGAAATGTGGGGTCATTGTCTGGGCTTGTGTCGTGTGAATGTTATTTGCCACATATCAGCACAAACCCATTTATTGTTCATGTCTTGCTGAATATGGGACACTGTCAGAAATCACACCTTTATTCTGAACTTTGGACTGAAAATAAGGATAATCGACACTGACTGTAAAAGTGGAAAAAGTCCAAGGAGTTTGCAGCTTTTGAAAAAGACCAAGAGAAGCTAACTGATTCTTATGAGACAACAGACTGGTTGTGGTTGTTGAGGGTCAGTCATCTCAGCTTCAGGGTATCTCTGCAGGAGTTCCTCAGGGCAGTGTCCTGACCCAACCATCTTCAGGTGCTCCATCAATAACTTTCAATAACACGATGTTCAGCACCATTTGCAACTCCTCAGGTACTGAAGCAGTCCATGTTATCATGGCTGACTGAGAAAGTGCTCTCGAAATCAAGCCTCACTATTCCCACAGTCACCACAAATGTGAATCTTTAATGAAACTGCCA
>NC_063337.1:65854330-65866257 GCF_021869965.1 Rhincodon typus
CTCTGATGCTGCTTGGCCTGCTGTGTTCATCCAGCTCTACACCTTGTAATCTCAGATTCTCCAACATCTGCAGTTCCTACTATCTGTCAGACTATTTTCGATCTGGTTATGTGTAATGAGACAGGTTGAATAAATGATACCAGAATTAAAGTTCTCCTTGGAAAAAAGTGACCGTAACATGGTGGAATTTAGCATTCAGTTTGAGAGGAGAAACTTTGGGTCAGAAACAGCTGTGCAAAACATAACTAAGGGTATTACAAAGGAACGGGGGCAGAGATTCTTTTTCCTTGTGGGAGAGTCTATGACCAGAGGGCATAATCTCAGAGTAAGAGTTCGTTCATTGAAAACAGAGATGAGAAGCCATCTCTTCTTTGAGAGGATAGTGAATCTATGGAATTTTTTTACCACAGAGGGCTGTAGAGGCTGGGTTATTAAGTGAATTTAAAACTGAGGGATGCCTATTTTTAATTATTAAGCGACTCAAGGCTTATGGAAAAAAGGTAGGAAAGTGGAGTTGAGAACTATCAGATCATGCGTAGAAGCATAGAAAAATGGTGCAGGAATAGGTCATTTGGCCCTTCAAGCTTGCACCACCATTCAATACGATCATGGCTGATCATGCAATTTCAGTATCCCACTCCCGCTTTCTCTCCATACCCCTTGATCTCTTCAGCTGCAAGGGCCATATCCAGCTCCCTCTTGAATATATCAAAAGAACTGACCCCAACAGCTTTCTGGTAGAGAATTCCACAGGGTCACAACTCTCTGAGTGGAGAAATTCTTCTTCATCTCAGTTCTGAATGGCTTAGCCCCTTATTTTTAGACTGTGACCCCCAGTTCTGGACTTCCTCAATGTTGGGAACATTCTTCCCGCATTTAGCCTGTCCAGTCCAATTAGGATTTTATATGTTTTTATGAGATCACCGCACCCCCCCCACCCATTGTTCTCAATTGCAGTGAGTACAAACCTAGTTGATCCAATCTTTCTTCACATGTCAGTCCTGCCATCCCGGGAATCAGTTTGGTGAGCCTTCACTTGACTTCTTCAAAAGCAAGAGTGTTCTTCCACAGGCTGGGAGCCCAAAACTGCATGCATTATGCCAAGGTCCTGAATAAATGCAGTAAGACATCCCTATTCCTATACTCAAATCCTCTTGGTATGAAGGCCAGCATGCCATTAGCTTTTCTTACTGCCTGTTGCACCTCCATGCCAACCTTCAGTGACTGTTCCACCATGACACCCAGGTCTCGTTGCGCCTCACCTTTTCCTAAGCTGCCACTGTTCAGATAATAATCTGCCTTCCTGTTTTTATGACCAAACTGGATAACCTCAAATTTGTCCACATTATATTGCATTTGCCAAGTATTTGCCCAATCAGCCAGCCTGTCCAAGTCACCCTGCAGCCTCTTAGCATCTTCCTCACAGCACACACTGCCACCCAGCTTAGTGTCATCTGCAAATTTGAAGATATTGCATTCAATTTCTTCATCCAAATTGTTAATGTCTATCGTGAACAGCTGGGGTCCCAGCACTGAACCCTGCTGTACCCCACTCGTCACTACCTGAAACTCTGAAAAGGGCCCGTTTATTCTAACTGCCTGCTTCCTGTCTGCCAACCAGTTCTCCATCCACATTAATACATTACCTCAGATACCATGAGCTTTAATTTTCCTTTCTAATCTCTTGAGTGGGACCTTGTCAAAAGCCTTTTGAAAGTCCAGATACACAAAACCCACTGATTTACCCTTGTCCATTCGACTGGTCACATCCTCAAAAAATTTCAGAAGGTTTATCAAGCATGATTTCCCTTTAGTGAATCCATGCTGACTTTGACTAATCCTGTCACTTCTTTCCAAATGCTCATTTATTGTGTCCTAAATAACTGACTCCAGCATTTTCCTGACTATTGATGTCAGGCTAACCAGCCTATAGTTCCCTATTTTCTCTCCCCCTTCTTTTTTTTAAAATGTGGAGTTACATGAGCTACTCTCCAGTCCATTGGAACTCTTCCAGAGTCTATAGGATGCTGGAAAATGATCACCAATGCATCCACTATTTCTAGGGCCACTTCCTTTATTATCTAGGATGCAGAGCTTCAGGCTCTGGGGACTTATTGGATTTTAAACCCATCAATTTCCCCAATATCATTTCCTGAGTAATGAGGATTCCCTTCAGTTCTTCCTTCTACCTGGCCCTCTGTCTTCTAGTATTCCCAGAAGGTTATTTGCGTCCTCCTTTGTGAAGACAATTCCAATGTATTTGTTCAACTGGTCTGCCATCTCTTTGTTGTCTATTATGAATTCACCTGTATTCTAACTACAAGGGACCTGCACTTATTCTCTTCACATATCTGTAGAAGCTTTTGCAGTCAGTTTTTATGTTTTCCACAAGCTTATTCTTGTATTCTATTTTTTCCTTCCAAATTAAACCCTTTTTCTTTCGTTGCTGAATTTTAAATTTCACTCAGTCCTCAGGTTTGCTGTTTTTTTCTGACCAATTTATGTGTCTTTAGCTCTTTGGTTTTAACATTATCCTAGAATTCTCTTGTTAGCCATGGTTGAGCCACTTCCTTGTTTTACTCTATGCCAAACAGGGATGTACAATTATTGAAGTTCATCTATGCGTTCTTTAAATGTCATTGACTATTCATTGTCAACTCCTTAAGTATCCTTAGCCAGCTTATCCTAGCCAATGTATGTCTCATACCATCAAAGTTAGCTTTCCTTAAATTCAGAACCCTACTCTTAGATTTAACTGTGTCTCTCTCCATCTTAATGAAAACTCTACCATATTATGGGCACTCTTCACCAAAGGATCTCGCATCACAAGGTTGCTAATTCATCCTCTCTCATTACATAGTACCCAGTCGAGGATGGCCTGCTCTCTAGTTTGTTCCTTGACATATTAGTTAAGGAAACCATTCATCATACATTCTAGGAAATCTTCGTCCATTGCATTGCAATCAGTTTGATTAGTTCAATCGATATTCAGATTGAAGTCACCCAAAATAATGCTGTACCCTTACTGCACGCATTTCTAATTTTTTTGTTTGATGCCATCCCCAACCTCACAACTACTGTTTGGTAGTCTGTACACAGCTCCCAATAATGTATTTTTTCCCTTTGGTTTTCAAAGCTTCACCATACAGATTCCATATTGTCCAGGCTAATGTCCTTCCTGACTATTGTGTTAATACTCCTTAACTAGCAACGCTACTCCACCTCCCTTTCCTTTCCATCTTTCTTTCATGAAAATTGAACACCCCTGGATGTTGAGTCCCATCCTTGGTCATCCTGGAACCAGGTCTCCATGATCCCAGTTACATCTATCCATTAATAACTGTTTGCATAGTTAATTCATCCACCTCATTACAAATGCTCCTTGCAATGAGACATAGAGCTTTCAGGACATTTGTTGACATTTATTGCACTTTTAGAATTATGATGTAATGTGGCCCTTTTTGACTTCTGTCTTTGGTTTCTCTGCCTTCCACTTTCACTTTTCCCCTTTTGTTTCTCTTTCTAACATAATCTTGGACATAACCTAATTAAATGACAAAGCAGACTTGATGGGCTGAAAGGTGTAACTTCTGCTCTTATGTCTTATGGCATTTTAGTACCATGTATCCACACGTTTATTGAAAAAATTAGGTGTCAAGAATTTCACCCTCACTTTGCATCTCCTAGCATCTTTAACTGCTGCACAATGTAGTGAGCAATTTTTTAATCTTATTCTAGATCTCTGGAGGAAATGACAAATAACTTAACTGATTTAAAAATATTTTTAAAACAATCTGTTGGGCCATGTTTTCTCCCACCTCTGGGACAAATGGAACTTGAACCTAGACCTTCTGTTGCCGAAATAGAGATGCTGCCACTGCACTTTAAACCCTCAATGGCAGAAGGTCGTTTTGACCCATCGACCTCTGTGGTTATGTATGTAGCATGTTTCTTCAGTATTTATATTAACAACTAATACTTGATTAATTAATTAATAACTAATAACCAAGTGTGGAAAATTATAGAACATTGGGAAAAGAATGAAATTTTCCAGCATAACATCAGCATAGATAGAAATTTTGAATGACCAACTCAACAGTTCACTTCATCCTTCAGGAAGTAGATGACCTGATGTCCAGCAATGACATTGCTGATAGTAACTTTAACTTGCATTTCTTCCTGCAGTGCAGGCTGCTGCTTTCCTTTTTTTGGGTTGTCCTGGTATTGTTGATTATAATTTAAGATTTCCATTGTGGTCTAGATATTTGATGAAGAAATACTCCTATGAGCAAAGAAATACTGATTCTGGATATGAAGCAATAATCAACACATGATGTTTTTGTAAATACGTTTCCCTGCTCACCTTACCGCACCCAAGTAGGCATTCTTCATAGAGCAAATTAAGTCTTAATTTCCTGATCTATAACATTCACAGAAGGCTCCTCGACTGGCTGAGTTTTTCCCTACATTTACTTATAGTGTGATGCCAGCTACTCTGTCCCGGAAGTACTGCACTGGAATCAAATTTGTCTCTCACCTACTGTATTAATATATTTCAGTACAACTCCTTAGATGATCAGGGGCACATTTACTTCTTCCTATTGTTACAGGCACTGCCACCAGTTATACAGTTCTAGATGAGATTGATTTAGTTGGCACAGGCTGGAAATTGAACCTGGGGCATACTAGTCTGCACTGGTTCATTACATCTTAAATTCACTCGTCAAGCTATTAGGTGAACATTTGAACATAAAAAGGAAATATCAATAAATTATTCTGTTTTTTTAATCTATTCCAGAATTACCTTTCCCAGCCTGTTTGGCTGCGCATGTCATTCAGAGTGACAGTTGTTCAAGTGAATCTGTCATATCATAAGATTTTACTGAATTTGAAAGCTCTGAAGGAAGGTATTTGGCCACTGAATCTGTTACACACTGTCTGCGGTCTAAACGTGCAGGCGTGATATTGCACTGTTACATTCGGCTCACCACGCTCACATTTACAAGAATGGCACCAGCAAATGTGGAATGAGAGCTGCAGCTCTCGAAGGTAATTTGGCATATGTTTACTGGCAGATTTTTACTTCAGTGAAGCTGTAACCAACAGCTTCAGTTAAGCTATTATGGGTCTTTAATGGGTTTGAGATCAAATTGGATATTGTTTTTATTAGTCCTGGATTTGGCAGAATGAAGCATCGACATGGCATTAACAAAGAGCAGAGCACCTGCAGTGAGCATTGAGCTTATTAGTGCATAAGACATAGTGAAATTGATGCTAATTCAACTTTTTAGATACAGAGTATCACTGTTCCTAGACTAATCGTCAATTGTAAGTTAACTTATTGCGTAAATTTGTACCGAACTTGGATCATTGCTAAGGTCTAAGCTGATGACACAGGGCTGTTGGGGTGCAGTGGTAATGTCTCTACCCCTGAACCAAGGAAGCCTGGATTAAAGTCCTGCCTGCTCTAATGTAATAACATCTCTGAACAGGTTGATTAGGAAAATAGGTTAAATTGAAAAAAAAAAGCATCACTGTAGATCAATCTTCAATTGTAAGTCAACTTATTGTTAAATTTGTGCCAAACTTGGATCATTGCCCAGATATAAACTGATGGCTTAAACGAACAAATGAACAGATGAAAAAGTACAGCACAGGAACAGGCCCTTCTGCCCTCAAAGCCTATGCCGACCATCATGCCCTAATTAATCTAAAAACAAACCCGCCATTTTTCAATCCGTATCCCTCCATTCCCTCCCGTTTCATGTATCCATCTAGGTGCCTCTTAGATGTCTTCAATGTGCCTGCCCCCACCACCTCTTTTGGTCATGCATTCCAGGCTGCTGCCAGTCTCTGCATGAAAAACCTCCCTCACACATCTCCCTTAAACTTTCCCCCTCTGACTTTGAACATGTGCCCCCTTGTACTTGAAACTTCAAACCTAGGAAAAAGCCTCTGACTATCCACCCTACCTATGCCTCTCATAATTTTGTAGACCTCCATCAGGCCTCCTCTCAGCAACCGTCTTTCCAGTGAAAACAATCCTAGTCTTTTTAACATTTCCTCATAGTCAATGCCCTGGGAGCCAGGCAACATCCTGATGAACCTTCTCTGTACTCTCTCCAAAGCTTCCAAATCCTTCTGGTAGTGTGGTGACCAAAACTGCACACAATACTCCAAATGCAGCCTGACAAGGTTTTATATAGCTGCAACATGATTTGCCAGCTCTTGTACTCCACACCCCAGGCGATGAAGGCAAGAATGCCATATGCCTTCTTAATCACCTTGGCTACCTGTGTTGCCACTTTCAGGGAACTGTGGACCTGTACGCCCAGATCCATCTGTATGTTCGTGTTCCTAAGGGTTCTGCCATTTATAGTATAATTCACACCTAAAGTTGATCCTCCAAAATGCATCACCTCATATTTGTCTGAATTAAATCCCATCTGCCATTTCTGTGCCCAAGTCACCAATCTATCTATATCCGGTTGTATGCTTTTACAATCGTTGGCACTATCAGTAACTCCACCAACCTTCATGTCATCAGCAAACTTGCTTATCAAACCACCCATATTTTCCTCCAGATCATTTATATATACTACAAACAGCAAAGGACCTAAGACTGACCCCTGTGGAACACCACTAGTTACTGGTCTCCATTCTGAAAAAATATCCTTCCACAACTACCCTCTGTCTTTTATGCCAAGCCAGTTTTCTAAACATCTAGCCAGGCCACCCCGAATCCGTTGTAATTCTAGTTTTTGTACCAACCTGCCATGTGGGACTTTATTAAATGCCTTACTAATTTCCATATAAACTACATCCACAGCTCCTTCCCTCATCAATTATCCTTGTTACCTCTTCAAAAAATTCAATCAGATTGGTGAGACATGACCTTTCCCAGACAAAACAGTGCTGCCTGTCATTAACTAGTCCATTTTCCTCCAAATGCGCATATATCTTGTCCCTCAGTATCTTCTCCAAGAGCTTCCTCACCACAGATGTCAAGCTCACCTGCCTATAGTTTCCTGAATTATCCCTGTATCCTTTCTTAAACAAGGGAACAATATTCGCTAATCTCCAGTCCTCTGGAACTTCACTTGCGGTCAATGAGAATGTGAAGGTATCTGCCAATGCCCCAGCTATTTCCTTTCTTGCCTCTCTGATTAACCTAGGATAGATCCCATCTGGTCCTGGGGACTTGTCTATCTTAATGCAATTTAGGATTCCCAAAACTGCCTCTTTCAAAATGTTGACATTCTCTGGAGTATTCACACACTCATCCCTCAACATTAGTCATGTCCTTCTCCTTGGTGAAAACTGATATAAAGTACTCATTCAGGATCTCCCCCACTTTCTGTGGGTCTACGTTTAACATCCCTCCTTTGTCCTGAGTGGGTCTACTCTTTCCCTTGTTACCCTCTTTCTCCTAACAAATGCCCTTTTTGCCTTCCTAATTGCACATTTAAGTTCCTTCCTAATTTCTCTGTACTCCTCCAGGGCTTTGTTAGTTTGTAGCTGCCTAGACTTGTCGTATGCTTAAGATTCTTGTGGTAGTGTCACTACCCCAAGCCTAGATAGACCTGGGTTTAAGTCCCACCTGTTCTAGAGGTGTGTAATAATATCTCTGAACACGTTAGTTAGAAAATATCTAAATTGATGACATCATGTTAAACAGACAATACAACCTCTGAACATTTATAGCATGTCCTGGAATGTAGGAGATTGGAGCTTTGAAGTTATTAAATACACTTAGAAACCTATTGATAAATGTTTACAATTGTATTTGTGTTTAAAGATATGAAAGTTTGGTTTTCAATTATACCCAACATGCTACTTGACATATATGACATGTTTGTTTACTGTCTCAATTATGCACATTCTTTTGCACATTATTTAACATAGAGAATGAACATTCGGGAGGAAATTAACAAGGAAATTGATTTTTGAATTTATTTGAAATTTAGACACTTTTTCTTTATAGCTAAAATCTAAAATTCATGGCAGACTATTTTCAACATCATGGTCAATTGCTAACAATTCTTCAAGTTGACCAAAGTGGACCTTAAGCTGTCAGTATTTAGTTCAAAGTGACATCTCAGTGCAGATGGTGAAGCCTGGTTCTAGAATGAGGACACGCAACTTAAAAGTAAAGGTGTTGCCATTTAGGACCGAGATGAGGAGAAATGTTTTTACTCAGAAATTTGTGAGTCTTCGGAATTCAGTGTCCCAGAAGGCTGTGGAAGATTAGTCTTTGAGTATGCTTAAGGTAGAAATCAATAGATTTCTGATTAATAATGGTAGAAAAGATTATGGGGATGATGTGGGCAAAAAGGGACTAAGTGTTCAACCAGTCATCCGTGTATCAAATGATGGATTGGACTTGATGGGCTGAATGGCCTACTCCTGTTCTTATGCATTATGAATCGCCACTATGAAGCTCATGGAAAGGTTGATTGCCACTTTAGTGTGCATTTATTAAGAGGATATATAGACTTTTAGTGGCTGTAACTTGTCCTAACATCCCTCCTTAACAGCAGTTGATATGGATTTCAATCACTTATTAAAAGGAATCGAACACAGGGACAGGTCCATGGCTCTGTGAGACAGTCGTGTTAACCACTGAGCCACTTTGTCACCCAGTATGTTGCACTATGTTGATTTTTTTCAGCAATGACCAGTTCACTAATGTGCAGTTTGGATACCACCAGTGTCACTTGGCTCGACCTTATTCTTAGAATTATAAAATTCCTACAGTGTGGAAACAGGCCATTTGGCCCATCGAGTCCACACTGATTCTCCAAAGAGCATTCCACCCAGACCCACCCTTTACCCTATCCCCGCATTTCCCACCCTAGACACTTATGGGTAACATAGCAAGGCCAATCCACCTAACCTACACATCTTTGGACTGTGGGAGGAAACCGGACCACCTGGAGGAAACCCATGCAGATACGGGGAGAATGTGCAAACTCCACACAGACAGTTGCCCTGGGCTGGAATTGAACCTGCACCTCTGGCACTGTGAGGCAGCAGTGCTAACCACTGAGCCACCCAAACATGGACAAAGGAGCTGAATGTCAGAGACAAAGTGAGACTGACTGTCTTTGACATAAAGGCAGTATTTTACCAAGTGTGGCAGTAAAAAGTACAAACAAAGGTGTGATCAATTGAAAATCGGGGAACGCTCTCTTTTGGTTCGAGTCACACTGAGCACAGAAGAAGGCTCTTCCAAAAACACTTTCCAAAACCACAACCATCTTAGAAGGACAAGTGCAGCAGATTTGTTAGAATACCACAACCTGCAAGTTTCCCTCCAAGTCACACACCAACCTGACTTGAAAATATTTTGCCATTCCTTCAGCTAGGTCAAAATTTGGAACTCCCTCCCTAATGGTATTGTGGGTGTACTGACACCCCAGTGGCTGCAGTAATTCAGAAAGGCAGCTCACTATCAGCTCCTCCACAGCAATTAGTAATGGGAAGTACATGCTGACCCAGACAGTGACCCATGAATGAATGAAAAAAGACTCCACACTGTCAGTGGAAGAGAGAGCAAACAGCCCACGTCTGCTGCTCAATGAGAATTGAATCTCAGAAACACTTGAGTGCTGAACCTGTTGATATCTGATTTATTACCTCCAGGCAAGCTCAGATTACATAAATAAATATGTAGAATTAACATTCTTTGCTAAATTCAGAATTTCAAACAGAGATGTCTTATTAATACTTCATGTCTTTACAACCAGTTTTCGTTCTTTGGCCAAAATAAACCTCACAATGTGTTGGATATACATGTAGAAAGTGTGTCCTGCAAGTTCCTATTTTGGTAACTTCAGTTTATAGTACCGTGCAGTATGGCTTGATGCTGAATGCAGGAATGCTGATAATATGGTAGTTACTGCAGATGGGGTGAAACTAATTGCTCTTCCCACACATGATGGTGTCAGAACTATAGCATTCAATTTTATGGAACTGCTCAAGTAGAATGAGGCTGTGCTATACGGGAGTGGTGAGACTTTCAGTTATCTCAATAAGGGTGTCCCGTGAGAGTTTCTTCTTTTATTTAGTAGCCAAAAATATCGTGAGTTCATGGTTGTCTCTATTTTCATATCTTCTTATGTTAGTTTTACAAAACAAGCAAAGGTCAAGACTTGTTGTAAATGAATTCTCCCAAAAGAACATTTAATGAAGAGACAGTTAACCAATTATCAGTGTGCTTAGACTGCATTCATTCTTTAATTGACCTGAAAGCTTTGGGAATAAAAGGCCCTCTAGGAAGATGACTGACTCAAGAGGATAAGCAGAATGACTTATTGCTTTCATTTTTGCCTTTGGCATGTTCTGTCGGACAAGCAAAGCAGAAAATGCACTGAAGAAATTGTCTTCTATCTCTTTGGAATTCCAATGTTAATGAAAGCAATGTTCATCGTTTTAGTACTTCAAAATTCCATTTAATGATTACAGTTGTCTGCAAAAAAGATGTGATTAGGTATAACTTCATTGACTGTGAGATAAGAGAGAAGTGAAATGAGAGGGACAGGATTAGGTATGCTGATACCCTTACCCCCTCTTCTGAGCCACCAGTGGCCTCTGCCTCAGCGATGCCCCTTCCTATGATGACCATCACTGTGTCCTTCATGAGAGTTGAAGAATGCAGATGTACTCAACTTGCTTCAGTTCTTTGTTGTTGCCTGCTATTAAACAGGATTTGTTACCATCTATGAATTGTAGGGTTGAATACTGATTGATGGGAATGGTTGTTGGTTGGCTGTATAGTGAATTGAATAGTGAATGAGGCTATTGGTGCAGTTCATCCCACAAAACATTTAAAAGTGAGCTCTTTGATCTTGACACATGTATGCAATCGTTTATCTTGTCTCTGTGCTGAGTTCCATGGGTTTTTTGAAAAAAAGACTTCCACCAGTATTTGTCTCTTCCTCCTGAGCACTTGCTTCTACCCTGCTGCAGCTACAGCACGTCTCTCCTTTCCACACCTTCTATCAGGACTGTCTGTGGTCGACCTGATAACCATGGTGTAAGCTCTCTCACAGGTTCAACCTCTGTTCCAAGAACTAGAGAATGTCATCAGTTTTGAAAAGAATCCTTGAACTGCCCTTTTACTCCTGTAAAATAGCACAAGCTTCTTGTGATAATAGGCTTCCTGTTGATTCATTCAGCCATCAACATTGGGATCATTCTGGCTCTTTACCACAAACAAATTAAACAGCAAGCAGCACGCATTTGTCAGGTTGTCTGCATCTCAATGAATGGCTGTGGCTGTCCTCCTGGCACCTGTTTTTCATGAGAATTGGAGCATTAAGATAGGGAAGATAATTTTTTTTACTGGAGAAATGATACAAGATGCTAGACTTTATATTCATACATCTTTGGAACCATTTAGAAGCAAGAGAGACCTGCTTAAGATGGATAGGTTGAATTTGAACCAATGACCTTAAAGAGATCTTGATGCTGAGGAGGGTTTGAGCTAGTTTGGTAGTGGGAGTCAAAGTAAAATACTAGACCTTAGAGAAGAAACAAGGTGCACAGTGTACTGAAAGAAACAATTGGGATAAGAGCAAGGAAAATTGCAGAATTCCCCACCCTTATCTGCTTTCCGGAGGGACCACTCTCTCCGTGACTCCCTTGTCCGCTCCACACTCCCCTCCAGCCCCACCACACCCGGCACTTTTCCCTGCAACCACAGGAAGTGCTACACCTGCCCCCATACCTCCTCCCTCACCCCCATCCCAGGCCCCAAGAAGACTTTCCACATCAAGCAGATGTTCACCTGCACATCAGCCAATGTGGTATACTGCATCCGCTGTACCCGTTGTGGCCTCCTCTACATTGGGGAAACCAAGCGGAGGCTCGGGGACCGCTTTGCAGAACACCTACGCTCGCAATAAACAACTGCACCTCCCAGT
>NC_063337.1:65866757-65882089 GCF_021869965.1 Rhincodon typus
GTCTAGGCCCGAAATGTCAGCCTTTCTGCTCCTATGATGCTGCTTGGCCTGCTGTGTTCATCCAGCCCTGCACCTTGTTGTCTCGGATTCTCCAGCATCTGCAATTCCTACTATCTCTGATTCAATACAAAGTAAGATGGGTTTGCAGTGAATGCATGTTAATTCTCTGAGTGGTTGATGAGCCAGAAGCATGAGTTGTCTTGTGGAATTATTGCAACTTGAAAAATGCCCAGGAGACTCAGGCACAGGTTATGATAATTTATTTAAGTGTAAGCAGGGAGAGCTAGTCTTAGCAATCTCAGACTGTGAAAAGCTACATGTGCTCATTCCCTACATTAAGATTACCTTAACCCAACAGATACCTTAACTCAACTCTGAACTTGTCAACTTACAATCACCCGTAAAGCGAATGTCCCGGCATCAGTTTACTCAGTACCTGCGGTGCATACATCAGATATTATACCTATCTATTCAAGGCTTCTTATATCCTGCTGATCGTGCAGTCTAGGCTTCCTCCTGTTTCTATCACACACTCCCTGGCATGGTCCTTTTCACTAATTTCATTCCTTGCCACTGCAGATTACAGTTGCTAATCTTCTTTTCTGCTCATTTCCATTTACATTTACACTTCTCATTTTACAAAAAGATACTTCTCACCAAATTGTGCAGCCATTTCAATTATGGTGGCAATAATAGAGACTGGGTTCAACCAAACTTACTGACAATCAAATAGTCCTGGCTGAAAGGACTAATCAGGAAACAAAAGAGGTAGAGGATTGAGAGTGTTAGTTTCATTAAAGATGTTATAACAGTGCAAAGGGGTAGATCAAAGTTATTTCGTTAGACTCATGGAACGGCAAGGAGCTGGTATGCTGGATGCTTATGGTCAGCACTAAATAGTAGGAAAGAAATGAAGAAACAAAGTTGTGGATAAGTTTCAGAAAGAGGAGAGGAGCAGGTGAGCTGCGGACCTATGACAGGCAGTCAACATCAATGATAGAAGCAGGCAAGGTAGAGTAAAATTTTATATTAAGTTAATATTTATTTTATGGCTAATAAAAATTGTGTTCAAAGCTATGGGACAACAAGTTAGCAGTGACAAGTGAGTGTACATGCTTTGTGGATAATTGTGAAGTCATGATCACACCATGTGTCCCAGCCAAACATCTGGAGGAAATGTCGATGTCCAGACAAGTTTGAATCTGGTTTCAGAACTTGAGCAACAGCTGGAGTCTCTGTTATGTATCTGTGAGGCAGAGATGATGCAGAGAATATGCATCAGGAGGAGATCAAACTGCAGTTTAGAAGTAAATAGCAGAGAGGGAATGCGTGACTAGCAGACAGTATAGAAAAACGAAGCAGGTTATGCAGGAGTCCCCCAGGTGTATTGTGTTTGCTAATCAGCATTCCTTTTCAGAAATTATTGAAGGTGATGGTTCCACGGGGGAGTGGAGCCAAAGATAAGGCCATGACACCCAAGGGCATCTCAACTGTACCAAGTGGCAGAGAAAGAAAAATTGAAGGAGAATTGTATCGGGGAGTCCATAGTCAGAGGATCAGGCAGGCATTTCTGTGGCATGAACTGTAACTCTAGGATGGTGTATTGCTTTGAATGTGGAATGATATCAAAATGACAAAGTTAAAGACACTGTACCTGCAGCTTTCACAACAAGATAGATGATCTAAAGGCACAAATAGAGATACATTGCTATTATAAAAAGATGAATGCATGGTGACCAGGACTGGGAATTTAATAGTCAAGCATATTTGATATTTAGGAAGGACAGACATAAGGGAAAATGAAGTAGAGTTGCACTCACAATATAAGATGAGATCAGTACCTTAAGAAGTGGCAATCTCAGATCAGAATTACAATCTAGAATTTGTTTGGGTGGAGCTAAGAAACAGCAAGGGGCAGCTGACATTAGTTGGAGTGAGTTATAGTCCACCAAATAGTAGTGGTTGTGTGGGGCATGATACAAATCAAGAGATGAAAGCAGCATGTCGTACATGCAGCATGGTAACCTTGGGTGACTTTAATCTGCATATAGTCTGGATGAACTGATTGAACACTAAAACCATGGAGGAGAGTTTCTGGAGTGTGTTTGGATGGTTTTCGAGAGCAGTATGTTGAGGAGCCAACTAGATAACTTGCTATTTTAGATCTACTATTACGTAATGAAAATGGGCTCGTTAACAGTCTTGTTGTGAAAGAAAACTTTAAGGGATGAGAGACTACAACGTAATAGAATTGTACATTATGTTTGAAGTGAGGAAGTTTAATCTGAAGCAAGGTTGTTATATTTGAATAAGGAAAATTACGAAGGCACAAGGCATAAGTCATCTTGCTGGATTGGGGAAATACATTAAAAGGCATTACTGTACATAGGTAATGGATAGTCTTTAAAGAACTATTAAATTGCTTACAATAAACATACGTTTCATCAAGGTGCAAAAAGGCAAAAATTGTCAGTCAGCTGTCGCTGACAAGGGAAGTTAAGGATTGTGTAAAATTGAAAGAAAATACTTATGAAGTGGCCAGAAATAGTAATAAATCTAAAGGTTCAAAAATTTTTAGGATACAGCAAAGGAGGACCAAAAACCGATAAGGAAAGGAAGTATAGAATATGAATAGAATCTAGGAAAACACATGAAAATGGATTGTAAAGGCTTCTAGAAGTAAGTAAGAAGGAAACATTTGTCTAAAATGAAAGAGGGTGCATCAAAAGTAGTGTTGGAAAAATGAAGAACAGAGAAATTGCAGGGAAACTAAATGGTTACTTTGTGCCTGTTTTCACTGAGGAAGATACAACAAATTTTCCAGAATTATAGATCCAAGTGACTGGGGAGAATAAGGGAATAAAAATAATTAATTTAGTAAAAAGGTTGTACTGGAGAAATTAATGGGTCTGAAAGTTGCTAAATCCCCTGGATACTTATATTCTACATCCCAGAACATTGAACGAGTTAGTTGTAGAGAGAGTCAATACATTGGTGAATACAGTCTTGTCTTCCTTAATCCCATCAATTCTGGAATGCTTCATGCAGACTGGAAAGTTGCAAACATCACTCCACTATTTAAGAAAGGAGCAAGAGAAACATCAATAAACTACAGATATCTTGGTCTTCCATCAGTAGTAAGGTGAATGCTTGAATTTATCGTAAGGAATGTGATAAGTAGATATTCGAATAATGATGATCAGTCTGGACATATTTAGCATAGATTTATGAATGAAAATTCATGTTTGATGAACCTGTTGGAGTATTTTTGAGGATGTTCTGAATAAAATTAGTCAAGGGAAATTAGGATGTAGTATATTTGAAATTACAGGAGGCTCTTGTTAAAGACTCCCTGCACCCCAACTGGAGATTGGTAGCAAATACTAAAAAAAAAATCACATAGTACAGGAGATAACACACTTGTATGGATTAATGATTGGTTAATGGACAGAAAACAGAAAGTAAGAATAAATTAGTTATTCTCACAATGGCAGATTGTGACTAGTGGCTTCCATAAGGATCAATATTTGGGCCCCAGCTGTTCAGAATATATATCAATGATTTGGAAGTGGGAACCAAACGTACAAATTTCAAATTGACAGATGATGCAAAGCTTAGCAGGAATGTGCCATAAGGAAGATGTAAAACATTTTCAGCAGGATTTGGACAGGCTTAGGAAATGATCAAGAACATGGCAGATGGAACATAATGTGGAAAATTGGAAGCTTTTTGACTTTGGTAGGAGAAACAAATGTGAAGGATATTACTTAACTGGCAAGAGGTTAGAAAGTGTAGATGTACAAAGGGACCGAGCTGCTCTTGTCCCTGAGTCACTGAAGGCTAACATGCAAGCAACTAAATGAATGATTTATTTACTGTCACTTGCATTTTACAGTGAATAATACAGTAAAATACAGTGTAAAGTTTCATCATTCACTAAAATCCGGTGCCATTTTGAATTGTTTAAGAATAAGAAATGACAAAAGATATAGCTGAAAGAGAGTCCTGAGCCCGCTCACCAATGGCACCTGCTCTGCTACCCCTCCTCCACCATCTCATTGTCACCTGTGCCACACTCACCAATGTAGGAGTCACCACATCTTCGCACTGGGCCCACCTCGCCGACGCCGATGCTGCCGCTGATGCCAATGCCAGATCTATGCTGAACCCACGCTCCCCTCACAACCCCAGCTCTACTTCCACCTCTAAGACACCAGGAGTCCTGGTTCCAGGCATACCACCCTATCGCTGCTTCAGGCATTGCCTTGCCATTGCCAAGAGTCCCCACTCTGAACTTGCTGCAACCAGGAGTCCCTGGCTCCACTGCCAAACCAGGCCCCAACTAATGTCTCACCAAGAGTCCCGCTCCAGCCACTGTGTTCCGAGATGTCACCTTGCTGGCACTGCCATTTTGAAAGGTCTGCTGCTGCTACTGCCTCCAATCACCAGAGGGTCTTTATGTCTGCTTAGTTAAGTTAATTGCAGGTCTCAGAAGCAAAAATGTAAGAGTAAAGGGAATAAAATAACAATCAAACTCAGCAATCTTCGATACCTAGGTGCTTTTGAACTGCAATGTGCCTATTTGTTTGGGCATTGACCTATACAAGGGCACTGTCAAAGAAACTAATGTGAGCTTGTCTTTTCACATAGGATGTGGCACCATATAAAAGAGTAATGGTGGGTTTTAATTTGTGTGCATTGAAACTGGTGAAAACAATCGAGGAAATTTATGCATAGTGACGCATCATCATCAAATGAGTGTAAAATAGTTTCTCATGGTGGCTCTTGTGGCACAGTGGGATTGTCTGTATCTCTGAGCTAGAAGCCTCAGGTTCAAAGCCCACCTGCTCTGGAGGTCCATAATAACATGTCTGCACAGGTTGATTAAAAAATATTTGAAACAGTGATTCAAAAGAAACACTTACTGACAGGGGACAGGCATTTTCTCCCCCACCAGACTCTATTCACAAATAAAATTATACTATTACTTAATGTGTTTCTATCATGTAAACACTTTCCTAGCTTCCCACAGAGTTCTAGGGTACACCTGATCAGGTCCCAGGAATTTATTGACCTTTATCCATTTTAAGATGTCCAACACCTCCTCCTCTACTGTATGGACAAGATGTCGTTATTTATTTACCCAAGTTCTCCACCTTCCATACCCTTCTCCACAGTAAACACTGATGCAAAATACTTGTTTATTATCTCCACCATTTCCTGTGGTTCCACATGTAGGCAGCCTTGCTGATCTTTAAGAGACCCTATTCTCTCCCTAGTTACTCTTTTTGATGGTGTTAGGCAAGCAATTTCAAAAGTTGATTGGGGGCAGATATTTGCAGGTAAAGGGACAGCTGGAAAATGGGAAACCTTCAAAAATGAGATGAAGAGAGTCAGAGACAGTTTGTTCTTGTTAGGGTGAAGGGCAAGGTTGGTAGATGTAGGGAAAGCTGGATGACGGGAAAAATTGAGGTTTTGGTCGAGAAAAAGAAGGAAGCATATGTCGCCAGAAGGTTCACCAGTCTTGTTCCCTTGATGACAGGACTGTCATATGAAAAACAAGGGGCACAATTGAAAAATAAGCGGGATGTCACTTAGGTCCACGATGAGGAGAAATGTTTTTTTCTCAGAGGATTGTGAATCTTTATAATTTCTACCACAGAGGGCTGTGTTTATGTTTAAGGCAGAGATTGATAGATATCTGATTATCAGTGGGATACATGGTTATGGGGTGGGTAAGAGGCATTAAAATCTTCGATCAGCCAAGATTTTATTGACTGGTGGATCAGAAGAATGGCCAACTTGTGTTCCTATTTGCATAAAATGAAAAACTGATCGTCTCATATTAATGGGGTAAAAGTGACTACAATTATTCTAATATTAACCGAGTAACAAATGAGGTTAAGGGCAAAGGGGGGAGTGAATTCTTTTGAAACGTATGTGAGGGAACTTTCTTCATCTACGTGTCTCTAGTGTAATGAGGAAGGAAACAGTGCTAAATTTTATTCTAGGGAATTAAGAAATTCATGTGACACAAGCTCTAAAGGGTGAATATTTGGGAAGCTGTGACCATAGTCTCATTACTTGAGATTAACAAAGGAAGAACAGACTATATCACATTGGTTTCCTTTCATATATCCCACACAGCTTTTCAATTCCATTGACTTCACCAGGACTGAATCTCCAACATAATGTGTGACAAGTGGTTGACAGGATACCAGTCATTTTAGACTATCACCCAACACAAATTTCTACCCCTTAATTACTTCAATGCATGTACTGACATTTGTTTTACAATGTCAATGAAATAAAATTATTTAATACTGCAATCTGTCAAGTTTTGATGGAGTCTTTTGCAAATTGGTAGCATAAGATGTGATTACACCCTATTTTCCTCTTAAAAAGACATAGATGTTTAATAGACCTGTATGTTGAATGTCATTGAATTATTGAGAAAAGATAGTTCTTTGAGAGCTGGAAAAGATTGCTTGGCTCAATTGGAAAAATATGCAATCCTTTGGTATTTCCTTTTTTTAGGTGGTCTTAATTCATGGAAAAAGCCAGGATTACCAGCTGCCAACACTGGCTTCCTGCCCATGACAAATAAATTGCTGGGGATAAAATGGTATAAATTCACCAGTGTCATGCTTGAGGAGAGAACAGATCAGTCATTAGAGTTTAACTTTGCTTTACTGCTCGATGTATGGGATCACGTATTTGAGATATTTTTCTGAGTTCACCATTTACTTTTCAATGGTCTTGCCTAAAGAGAAAGGATTTCAGTATCTAACTTAGTAAATCAACTATCAATTTAAATTGTTGCGAGGCATTGGGAAAGGCACTACACATCCCACCTGCCTCTGAGCAAGACATTTTATTGATTATTGCTGAAGAAAGACACATCCTGTCAAAACTTTTTATCTTGCACTCATCAGGACAGATGCAAGAATGTCAAATTTCGAAGGGAACAATGCATGAGAGACATGGTGCTGATTGGTTGGCAAATAGATTCTGATTGGTTAAGGCATTCCCATGGAGAATGAGCCAGGCAAGTGTTATCCTAAAGCTTTTGTTTAAGTTCAGGAAAGGCAAGTCAACTCTGATATGGGAAAGCACTAAGGAATAGTATTCTTCATGCTTTTGTTCAATTGAAAAAGGTGCAGTGCTTGGACAAATTCTTTTTTCCTTCATAGGACTGGATTCACCATTTGTTTGTATTGCTGCTTCTGCCAAGTGTAAGTAAGGCATACTTTGAGCCCCTTAAATTGGCGGCGAGTGTAATTCCTGGCACACTAGCATTGAAATTCATGCACCACATTGTTCATTTGGAATAATGTTGTTTTGTGCTTTATGCCAACATGACTAGTTTCACCCATTAATCAAATTTTTGAGATACTTTATCCTTCCAAGTCAATTTGAGATGGGAACATTTTGGGATCGAAAGTGGCAGTATTAGGTCAATTCATGAGTTTATTTGGTCTGCAGATATACAGCAAACAGTGATATGATCAGTGCACAATTATCCTGCAAGGGAACATCAGTGCACCATGTTTTGATATCATGCATATACATTAAGGAAACGGTATAATCCTATCGTGCATTGAGCTGTAGGTGTCCCATTGTGTATATTGACCAGTGAAGGTAAGCTTGTACTTTACATTAATAGAGAATTCACTAACAGATTTCTCAATTAACATTTTGGGAAGAGGAATTTTTTAGGCCGCTCATTTTCAAAGGTTAATTGAAGTGTAAAATGGAGCCCATAAGTGTGTAAGTAAAGTTTTACATACAACAACAGATTGAAACATTGCAAGCATATGATCCACAAAAAGGAAATATGCAAAAAGTAGAAGGTGAGGTGTAATTCCAATAAACACATTTCTTCTGGAATCTGACAAGAATGTTCGGGAGGACTGGACTTAGAGAGGACCCCATGGCAATACCAACATCTGTTTGAACAAACTTAGTGACATCAAAGCTGAAGTCAATTGCTTGAGTTGCTAAGTTCACAAGTTGAATGACAGATTCAGGCAAATGGTACCAGTAACATTGTGCAAAGGTCGTTGTGACCTTCAATAACCAATTTGTGAATAGGCTAGTAATGTCAAACAAGCACGTAAATGTGGCATTGCTGTCAAAATACAGTTTTTGCAGTCTTTTGAAAGTGAAGGAATCCTTCACTGTGTATTTGGAAGACTGGTTCAGTGCTGGTTGTAGCAATTGGTCAAGTGTTTTGCAGAACCAGTCATAGATCAATTAGTGACACCACCTGACTTGCCTTTTTTTTAAATTTAAAGACAGGTGTTAGGGTAAATGTTCCCTAGGACATTCTCTGTGGCAATGCCTCGATGAATTCATGTGTATTCCAATTAGCACCCTGTTTCTCATGCAATATAAACTGTTGCTCCTTTTGAACTTTAGTATTCTTGCAATTCTGTCCTGATGAGTGAAAGATGAAAAATTTTGACAACATGTACCCGTTCACCAATACTAAATTTCTGTACTACCAAAATGTATTAACTTGCTGAAACTGATGGATAACTGACTTCTACAAAGTGTTTGGCAAAATGCCATCCATTATTTACAAATGCATAACTCGGCCATTGAAGGCTATATTACACACTGTTGATAAAAGCAACAAACACAGGATTTTGTTATTATTCGAGATGAAGTTATTATTGAGCAAGTGAGATCCCAAACTGAAATCTGGCTTGACTGATAATAGTTTTTTTTTGGTTTTAACAAAGTAGTCCCTTAATGACACATAAACACATAATGTTGCAGGTTTAGTTTCAACATGAAAATAGATATTTATATGTTAAAGAAATGAAGATAAATTAAAATTAACCAAACTATTTACTTGTAATGCATTTAAAGATTCTGAAATACATTAATCCCAACATAATGCATCCCATTATGGTATTCAAGCACAGGGAAGAATGACAATCTTTAACCCACATAGGGTTTAACATAGCTGTAGCTTCTTAAAATCCCAGTTTTAAGAATTTGACAGCCTCTTCCAAGATTCGTCATATAACTAAGTAGAGTGATTGTAAAGGGGTCAGCCAGCTGGACCTCATAGAATATGAGTTCCCTGACTGGGGTTATTAATCTGGCCCAGTCAGGAGGACCTGGCTGACATAAAAGGATGAATGTCAGGGATGTTTCTGGTTCTAGAAGTTTTAAACTAAATCCTTTGTACTGAGTTAACCTATTTTTAACAATTCTAAACTATTTTCTCCCTTTTTCAGGTGCATCTGCTTTACGTAGCCAGTTTCAGCTAAGAGCTCTACAGAGCTGCCCAAACTGAACCTAAAATCTATGACTGTTCCCCCGAATCAAAAGAAAAAAAGTCAATCCCTAACCTTTCAAACTGGAGCCTAATGTGCCAGTTAACCTGGTTTGCTCCTAAAATTCTTATAATGTAAACAAAAATCCACTACTCTACAGGAAATCTTTCTGTCACTCTGTGTTTTAAAAGAAATTGTCATAGCTTCAGAAATGCTTACAAGTTAATCATTAAATGCCTCCAGTGACACATATACCACTAGTTCAAATTCAAAAATTCAAACTCAAAAATCAATGATATTAAAATATAAATAAACCACACATCTTACATTACATTTTTAAAATTCTGATGTAAAAGAAAGCTTGCTGAATGCTCTTACAAATGAGTAGGCAGTATTGTAAGCACTCACAAAACACAGTATTTAATTCAGTATAAGAAATGTAGAAAGAACCTGGAACCTTAACATGGAAAATGCAGGGCTATCAGAACATTGAAGCGTGATTTAACTGTCACTGTTTGGTTAAATTCTCCTTGTTTTCTGGGCCAGTCCTCAGTGATTGTATTTTTTATACTAAAGCAATACTCTTTATCAATCATCTGTTCTCAATACTGTTAGATTGACAAATATACTACACACTGCATTACTGGGATGTGGTTTGGTATTTGGAGCCACAAACTATTTATAGTACAGTTGTAGCTCACGCCAGTTTAAGTTTGAAACAAAAACTGAAATTTCTGGAGAAACACAGCAGGTCTGTCAGCATTTGTGTAGAGAAAGTGGAGACAACATTTCGGTCCAATAATGCTTCTTCACTGTTTTCTCCAGTTACTTTTGTTTTTGTTTCATATTTCCAGCAACAGCAGTTCCTTATTCTTTTGGTCAGTTTAGGTTTCCATGCTATTATTTCTAAGTGGCACTTTACTGTTCAGGTTTCGCACTGATTGCATCCAGCCAGAACTTAACATTTTAAACTTAAATTTTAAGAGTTAGGAAGGACTCTTGGATCATTAACTTTAAAGAGCCGTATGAATCTATTCACTAACATTTGAGGAGATGTGGTATCATGGTAACATATGGATTAGTAATCCAGAGGCACAGGCTAATGATTTGGGAACACAGATTATAATTCGACCATGGTATTCAGTAAATTTTAGATTTAAAGCTACTGTCAGTGACGGTGAGCATGAAACCATCATGAAGTGCTGTAAAAACCCATTATGCTCACTAATGTCTAGACTATCCTTACATGGTCTTGCCTACATGCGACTCCAGAACTACAGCAATGTGGTTGACTCTTAAATGCCCTCTGAAATGGTTGAGCAAAGCATTCATTCGAAGGGAAGTTAGAGATAGGCTAGCAACATGCTGCTGCTGATTATGGGCAGAGTCTTTCATGACGGCAAAGTTGTGCAAAACAACACATACCATGGCAAATCACTATATATGGCCTGGTGTGCAATCATCTGAAATAGCTGAGCAAGCCACTTAGTTCAGAGGCAAGTGTGGATGGGCAACAAATGCTGTCCTTGTCATTGATGCCAGCAGTCCAGGAAAGAATGATGAAGAATTGAAAATTTTACTGTGATTTGGAAATCAGTGTAGCACTGACTGTGAGATTAAGCAAGTTTTGCTCAAAATATATCTCTGCATTGATATTTCACACTGCTTGTAATCAGGAGGGTCAGTACTAAGGGACTGCAGCACTTTTTTTTCCTTTATCCTTAACAGGATGAGGACATCACCAAGCAGGCAGCATTTATTGTCCATCTCTAATTGTTCAGAGTCAACCACATTGCTGTAGGTCTGGAGTCACCTGTAGGCCAGACCAGGTGGGGATGGCAGTTTCCTTACCTAAAGGACATTAGTGAACCAGATGGGTTTTTCCCAACAATTGGCAATGAATTCATGTCATTTTTAGATTCTTAATTTCAGATATTTTATTGAACTCAAATTCTATCATTGCCAAGGTAGGATTTGAACCCGGGTCCCCAGAATGTTACGTGGGTCATTAGGTTAAAAGTCCAGTGATAATACCACTAGGCCATCACCTAACCTGACGGAGCAGTGCACTATTGGAGGATTCATACAGACAGAGCCTGACTTCCGCACTGTCGGAAGGCCAATACTGAAGGAGCACCGCACTGTCGGAGGGTCAGTACTCAGGGACACTAGCACTGTCAGATGTTCAGTACTGAGTGCTGCACTGCTGGAGGATTATTCTTAAGAGAGCCTGGCATTGTTGGAGAGTCAGTACTGAAGGAGACCAGAAATGTCAGAGCTGTAGTACTGAGGGAGTCCAGTATTGTTGGACGGTCAGTACTGAGGGAGCACTGCAGTTTTGTGGGTAGTGTTGAGGAAGCCTTGCGCGGTCTGAAGGCCAATATTAAGGGATTATCAGAGAGTGAATACTGAGTCAGTCCCAGGCTCCTAACAATGAAACAGATGGACACAATGCACAGGCAGCAATCCTTTTATTCAGGCTCCCTCACAGGCTAGACAAGATCAGTTTGTCAGGAATCAGTCAAAATATTTAATCACCAGAGAAAAAAACTTTTTCCTGGTAAATTCACCTAAAATCTTATGAACTCTTGTCATTGTTGGGAATTTTCCTGGGACCTCACCTGGTCAGATGTTGTAACTTGGGTGAGATTTTTAAAAATTATCTGACGTTGACAAGATCCCCAGCTGTCCAGGAAGTATCTTCTAACCACAGAATTTCAAAATTATTATCTGTACTTCTACTCTGCATTCCTGAACCAAATAGATAGCCTTTCACCTTTCTCAAATAATGATATTAACTCTCTTAGCCAATACAGTATTTCACAAATCTTTTATTCATTCAGGGGATCACTGCCTAAGCCAGCATTTATTGCCCATCCTTAATTGCCCAGAGGGCAGTTAAGACTCAACCACATTGGTATGCGTCTGGAGTCACATCTAGGCCAGACCATGTACGGATGGCAGTTTCCTTCCCTAAAGCACATATGTGAACAGGTGGAGTTTTCCTGACAATTGACAATGGATTCATGGTCATCATTAGACTCTTAATCCAGATTTTTATTGAATTTAAATTCCACCATCTGCCATGGGAGGATTTGAATCCAGGTCCCCAGAACATTACCTGTGACTCTGGATTAACAATCCAGCAAAAATACCATTAGGCCGTCACTTCCCCCCTCATGTTGGTTTACATTTACATCGTTTACATTGTCTATTCCTCTCACTTCAAACTTTTTGACCATGCATCCCGTAAGTTTCCTAATGAAAAACTATTCTGTTCAGAGCCCCTCTCATTGTTGCACTTCTGAGGTTTATAAGGTTATGGTTGTGGATGGTGAGATAACAGTCACCTCCCTGCTGTCACAAAAACTAAGGTCTGGGCAGGACATCCCGTGGTCCAACTTCTGGGCCCTTAGTACCAACCGAGGCCTTCAGGTGGTCAATTAATGACCAATTTATGCACCTTTACACCAAGGCAGCAATTAACACTGTTCCCAGCAGATGAGAACAGTGTCAACCTTCCCAATTGGTAAAACAAAGTAGCCTGCCTGACAGATTGATGGAGGGGAAGGGGACTTGAACTGTCTAACCTGAAGGTGACTGAGAGTGTGGATTGGGGGTGGGAGTAGCTGTAGAAGTACAAGGAGCTATATAAATCCTTACCCCTTGCCCTTACCTTTGAATCTTGCTGTCCTCAATACCCCCATCCATGCCCTGAACTGTCACCGATTTCGCTCGATGTTGCTGTTAGTGTAGCACCAGCAGTCTTGACCTCTGAGATTTCATTGCGACTCATAGTAGTTGTCAACCTCTGATTAATGCACCAAAAACCCCAATAGGTGACTACTCAAGTGCCTGATAACACCAAGATCTGCAGACTTTCCAGTGGAGGGTGTAGGGATGTGTTTCATGTATGCCTACCATTGTACTTGAAATAAAATCAGAAAATTCCAGACATTTAAATTTAGGGTAAATTGAAGGTGGGGGGGGTGGTCACATGACTTATTTGGAAGCCTGCCTGCCAACAAGGGGACGTAAATTGTTTTACTGAGAAGCAAGTACAAAGTATTTACACTTGGAGCCAACAGAAACAGCCGACACATGAATTGGGAAACTTGGAGTCTCCAAAGGCTAAGAAAAGTCTTGACAATGTCAGGTTGTAAAAGCTGTCCATATATTTCTAAGATGAAAGATACAGGTTTCCATGAAGAAGGGTGCAGAGGCAGCCATTATAAAGATCAGGGTCTAGGCTCTTTTAGAATATCACTGAATATCACAGAAAGAGCTTTGGATTCTCCCTCGATCTGGGAGACAGGGACCAGTTAGGAGCCAAAAAAATATGTTATAGTTCACCAGGAATCTGGGGTGAGTGGCAGAGCGTAAGAATAGCAGTGGACCATTTAGCCTTTCAAACCTGTTCCACCATTCAATGCGATCATTGCTGATCTGTGGCATAACTCCATATAACTGCTTTTGGCCCATATCCCTTAATACCTTTGCTTAATAAAAAATTATCAAACTCAGATTTAAAACTAGCAACTGATCTAGCATCCACTGCCATTTATGGAAGAGAGTTCCAAACGTCTAGCACCCTTTGTGTGTAAAGGTGCTCTCAAACATCTCTTCTGAGTGGTCTGCCCTTAATTTTTAAATTATGTCCCCTTGTTCTAGACTCTGCAACCACTGGAAATAGCTTGTCTTTATCATCTGTGTCTTTTTCTTGTTAATGTCTTGAAGATTCTTGAAGTTACCCCATCCTTGATTATAGACTCTAACAATTTCCTCATCACAGATGCTAGGCTACCTGGTCTGTAACTCCTTTGTTTTCCTCATTCATTCTTCTTAAAATGTGGACAGACATGTACAATTTGCCAATCTAAAGGGATGACTCCTGCATCCACAGAACTCTGGAAGATTATATTTGGGGTATTATATAATGTGCTCCACTCTCGGGTAAAAACCTGGGGATTTGTCACTCTTTACCTCTGAACCTTATACATTCTAGAGAAACAGGCCTGGGGACCTTTACCACTGCATCATAAGAGGGCTCCCCCCACAGCATTCCATTCACTTTCTTGATTATTTTCTGCACCTGTTCATGGCATTTTAAAGATTTATGCACCTGTCTCTTTGGACATCCATTGTATTTGACTTCAGGCCAAGTAAAAAGTACCCTGATCTAACCTTTCTCAGTCCAAAATGAATAACCACAAACTTGCTAACATTGAACTCCTTCAGCCACAGTTCTGCCCATTCATGTAGTCAATTAATACACTTTCGTAATTTTGTGCAGTCGCCTATGCTGTCTACAATGCTGCCTTTGTCTTATCAGCAAATTTAGATATATAACTTTCTACGCCAATATTAAAATCATGAATAAATAATGTGAATAATTGAGGCACAGACACAGATCCTTGTGGAACGTCAGTGGTCACATCCTGCCAATTTGAAAGCCTACCAATTTTCCCTACTATCCCTGCCACTGAACCAATTTCCAAGTCATGTTGTGAGTAATTTACCTTCATTTCTGTGGGGTTCTACTTTAGTTAGCAGTCACTTGTGTAGAACTTTATCAAATGCCTTTTGGAAGTCCAAATAAACAACATCCATAGACATTCCCTTTCTACTACCTTAGTCACCTCTTCAAAACATTCAATCAGGTTTGTCAGGCATGACCAGCTTTTCATGAATCAGTGACAACAAGGTGCAGGGCTGGATGAACACAGCAGGCCAAGCAGCATCATAGGAGCAGAGAGGCTGACGTTTTGGGCCTAGACCCTTCATCAGAAAAGGGGGAGGGGAAGGGGGTGCTGAAAGAAATAGGGAGAGAGTGGGAGGCGGATAGAAGATGGATAGAGGAGAGGATAGGTGGAGAGGAAACAAACAGGTCGAAGAGGCGGAGGTGGGGCCAGTAAAGGTGAGTGTAGGTGGGGAGTTAGGAAGGGGATAGGTCAGTCCAGGGAGGACAGACAGGTCAAGGGGGCGGGATGAGGTTAGTCGGTAGGAGATGGAGGTGCGGCTTGAGGTGGGAGGAGGGGATAG
>NC_063337.1:65882589-65900205 GCF_021869965.1 Rhincodon typus
TCCTCGTAAGACCTTCCCTCCATTCCAGGCAACATCCTGGTAAATCTCCTCTGCACCTTTTCCAACGCCTCCATGGCTCTTGAACTCAATCCCCCTATTAATGAAAGCTAACACACCATACGCCTTCTTAACAATTCTATCCACCTGGGTGGCGGCTTTCAGGGAACTGTGAACATGAACCCCAAGATCCCTCTGCTCCTCCACACTGCCAAGAATCTTTCCGTTAACCCTGTATTCTGCTTTCAAGTTTGTCCTTCCAAAATGAATCACCTCACACTTTTCAGGGTCCAACTCCATCTGGCACTTCTCAGCTCAGTTCTGCATCCTATCAATGTCCCTTTGTAAACTAGAACAGCCCTCCGCACTATCCACAACTCGACCCACCTTCGTATCGACTGCAAGTTTGCTAATCCACCCTTCCACTCCTTCATCCAAATCATTTACAAAAATCACAAACAGAAGAGGACCCAGGACAGATCCTTGTGGTATACCACTCGTAACTGAGCACCATGTTGAATATTTTCCGTTCACTACCACCCTTTGTCTTCTAAGGGTCAGCCAATTCTGAATCTAATCTGCCATATTTCTCCCTATCCCATGCCTCCTTACCTTCTACATGAGCCTACCATGAGGAACCTTATCAAGCGCCTTACTTAAATCCATGTATACCACATCCACTGCTCCACCTTCATCCACGTGTTTGGTCACCTTTTCAAAGAATTCAGTAAGGTTTGTGAGGCATGATCTGTTCCTCACAAATTCATGCTGACTATCACGAATCAAACTGTGCCTTTCCAAGTGATCATAAATCCTATCTCTCAGAGCCCTTTCCAATAATTTGCCCACCGCTGATGTAAGACTAACTGGCCTGTAATTTCTGGGGTTATCCCTATCCCCTTTTTTGAACAAGGGAATGACATCTGCCTCTCTCCAATCTTCCGGCATTGTACCCGTGGACAGTGAGGACAAAAAGATGATCGCCAAAGGCCCTGTGATTTCTTCCCTTGCTTCCCATAGAATCGTTGGGATAAATCCACTCAGGCCCAGGGGATTATCTATCTTCAACTTCCTCAAAATTCCTAGCACATCTTCCTTACTAACATCGACCTCCTCGAGCCGACGAGCCTGTTTCACACTGTCCTCATCTACAAATAGGTCCCTCTCAGTTGTGAATACCGAAGAAAAGTATTCATTAAGGACCTCGTCCTCGCCTATCTCTTTAGGCGCCCTGCACAAATTCCCTTTACAATCCTTGATCAGCCCTACCCTTTCTGGTCATTCTCTTATTCCTCACGTACGTGTTAAAAGGCTTGGAGTTTTCCTTGATCCTATCTGCCAAGGTTTTCTCATGCTCTCCTAAGCTCTCTCTTCAGCTCCGTCCTGGATAACTTGTATCCCTCTAGAGCCTTTCCGTTCCTTGTTTCCTAAACCTTACATAAGCATCCTTCTTCCTCTTAACCAGACGTTCGACCTCTCTTGAGAATCAAGGCTCCCTCACTCGACCGCATCTTCTCTGCCTGCTAGGGACAAACATATCGAGCACACGCAGTATGCATTCCTTAAACAATCTCCACATTTCAATAGTGCTCTTCCCTGATAGCATCTGTTCCCATTTTATGTTACCCAGTTCTTGCCTAACAGAATTGCAATTACCTTCCCCCACTTATAAACCTTACCCTGCTGTATGTACCTCTTTTCCATAACTATTGTAAAATTAATGGAGTTATGATCGATACCGCCAAAATGTTCTCCTACCAACAGGCCTAACACTTGGCCCGGTTCATTGCCAAGCACCAAGTCCAAAGTGGCCTCTCCTCGTGTTGGTCTATCTTCATACTGTGTCAGGAATCCTTCCTGAACACACTGGACAAAATCCTCTCCATCTAAACTATGACAACTAAAATGTTTCCAGTCAATATTTGGAAAGTTGATGTCACCCATGGCTACAACCCTGTGACTTCTGCACCTTTCCAGTATCTGCCTCCCAATCTGCTCCTCTACTTCTCTGCAGTTCTTCGGGGGTCTGTAAAAAAAGCCCCAACAAAGTAACTGCTCCTTTCTTGTTCTGGACCTCAACCCAAACTGACTCTGTAGACATATCATTCTCGAACTGCCTTTCAGTAGCTGCTATACTAGCCCTGACTCGCAATGCCACTCCCCCGCCTCTTTTTCCACTCTCCCTATTTCTCTTAAAGCATCTAAATCCTGGAACTTCCAACAACCATTCCTGTCCCTGAGTTACCCAAGTTTCTGTAATGACCACCACATCGTAGTTCCAAGTACCAACCCATGCTCTAAGTTCATCCGCCTTATTTCTGATCCTTCTAGCATTGAAGTATACACACCTCAAACCATCTCTGTGTCCACAATTACGCTCCATCAACCACATTTCTTTATTAAGAACCTCACTCCCTGTTGTGTCTGTTGGAAGGCTGAATACCTCATCCTCTGAATTATAAATTCGGTTCCCCACCCCCTGCCAATCTAGTTTAAACCATCCCGTATAGCTCGAGCAAATCTCCCTCCCAGGATGTTTGTGCCATTCCAGTTCAGGTGCAACCCGTTCTTACTGTACAGGTCCCACCTTTGCCAGAATGTGCTCCAATTATCCACATAATGGAAGCCCTCCCTCCTACACCAGCCCTGTAGCCACATGTTTAGCTGCACTCTCTCCCTATTTCTTACCTCATTATCACGTGGCACTGGTAGTAATCCAGTGATAACTCCCCTGTTTGTCCTGGACTTCAGCTTCCAACCTAACTCCCTGTACTCGTTTTTCACATTCTCTGTCCTTTTTCTACCTATGTCATTGGTACCGATGTGTACCATGACTGCTGGTTGCTCACCCTCCCCCTTAAGGATCTTGAAGACATGATCCTAGACATCACGGACCCTGGCACCCGGGAGGCAACCCACCATCCGTTCATCTCGTTCACATACACAGAACCGCCTGTCAGTGCCTCTTACTATCGAATCCCCCACTACAATTGCTCTCCTATTCTCCCCCCTTCCCTTCTGTGCCACAGGGTCAGGATCAGTGCCAGAGACCTGTTTGCTATGGCCGTTTCCTGGTAGGTTGTCCCCCCCAGCAGTATCCAAAACGGTATACTTATTATTGAGGGGAACGGCCACAGGGGATCCCTGCACTGTCTGCCTATCCCCTTTCCCCTTCCTGACAGTCACCCAGCTACCTTTTTCCTGTATCTTGGGTGTGACCACCTCCCTATAACTCCTCTCTATCACCCCGTCAGCCTCCCAAATGATCCGGAGTTCATCCAGCTCCAGTTCCCTAATGCAGTTTTTGAGGAGCTGGAGTTGGGTGTACTTCTCACAGGTGAAGTCAGAGGGGACACCAGCTGTGACCCTTACCTCCCACATCCTGCAAGAGGAGCATGCAACTGCCCTAGCTTCCATTCCCTCTACTCGAGATTTCCAGAAGAATAAAAAGAAATGTCATACCTTACCGGCCCTCCACACAGTCTTTTTTTTTGGTTACAGGAGGAGGATGGGTGGGAGACACCACACGTGTAGTGTTTCGGGTTTAGCCAATGCCCGAATATATCAGTTCCTTCCTGGCTCGCGTTCTCTCCACACACCGGCCACTGAAAACAAAAGGGCCTCTGCTGCATGAGGTAAGTTTTCATACTGGAGGAAAAACAACCTTACCTTCCCGTCGACACTCTGGCTCGCGCTGCTGCCGCTGAAAGCAAGAGGGCCTCTGCTGCATGAGATAAGTTTTTATACTGGAGTAAAAAACAACCTTACTCAACTTACTGTGTGTGGGACAGAGTGTGTATGTGTGTGTGTGTGTGTATGTGTGTATGTGTGTGTGTGTGTATGTGTGTGTATGTGTGTGTGTGTGTGTGAGGGGGTGGGAGAGAATGTGTGTGTGTGTTTGTATGTGTGTGTGTGTCTGGGAGAGAGTGTGTGTGTGTGGGAGAGAGAGTGCGTGTGCGTGGGAGAGAGTGCATGTGTGTGGGAGAGAGACTGTGTGTGTGTGTGTTTGTAGGTGGGAGAGAGAGTGTGTGTGTGTATGTGTGTGTGTGTGTGGGAGACAGGAGGTGTGAATCTGGGTGGGATGCTCTTCAGAGAGTTGGTGTGGACTTGTTGAGCTGAATGGCCTATTTCTACACTGCAGGGATTCTATGAATCAGTCTAAAAGACAACCATTCACTTCTATTACATAGATCAGTTGCAGATACATGTGGAGAAATGGCAGATGGAGTTTAATCAGGGTAAGTGTGAGGTGTTGCACTTTGGGAAGTTAAATGTTAAGGAAAAGTAAGAAGTATACAGTTAATGGCAGGACCCTAAACAGCATTCATGTACAGAGGGATCTTGGGGTTCAAGTCCATAGCTCCCTGAAAGTGGTCACACAGTAAATAGTGTGGTGAAGAAGGCATATAGCATGCTTGCCTTTATTAGTCAGGGAATTGAGTACAAGAGGCAGGATGTCATGTTGCAGCTTTATAAGACTTTGGTTAGGCCATACTGCATTCAATTCAGTTCACCACATTACAGGAAAGATGTGGAGGCTTTGGAGAGGGTGCAGAAGAGGTTTACCAAGATGCTGCCTGCATGAAAAGGTATGAGCTATTAGGAGAGGCTAAAAAAAACTTGCGTTGTTTTCTCTGGAGCAGCAGAGGCTGAGATAATTCTTGATATAAGTCTATAAAATCATGAGATGCATAGAAAGGATTGACGGTCAGAATCTTTTTCCCAGAGTAGAAACATGTAAAACTAGGGGCATGCATTTAAAGTGAGCGGGAAAGTTCAAAGGAGATGTGAAGGGCAAGTTTTTTACATAGAGATCAGTAGGAGTATGGAACACACTGCCAGGAGTAGTGGTGGAGGCAGACATGACAGGGGCATTTAAGGGACTTTTAGATAAGCACATGAATATGCAGGAAATAGAGGGATTTGGACCAAGAGCAGACAGAAGATACTAGTTTAATTTGGCGTCATGCTCAGCAAAACATCATGGGCCAAGGGCCCATTCCTGTGCTGTACAGTTCTATGTTCTATCTATTCCTGTCACTCAGTTAATTTTTGCATTGCTACTGTCCCATTAATTCCATGTATTAATACTTTGCTGACGAGTCTATTGTATGGTATTTTGTCAAGTGGTTTTTGGAAAGCCATGTACACTACATCAACAGCATTGCCCTGATCAACCGTCTCTAAAAACACTCCAATACACTAGTTAAATATAATTTTTCTTCACGTCCACACTGGGTTTTCTTTGTTAATCCTCATTTGCCCAAGTGACTACTAATTTTCTCCCAAATTCTCATTTTTAGAAGAATCTCCACCATTAAGCTTCAAAGGACTTATCTGTAGTTACTGGACCTATCTTTACATTAATTTTAAACAAAGATGTTATATGTGCAATTCTCCATGCTTCCAACAAAATTCCTGAGTCTAAGGAGGATTAGTCATTGCCTCTGTATTTCAAACTTCCTCGAATACATTTCATATCATACTGGAGATCTGTGAAAGTACAAAGAAGAAATTCCTTTGCATCTCAGTTTTAAATTAGGTCTCACCTTATTGTGTACTTATTCTCATATTTTGAGTTACCCCAGAAGTGGAAACATCTAATCTGTCAAATCCCCTAAGAATCTTATATGTTTTAATCAGATCTCCTCTCACTCTTCTAAACACTAATGAGTGAAGGCCATAACCTCTTCAGCCATTCTTGATAAGTCAACAATTTTGTTACCCAAAAGGAGTGTTCAAATCTTTACTTAGTTATTCTTCCCTTGTGTGACAGGCAAAGGCAGAGAACTGAGTCATTATTTAGTTAAACAACCCTTCTTTATTTTATATACGTAGGTAGTTAATTTTTCATACAGCAAGCAAGCTACCTCCCTTCTTTATTTTAACTCCTTAAGTACTAATACTCAATCTAAATCATACATTCATTGTAACATTTATTTCTTACTTAATCTCACTTAACTTCAACATTAACTCACTTCATTTAGCTTCACTGTACTTTGTTTTAACTTAGTCCACATTTAACCTGAGCTTTAACTCTTGGAGTTTGGCTTGAAACAAATACTACACCAATTTGAGTGGTCACCAACTTTGTTCACCATGCAGTTATCACCTCATGGTTCTTGGGGCACGTGCTTTTCAAATGTGGTCTCAAAGGCTTCGCCTGAGAAAATCCTTTGTTCCGATAACTTATCATAAAATGTGCTCAATTTTCAGAAAATTCTCTGGCACTCAGCTAATGAATTGACCGAAGCCTGATCATGTTGTTCAATCTCGGCAAATAGAATTTTTAAAAAATTCATTCACAGGATGTTGGTATCTCTGGCTAGACCAACATCTATTGTCCATCCCTGATTGCCCAGAGGGAAGTTGAGGGTCAACCACATTGAATCATAGAATCCCTTCTGTGTGGAAACAGACCCTTTGGCCCAACAAGTCCACACCGATCCACAGAGCATCCCACCCAGACCCATCCCCCTAATCTGTACATCCCTGGACACTATGGGCAATTTAGCATGGCCAATCCACCTAGTGTGCACATCTTTGGACTGTGGGAGGAAACCAGAGCACCCGGAGGAAACCCACACAGACACAGGGAGAATGTGCAAACTCCACACAGACAGTCGCCCGAGGGTGGAATCAAACCCAGGTCCCTGGCGCTGTGAGGCAGCAGTGCTAACCGTTGAGCCACCGTGTCGCCCTTGCTATGGGTTTGGAGTCACATGTAGGCCAGGTCAAGCAAGGATGATAGATTTCCTTCCCTGAAGGACCTTAGTGAACCAGGTATGTTTTTCCGACATTCGACAATGGCCATCATTAGACTCTTAACTCCAGATTTTTATTGAATTCAAATTCCACCATCTGCCATGGCAGGATTCAAACCCAGGTCCCCAGAATATTACCTAGTTCTCTGGATTAACTGTTCGGTGATTATACCACTAGGCCATCACCTCTTATAAACTGTTTACTGTTAAACAACTCTCAAATGGTTACACCAAGTCATAAACAGCAATATTCCATGCACCAGAAAGTGTGGTATAGTGCCAGTATATCTAGACCACATGGCACTTGCCTTATTTTGGTCACCAGAGAAAACTGCAGGTCACATGTCCTGGCTGCAATTTTAACTGAGGTCAGAGATTAAACTTGCTTGACTAAAATTCCCAGCATGCTTGATTGTTGCTCTTAACCATTCATGTAAGCATTTCTGCTGCTGAACACTTGACCACATCTTTGTCCCAGGAATCAGCCTAATGAATCTTTTTGAACTGTCACCAATGCCAGTGTATCCTTTCTGAAATATAGAGATGAAAACTGTAAACAGTACTCTGTGGTCTCAGCTATATCCTATAGAGTTGTAACAAAACTTCTCTAGTTATAAACTCAAACCACTCCACCAAAACTACCCCAGAGTGGTCCAATGGCTCAGCGGTTCACACTGCAGCCTCACAGCAGCAGGGACTTGAGTTCAATTTCAGCCTTGGGGCTGTCCTGGTTTAGGAGACTCTAAGGTTGGAGACAGTGAGGGGAAGATCTCTGGAAGGTCATCGTTCATGTTCATTGAAGGTAATGAGATCGGCAACAGACCTGGCAACAATGGCTTGATGTTTGGATGTGGAGTCATGGCCGAGGGGGAGGTAGACAGAACTGTCTGAGAGTTGGCATTGAGCCTCTGCAAGGTAAAGATCAGTGTGCCAGACTACAATGACACCTCTTTCTTTTAGGCATCAAGGCACGCAAGCTCTAGCAACTTATAGAGTCGAACATTTGAGTGAAAGTTTGTCACTGCAACATACCACTCTAAAATACTGTTGGAAATTGGGATCACTTTGAAACTGAATTTTTCTATTATTTCTTCTATGAGGCATCATGCAATGGCTGCTCAAGTAGATCCTTCCTTTCTGAAACATGAACCATTTCTAATCAACAGGGGCAAAAGGAAGATGTCAATAAAGATCACCAAGACCACTGTGTTCAATAAATTGATAACTAAAATGTTCTGATGCTGCATGAACTCTATTGTCAATGCATTGTTTAAGAAAATAAAAATTTTGTTCCCAAAAAGAAAAAAAACTAATCTTCAGATGAAGGTGAGCAGGGGGACAACAGTTATTTTTACATTGTGAGTAGTTGTTCTGTGCTCATTGGCTAAAAAGATCAAACAAGTGATGGACACAATGAGGTTTGCCAGCCCCAGATATAGGGTACACCAACAAGAGCTCAGAGTTAGATGGAGAGCCTTTGTCATGGGGCAGTCCTCATCTTCTTCAGGTGAAAGATAGACCAGAAGAAATGGTTGCTTAACAATTCACCCAGAGGGAAAGATGTTTTCTTTACAACTTTAATGAGATCAAAACACTCTGTTGGCCAGGGCTGCTCACACATAAAAACAGCAGCTTGTGAACTGAAGTTATCCGAGCCCCAGCTGCTGGTTTGGGCTGGCTTGAACTCAGAGGAATGACATAGAGTGTAAATCCTTATTTGGAGGAAGGACAATGAGCTAATCCTAAAGGTTTCCTTGGAGTGAGCCTAGAGTGGAAAGACGCTGGCTCATGAAATGAGAAAATGACCAACAAAGACAAGACACCAAGTTTGGCAAAATAAGGAAAATGGATAAAAATGAAGGATTTCGGCGTACCAGCAATGAAAACTCTGGAGATCAACCTTTGCAAAATTGTGGACGCCATGCTTAGAAGCGTGGAGGTAACCCCAAAACCTGGGAGAAATAGCCTGATCGGCATGAGCTTCTATTCTTGGGTATTAGCCATTATTTCTGTGTAAAGTTCAGAAAGGAATGTCGTGGAAACCAGTGGGGGTGCACTTAGTTTCTAACCTTGTATGAATTGTATGTCTGCTGTTAACCTTTTAACCAAAGGGTGTGAATTGTATGACTGTTTTAACAAAAGTAATAAAGTTAGTGATTAGTTGATATAAACTTGAGACTTGTCCTCTTTATGCTGAGCCAATAACTGTTGTTGAGGGCAGTAACTGAGCAACAACTCCAAGCCAACTGTTGGTTCTCTGTTTTTGCTGTACCATCCTTAATTCTCATGGGTTGTAAAGCTGTGTAATCGACTAATGAATCATATCTAAATAACTAATTTGTAACAAAGTTAGTAAATTATCTAAAAATTTTTTATACATGGTCAACTTATAAATGGTCAACGAGAACTTTCAAAAGTTGATTAGGAGAGGTTGTTTGCAGCAAAGAGACATTTGGTAAGTGGGAGGCTTTCAAAAATGAATTAATGAGGGTTCAGGGCCAGCATGTTCCTATTTAGAGTGAGGGGTAAGGCTGGCAAGAGAAGGCAACCCTGTATGACGGGAGTTATTTAGGCCCTAGTCAAAATAAAGAAGGAGGCATGTGATATGTATAGGCAGCTGGGATCAAGTAAATTCTTGAGGAGTATGAGAGGGTGTTGGAGTACACTTAAGAGAGAAATCAGGAGCACTAAAAGGGAACATGAGATGACGTTGGTAGATAAGGTAATGGAGAATCCAAAGAGATTCTACAAGTGCATGAAGAGCAAAAGAGTAACTAGGAAGAGAATGGGACCTCTTAAAAATCAACAAGGTCATCCATATGCGGAGCCACAGGAGATGGGTGAGATCCTTAATGAATACTTCTCATTACTATTATCGTCCAGGAAGGTATAGATGCTAGTGAACTCAGGAAATAGTGATGTCTTGAAGAGGGTCCACATTACAGAAGAGGAGATCTGGAAGTCTTAAAACGCATCAAGGTAGATAAATCCCCAGGACCTGATGAAGTGTATTCCAGACTTTGTGGGAAGCTAGGGAGGAAAAGCTAGCAGAGATATTTGTATCATCAACACTCACAGGTGAAGTGCCCAAAGATTGGAGGGTGACTAATGTTGTACCATTATTTAAGAAAGGCTGCAGGGAAATGCCTGGGAACTACAGACCAGTGAGCCAAATGTCCATGGTGGGTAAGTTGTTAGAGGGGATTCTGAGAGCCTGGACCTGCAGTCATTTGGAGAGACACAGGCTCATTTGGGGTAGTCAGCATGGCTTTTGTGCATGGGAAATCATGTCTCACAAGTTTGCTTGAGATTTTTGAAGGAGTGACCAAGAAAGTAGATGAGGGCAATGCAGTAGATGTTACCTACATGAACTTTAGCAATGATGTGGAGGTGCTGGCGATGTACTGAGGTGGACAAAGTTAGAAGTCGCACAACACCAGGTTATAGTCCAACAGGTTTATTTGAAATCACACAAGCTTTCAGAGTAAAGCCCCTTTGTCAGATTCAGTGAGAGAGGAGAGCACACAGACACAGAGTTTATAGCAGAGAGATCAAAAGAGTTCAG
Organism: Rhincodon typus; assembly: GCF_021869965.1. Classification (NCBI taxonomy): domain Eukaryota; kingdom Metazoa; phylum Chordata; class Chondrichthyes; order Orectolobiformes; family Rhincodontidae; genus Rhincodon; species Rhincodon typus. Next base: position 65,892,916 of record NC_063337.1, read on the forward strand.
GGTCAACCACATTGTTGTGGGTCTGGAGTCACATGTAGGCCAGACCAGGTAAGGATGGCAGTTTAGAACATAGAACATAGAACATAGAACATTACAGCACAGTACAGGCCCTTGCGCCGACCTGTGAAACCAATCTGAAGCCCATCTAACCTAAACTATTCCATTATCATCCATATGTTTATCCAATGACCATTTAAATGCCCTTAAAGTTGGCGAGTCTACTACTTTTGCAGGCAGGGCATTCCACGCTCTTACTACTCTCTGAGTAAAGAACCTACCTCTGACATCTGTCCTATATCTATCACCCCTCAATTTAAAGCTATGTCCCCTCGTGCTAGCCATCACCATCCGAGGAAAAAGGCTCCCACTGTCCACCCTATCTAATCCTCTGATCATCTTGTATGTCTCTATCAAGTCATCTCTTAACCTTCTTCTCTCTAACGAAAACAGCCTCAAAACCCTCAGCCTTTCCTCATAAGACCTTCCCTCCATACCAGGCAACATCCTGGTAAATCTCCTCTGCACCCTTTCCAATGCTTCCACATCCTTCCTATAATGCAGTGACCAGAACTGTACGCAATACTCCAAGTGCGGCCGCACCAGAGTTTTGTACAGCTTCAACATGACCTCATGGCTCCGAAACTCAATCCCTCTACCAATAAAACCTAACATACTGTACGCCTTCTTAACAACGCTATCAACCTGGGTGGCAACTTTCAGTGATCTATGCACGTGGACACCGAGATCTTTCTGCTTATCCACACTACCAAGAATCTTACCATTAGCCCAGTACTGTGTATTCCTGTTACTCCTTCCAAAGTGAATCACCTCACACTTTTCCGCATTAAACTCCATTTGCCACCTCTCAGCCCAGCTCTGCAGCTTATCTATGTCCCTCTGTAACCTGCAACATCCTTCCACACTATCCACAACTCCACCGACTTTGGTGTCATCCGCAAATTTACTAACCCATCCTTCTATGCCGTCATCCAGGTCATTTATAAAAATGACAAACAGCAGTGTACCCAAAACAGATCTTTGAGGTACACCACTAGTAACTGAACTCCAGGATGAACATTTCCCATCAACCACCACCCTCTGTCTTCTAACAGCTAGCCAATTTCTGATCCAAACTGCTAAATCACCCTCAATCCCATGCCTCCGTATTTTCTGCAATAGCCTACCATGGGGAACCTTATCAAACGCTTTACTGAAATCCATATACACTACATCAACCGCTTTACCCTCATCCACCTGTTTGGTCACCTTCTCAAAGAACTCAATAAGGTTTGTGAGGCACGACCTACCCTTCACAAAACCATGTTGACTGTCCCTAATCAAATTATTCCTTCCCAAAAGGACATAAGTGAACCAGATGGGTTTTTAAACAACAATTGTCATTATTAGATTCTTAATCCCAGATTTGTTTTTAATTGAATTCAAATTCCACCATCTGCCACAGCAGGATTCAAACATGGGTCCTCAGAATATTATCTAGGTCACAGGATTAACAGTCCAGTGATAATACCACTAGGCTATCGCCTCCCCTGGTAAAGATAATAAGTCTCTGCAGGTGACCAAGGGTGTTAGTCAGCGAGTAAAGTGTATATAAAGTCAAGGTCAGTGCTGTGCTGTCATTTCAATCAGGCAGAGCGATAGGAATACACAAAAGGCGACATCTCAGGTCAGACACTGAATTTTAGGTGTGAGGCCTTGTTCAGAATCTATCTCAGAGTTTTAACCTGAAATCAGGCTGGTTTTATTCCGATAGCAGGAATTTATAAGATGCCACACTGACTGACTGTAACTACAAATTTTGTGTTGTTTGAACAAAATAGAATATATCTGCAAATAAACAAACATCTTGGATGAAGTGATTCACCCCATACATTTATATGTGTGCGTGTGTGTGTTTGTGTGTGAGACAGGGTCAGTGTGTGTGTGTGTGTGTGTGTGTGTGAGAGAAAGTGTGTAATAAGTAATTCAGAACTGTACCAACTAATTAAGGTAGAGAGATCATAATAAATTATGGTAAAGGTGATGCCGTCAAACAGGAAGGTAAAGAAGATTTTACAGATACAGAACAGTGTGGTGGCGTCACCTGCAGCATGACATGAACCCAAGATCACAGTTGAGGCAGTCTTCATGGCCATGGAACTTGGCTATCAGTCTCTGTTCTGTGATTCTGCGTTGTTGTGTATCTCAGAGTCTGCCTTGGTGGACGCTTACCCAAAAATCAGAAGCTGAATGCCCTTGGCCACTTAAGTGTTCCCTGACTGGGAGGGAACATTCCTGTCTGGCGATTGTTGCACGGTGTCTATTTATCCGTTGTTGTAGCATCTGCATGATCTCGCCAATATACCATGCCTCGGGGCATCCTTGACTGCAGTGTATGGGATAGACAACATTGGCCAGTTTTGTTGAGTATCTGCCATGTAAGTGGTGGGTGGTGTTCCCATGTGTGATGGTAGTATCCAAGTGAATAACCTGACATGTCTTGTAGAGGTTTCCATGGCAGGATTGTGTGGTCTTGCGGTTGATATTATCTTGAAGGCTGGATAGTTTGCTGCAAACGATGGTCTGTTTAAGATGTGGCAGTCGTTTGAAAGTGAGATATGGAGGCTTAGGGAAGATTTTCATCATCATCAATGACATGTTGAAGGCTGCGAAGAACATGGTCTAGTTTCTCCACTCCTGGAATATACTGGACGACAAAGGGTACTTTATTGGTCGTATTCTGTGAGTGTCTTCTGAAGAAGTTATTTAAGTTATTCACTGTAACACGTGATCTTAGGTTCATGTCACGCTGTGACCCCTCCACACAATTCTGTATCTGTAAAAAGTTCCTTACTTTCCTGTTTTGACAGTAACATCTCGATAAATTATGATCTCTCTTCTTTAATTAGTTGGTCCAGTTTTGAGTTACTTATTACACCCCGTCACAGACAAACTCTCTCACACACTCTCTCTCACACACACACAAACACACTTATTCACATAGACACACACGTACACACACTGTCTCTCATACAAAAACACTCACACACATACTCACACAGACCCTATCTCACATACACTCTCTCATACACATACACACTCACACTCGCACACACACTTTCAAGCATACGCACACACACATATAAATCTATGGGGTGAATCTCTTCATCGAAAATGTTTCTTTATTTGCACTCTATTTTGTTCAAAAAACACACAATTTGTAGTCACAGTCAGTCAGTGTGGCATCTTATAAATTCCTGCTATCGGAATAAAACTAGCCTGATTCCAGGTGAAAACTCTAAGACAGATTCTGAACAAGGCCTCATACCTACAATTCAGTGTCTGACCTGAGATGTCATCTTTTGTATAATCCTGCCTGATTGTCATTGACAGCACAGCACTGACATTGACTTTATAAACACTTTACTCACTTCTAACACTCTTGATCACCTACAGAGACTTATTATCTGACAACCCACTCACTACAGTTGTGTGATCTTTTGATCTCTCTGCCCTTGCTCTCTCTGTGTCTATAAACTCTGTGTCTGTGTGCTCTCCCCTCTCACTGCACATGACGAAGGGGCTGTGCTCCAAAAGCTTGTGTGATTTCAAATAAACCTATTGGACTATAACCTGGTGTCATGTGACTTCTGATTTTGGACTTTAGCAAGGCCTTTGACAAGATACTGCATGATAGGTTGCTGAGTATGGTTAAATTTCATGGGATCCAGGGAAAGCTAGCCAATTGGATACAAAATTGGCTGATGGTAGAAGACAGAGGGTGGTAGTCGAGGGCTGCTTTTCAGACTGGAAGTCTGTAACCACCAGTATGCCATAGCAATCGGTGCTGGGTCCATTGTTTATCAGCATTTTAAGAAAAGATTTGGATGAGCATTTAGGACGTATGGTTTAATAAGTTATACCAAGGTGGTATAAAGGACAGTGAAGGAGGTTATCTTGGAATGCAGCAAGATCTCGATCAACTGGGCCAGTGGACCGAGGAACGGCGGATGGAGTTATGATCATAGAATCCATACAGTGTGGAAACAGGCCCTTCGGCCCAACAAGTTCACACCATCCATCACAGCACCCCACCCAGACCCAGCCCTCAAAACCCCCACCTAATCTACACATCCCCGAACACTATGGGCAATTTAGCATTGCCAATCCACCTAGCCTGCATATCTTTTGGACTGTGGGAGGAAACCAGAGCACCCGGAGGAAACCCACACAGACACAGGGAGAATGTGCAAACTCCACACAGACGGTCACCCAAGAATGGAATTGAACCCGGGTCCCTGGTGCTGTGAGGCAGCAGTGCTAACCACTGAGTCACCATGCCAGTAATTTAGATAAATGCAAAGTGTTGCAATTTGGTGGGTCAAACCACGACAGGACTTACACAGTCAATGGTAGAGCCCTGGGGAGTGTTATAATACAAAGAGATCTCAGGTGTACTTACCACCTTGAGAGTGAAGTCACAGGTAAACAGTGTGGTGAAGAAGGCTTTTGGCATGCATGCTTTCATCAGTCAGAGCATTGAGTATAGGAGTTGGGACATTTTGTTGCAGGTGTACTAGACATTGGTGAGGCCACATTTGGACTACTGCATGCAGTTCTGGTTACCCTACTCTTGAAAGGATATTATTTAACTAGAAAAAGTGCAGAAAAGGTTTATTAGGATGCGACCTGGACTGGAAGGTTTGAAATATAAGGAGAGGCTGGACAGGCTAGGACTGTTTTCCCTAGAGTGTAGGAGCCTGAGGGTGACCTTACAGAGGTCTATAAAATCCTGGGAGGCACAGATAAGGTATGTAGCCAACATGGATAGGATAGGTATGGAGGGATATGTACCAAATGCAGGCAAATGGAACTAGTTTAAATTGTGAAAACTGGGCAAAATGGGCAAGTTGAGCCAAAGAGCCTGTTTCCATGCTGTAGACTCTATGACTCTAACTGCCGTTAGTAATTTATGGTCCTGAATCCTGAAATCTAATAATGTCTGCTGCGCTGCAAGAGCTGCCATCTGTATAGATGTCTGTGCGAGCTTAGCACTGATGAGGCTTCTTCTTGCTGTGATGTGAACCCAGAGCAATGGTGGTGACTATGCCCTGTATCTTCCGCTCTGAATTGTTGCAAGCATTCTGCAGTTTCTTTCAACCCTTCTGCCTGTTCCCCATTAGCTTTCATTAGACTCCGGGATCAGTGAGCTGCTCTGATTTCTGATCTGATTGGGAGAGATAGACAAGCGTGGGAGAGAAGAAGACACAGAGACAGTCAGCAGCATCTATAACAATGGGAGAGAGGGGAAACAGATCCAGATAGAAGAAAAAAAGAGTATAAGAATTGCATCACATCAAAGTAATCAGTTGATTGGTTGCTGAGCAGATTCTGTTTGGACTGTGTTTCAAATCCAGTAATTTTGAAAGACAAATTTTAGAATTCATCTAGGGAAAGAAAGTATTTATAGGCACATGAAAGATATCTGAGTAAGGGTAAGAAATATCTACTTTTTATTAATTTCCACCTTTTTAGTTATTAATGAAAGAATAATGTTAATGTAAGTCAATGTAATTAAAGTTACAATAAAGCAATATAACTTAAAAGTAAAAGTTAAGGTATGGCAGTGTAACTCAACCAAGTGAAATATCCAGGGTGTATCATTTGTGGAGTCATTGGACACTTCTCATGATCTTTATGTACCCATATACAAGAAGTTTCACCAGCTCCAAATGTCTGAGCTTTTCAGAGCTCAAGCAGTAGTTAGAGTCACTGAGATGCATTGTTATAAAGAGGAGGTCGAACCCCTCTGATAATTAAAATCAAAACACAAGTCCCAATCTGCTACGGCAGGAGTAGAGTTCCCCTTCTAATAATTAAAACCTGAAACACCCAGAGAAGCTCCCCTTGCCTTTATAACTTTTATAAATGAAATTCTTGATATCCACTTTATAAGTAACAAGTAACAATTTATTTATTTAACCCTAACAATGAACAAATTAACAGAATTATTAACAAACCGAACAATTCCCCTGACTGAACTAAATTCTACTGGAATGCTGTTCAAATAAACACAAGTCCAGCTTTTATAAACCCAATTAATAAGACAACAATAAATTAAAACTTAATCTCTCCAAATTCGCACAGACTGTGTCTTCTGGAATACTCTGCCTTCTCCAGCCTTTTTTCTGTCAACTTCAAGTCACAAATGTCTTTCTTCCGCTGATTCTGGTGTCAGGGATGTTTTCTCTGTAAAGACTCTTAGCGAGAAGTTCTGCGGTACCTTTGATTAATTAGATGGTGCTTTCTCTCAGAACTAAAAGCTGTTGTCTCTTGTTGACAGTTGGCTCTCCCCGATTTTCCAAATGCCCTCATCTTCAACCCTTGATGACCTATTCATTTCTTTACAATCGGATTGGTTCTAGGTTGTCAACACCATCAGATTTAAATTTAATAAATTTTTAGTATCTAAGGACATAGTTTAAATTGATTTGCTAAATTTGAGAAGACTCGTTGGCTTGGTAAAAATGCTGCTTAGCTGTTTGATACAAAATGTTTCCATTGAGGCACTATCTTTGTGCACCCACATTTCAAGCTGCTGGTCAGACATCCATTTTAACTCTAAGCACTTTTAAAGGGATGGTGCAATGTTTTCACCCATTTCACAATTTTACAACATCAACTTCGCAACAGCATCTATGAGGCAATAAACCATGTCAGTAGAGTGTTCTTAGGGGTGGTCATATCGTACGTAAGGAGCAAATGGGCAGATAGGGAATGTGTAATGACCAGGAGATCCAAGAGAAATAGGCAGATATGACAGGAATCCCCAGAAGTCACACTCACTAAGTGGTTTTCTGATCTGGATATCATTAAGTGCATTCAATCCTTTGAGGAATACAGCAAGAGCCAAGTCCATGGCATCATGGGTGGCCAGTTGTACAGGAAAGAATGAAGTAGAATAGAATGGCATAGACAGGGGAAATCTTTAGTTAGGGGAACAGAGAAGTGTTTCTGCTGCTGTTAACGTGACTCCTGGAAAGTTTGTCACCCCCTTGGTCCTGCTCTTATGGGTTGGAACCAGGTGGATCTCATTGAGATCCTTGATTGGGGTTGTTAACCTGGACCAACAGGAAGCCTCATATAAACAGGTGTTTAGAATCAAGCTGCCCAATATAAGCAGGGGATATAGAATCTCCTCAGCTTGGGGGATTGACTCCAAGCTGGCTGGCCACAGCCAGGGTTCCAAGCACAAGCACAAGCACAAGCACAAGCACAAGCACAAGCACAAGC
>NC_063337.1:65900215-65940481 GCF_021869965.1 Rhincodon typus
GCACAAGCACAAGCACAAGCACAAGCACAAGCACAAGCACAAGCACATAGAGGGTGACTTGGTGACAGGATACCGGCCTCTGTGCAGTTATTTTAGTGGCGATGGGAGAAAACAAAATGTCCCTGAAGAACGTCCGCATGCAACAGTCATCTGAGAGTTGCAGCAAACATTTCTGGCATCATGCTTTTATTTGGGAAGCTTGACTTGTTTGATCCTGCTGTTGAAGACCAGGCCCAGTATGTAGAAAGGATGCAATATGGTTTCCAAGCAAATGACATTGGGGCAGATAAAAAGCAATGAATAATCCTTTTGATTGCTTGTGGACCTGTAGCATTTTCGGTTATAAGGGGGTCAATGTTCCCAGAGGCACCAGATATTAAAACCTTCTAAGAGCTGATAGAATTGGTTAAGGAATATTACGACCCCAAACTTCCTCTAATTCTGAGATGCTATCAGTTTTATTTGGCTGTTAGAGAACTGGGGGAATCCGTATCGGGACTTCGATGAGGTTAAGGTGACTGGCAGAGGTGTGTGATTTTGGTTTTACCCTAAATGAGATGCTGAGAGATCATTTGTTATGTGGGATTAATGATGTAACCATACAGAAGCACTTACCAGCTGAATCCCAACTGGACTTCAAACAGGCACTACAACTGGCTTTGACGTTAGAAAATGCGGCAAGTGGAGCATGGGACCTACAGGGCATCCCAATGGAAGTGAACACCCTCACCTATCCAGCTGAGTTTGCAGAACACCACTTGAGTGTAGGCAATCGGAGAGCCTCAGAACAGAGGGATCCGAGGCCAGCCCACAACAAAACCCCACAATGAAGCCGAGCCTTGGCCAAGTGGCTACAAAGTTCTTCAGAATCTGGGCCAGCAAGCCATTGTAGTTGCTGCCAGGATGCGGACTCGAGACAGCAAAGGAGTCCTGCAAGGCCTGACTTGAGTAAGAAAACTCATGTGCCAATACCCAGGAGAGTACACATGCTGGAAAGTCCCTCCTCATGTGGGTTGGAAGAATTAAATTGCTTAGTGACATCCAAATCAGAGCCAATTAAAATTAATGTTTGGCTAAATGGTCACCAAGTTCTCATGGAGGTCGATATCAGCGTACCTATATCTGTGGTTGCAGAACCTATCTCTAACAAGATTCGCTCAGGACACCAACCCTTAAATTTGTGCAAGACCTCAGCCAGACTGAGAACACACACTGCGGAACCATTGCAGATTAAGGATACTACTTCGGTTCCGGTCTCCTAGGAGAAGCAGTTAGTGTAATTACCACTGATGGCAGTAGGAGGCGTGGGCCCAAGCTTATTGGGGCTGAAGTGGTTGAGAAAGCTTCACCGAGATTGGCTCAAATTTTTCAATTAGAAAATGGCTGCATCAGTGAAGTCCTAGTGAAGTACCGAGGTGATTTTTTGGCAAGGGCTACCTCAGGTTGCTATTTATTTGGATGATGTGCTAATAACTGGAAAGACCACTTGGAGAACTTGGACATTGTGCTTGAACATTTCTCCGAGGCAGACACATACCTTAGAAAGGAAAAATGTGTGTTCCAAGCGCCCCAAGTGACCTACATGGGTTACAGAATTGACAAAACTGGATGACACCTGCTGGAAGATATAGTGAGGGCGATCAAAGGAGCCCCATCCCATGTCTGTACTGGAGCTTAAGTCTTTCCTTAGGTTGGTGAATTATTACAGAAAATTCATATGTAACCTTGCCTCCATCTTGGCACCCTTACGCCTGCTATTTAAAAAGGGTCAGCCTTGGAAATGGTCGCAGAGCTAAGAAGTAGCCTTTAGGGAAATGAAAAAGCAGCTATCATCATCTAAGGTGGTGGCCCACTATGATCCAAAGCGAGAGGTGGTGCTGACATGCAATGCCTCCCTGTACAGTATCAGGGTAGTGTTGCCTCACTAGTGGCCCAACGGCGAGGAAATCCAATAGTGTATGCTTCCCAGACTTAGCTGATGCTGAATACAAATATGCCCAGATAGAGAAGGAAGGTTTGGCGGTCATCTTTGGTGTGAGGAAGTTTCACAAGTATCTTTGACGACGAGAATTTGTCATAATAACAGATCACAAACTCCTGCTAGGTCTACTAAGGAAAACAAGGCTGAACTGCCCATGGCTTCCAGTAGAGTTCAGCATGTACAAGTTAGAACACTTTCCAGGAAGCCAAATAGCTATTGCGGATGCCTTGAGGCACCTCCCACTGGCAGATACTCCACTGGTGGTGCCTCCGCTGGAAGAGTCCATTCTGGTTTTAAACTTCCTGGAAACCCTTCCAGCCACTGCTGACAATATCCGACTGTGGACACAAAAAGATCTTGTCCTAGCAAAACTAAAATATCTGGTGGTAATGGGGTAAACAGAAGGACCATTGCAACCAGGATTGAAACCATTCTGGACCTGGCAAGACCAGATCACTGTAGAGTGATTATTACGATGGGGAGCAAGGGTGATTGTCCCGAGTAAAGGTTGCTGCCAGAAACTGACTAAACTCCACCAGGGCCATCCAAGGGTTTCCAAGATGAAGATGCTAGCAGGAAGCTATGCCTGGTGGCCAGGGTTGGATGTCAACATAGCTGTGGTGTGGCAGTGCCCAGAGTGCCAACAAGGACAAAAATTGCCACGGTAGTGCCTCCACTTCTGTGGGAATGGCCAGGTAAACCCTGAACTTGGTCACATGTCAACGATGCCGGTCCTTTCGTGGGGTCAATGTTCCTGGTCATTGTGGACGCCCATTCAAAGTGGTTAAACATGCATAACGTTTATTCGGAAAACTCAGGGATGACGATTGAGAAGCTGTGAGCATCGATCGTGATACACAGACTCCCAGAACTATTGGTCATAGACAATGGAACATCATTTACCAGGCATTTGCTGATAAGACAATCTCTCTATATCGGGTCTTATTCTACTGAACTTTCTCTAAATTGCCTCAAACTAAATAATATCTTTCCTTAAATAAGGGGACCAAAACTGCTCAAACTCCTCCACATGTGGTCTCATGTTATACAATGCAATAAGATTTCCTTACTCTTAATTGATACCTCCACTGTCCCCACCCCTTGAAATAAGGGCCAACATTCCATTAGCTTTCCTGATTACATGTTGCACCTGTGTGCTAACTTTCTGTGTTTCATATGTGTCTCCCTAAGAGTCTTTGTTTTGCAGCTTTTTTCCATTTAAATTTTTTAAATTCATTCACAGGTTGTGGGCATCTCTGGCTAGGTCAGCATTTATTGCCCATCTCTAATTGCCCAGAGGGTGGTTGAGAGTCAACCACGTTGCTGTGGGTCTGGAGTCACATGTAAGCCAGACCAGGTAAAGATGGCACATTACCTTCCGTAAAGGACATTAGTGAACCTGACGGGTTTTTCTGACAATTGGCAGTGGATTCATGGTCATCATTAGACTGATAATTCCAGATTTTTATTCAAATTCCACTATCTGCCATGGTGGAATTCGAGCCCATGTCCCATTACCTGGGTCTCTGGATTAACAGTTCAGTGATAATACCACTAGGCCATTGCCTCCTCCTGAATAAATAATAGTTCTTTTGTTCTCCCTTCCCAAATGAATAATTTCACATTTTCCCACATTATATTCCATTTGCCAACATTTTGCCTACTCACTTAACCTATCACTATCTTTCTGTAAACTGTATCCGTCTTGCAACTTGCCTTTCCACTCATTTTTGTGTCATTTGCTACAGTACATTTGCTTCCTTCCTCTGTCATTATTTATTGTAAATAGTTGTGGTCCCAGCACTGATCCCTGCAGAAACCCATTGTTCTTCTTTAACTTAAGTCTTATTTCCATTGTCATTGAGAAATCTTGTGATTTAGTTATCCTATTTTTCCTTTTGAAAGGAATGTACTTTGCACACAAACCATCTCCCCCTCGAAGGTAGACAGTGTTCAGCTGCTGTTTCTCTCACTGTCCTTTGGTTCCAGTCGATTCAGCCCAGTTCTTTTCTTGCCCCATTGAAGTTGGGTCTCTGGATCGACCAATATCATTTTCTACCATCATCCTCATCTTTACAATATAACTACCACTACCTCCTAAATGTTCCTCCACAGACACTTGATCTGCTTGGCCCACCTCATTTCTGAGAATTAGGTCTAGCAGTGTCCCCTTTCTTGTTACACTGGACACATAATACTGTGGGAAATTCTCCTGTACATAATCTAGGAACACCTGTTCTTTAGGCTCCCACAATCCTAGTCAATACATGGGCTATTAAAGTCTCCTATTGTAACGACTCTATGACGCTTACACCTCTCTATAATTAACTTACAGATTTAGTTCTCCGTATTCTTCCACTGGCTGATGGTCTATGTATTACATCAAACAATGCAATTGCACCCTTCAGCTCTATCGATTCTATCCTTGACCCTCTAAAACATCCTTTTACTCCAGAATGCAAAGCTCACCTTAATGAGAAGCTCTACTTCTCTTATTCTTTTCTTGTCTATCTTTTCTGAACACCTTGTAGCCAGAAATGTTTAACACCCATATCTGCTTTCCTTAAATAAGATCTCTGTTACTGTCACATCATAATCCCACATTATTCTGTGCCCATAACTTCTCAACCTAACCGTATATGCAATCATAAACATGCAGTTTAACTTCAGTTTAGACTGCATTACTTTCTCTCTTATTCCAACTCCACCTATTAATTTATCATTCTCTATTTTAGTACTATCTAACTTTCCCAGCATTTTTTGCACCCTGGTATTAATTTCTCTTTTGTAAATTAACCTATTTTTCTAATCAACCTCTGAAGCAGACGGGAGTTGATCCCAGGCCTCCCTGGTTCAGGGAGGGACATTACCACTGCACCACAAAAGGGCTTCTCTGGTATTACCTTTTTTATTCAACCTGTTCTTCTGATCAACCTGTTGAGAGATGTTATTACACATCTCTGGAGCAGGTGGAACTTGAACCCAGGTCTCTCAGGCCAGGAGTAGGGACACTACCACTGTGCCAACAAGACAGCCCCTCTGGTATTACTTTCTGATATTTTCTTCTAATTCCACACACCTGCTGAGTTCATTTCAATCCTCCCAACAGCACTAACAAAACATCCTGCAAGTGATTCAGCTCCTGGTTTGTTCAGATTAAATCCATCCTACCTATACAAGTGTCATCTTCCCTACAGGCAATTGATTGTCCCAGGAATCTGAAGCCTTGCCCCTATGTTATCTTCTCATCCAGGTTTCATCTTATATTCCTATTTCTGAACTCATTTGCACATGGGACTGGGTGTAATCAGAGATTAATTTTGAGGTTCTGCTTGCTAATTTTCTACCTAGTTCCCTAAATTATGATTGCAGGACCACATTCTCCTTCCTGTCTGTGTACCGGAAAGAAAATTCTACAGTTGTCCTGTGACATCCTGAGATAACGGCACAGAGGCCAGCATCCCATCACCCTTTATTTACGTATGCACAGTACATTGGCTGTAGCCAGCCAGTTCAGAGTCAGTCTCCTGAACTGAGGACATTTTGAATCCCCTGTTTATGTTGGTCAGCCAGGGCTTCCTGATAGGCCCAGTTTTAACAATCCCAATCAAGGGTACCAATCACAACATCCCTTTCCCACTAAGTCTGGGGATGTAGGCCTCGTCTTTCTCTTGTAGCTTTTCCTGCAATGTTTTCGCCCCAGGTCCTGTTCCTCTGATTCGGACTCGGACATTGGTGGCATGTACCAGACCGTACCCCGTCTCTTGCGTCCGGAATGACCTGGGAGAGTTTCCACCTCTTCTTCTGGTGGTAACTGTATTGAGGCTGCATCCATCTTGGACTCAGAGGTTTCTTCGACACTAGATGGAGGGGGAGAACCTATGGTTTCTGACAGGCCTTCTGGCTGATCTGTGGGGCCAGATATGTTTCGCTCCTGCCTTGTTTATGAGGTAACAACTTTCAGGTGATCCACATGTTCGTTCAGGACTGTCTCACCTACCCGAACTTTGTAAGTCGCAGGACCTGACCTTGCCTCAAGCTCGCCTCATACCCATACAGAGCCATTCCCATCGTTCTGGCACCAAACTTCGTCCCCTGAATTAGATTGTCTCCCTCGCTTAGAGGAGACATGTGGCTGGTATTGGTGCTCCTGCTGCCATTTCACCTTCCCCTCAGGTCTGGAAATAGCAAATTTAACCTGGTGCGGAGTCTTCTCCCCATCAGCAACTCTGCTGGAGCTATCTCTGTTGTTGCATGAGGAGTGGTCCTATAATCAAAAAGGAACCAGGACAATTTGGTATCAAGTGACGCTGTAGGCTGAATGCAGTGTGGAGCTGGAGGAACACAGTAGGTTAGGCAGCATCAGAGGAGCAGGAAAGTCGACGTTCTGGGTCCTGCTCCTCTGATGCTGCCTGATCTGCTGTGTTCTTCCAGATCCACAACTACATTGACTCTGACTCCAGCATCTGCAGTTCTTGCTATCTCCTAGATGCTGTAGGCTGCTTCTTTAAGCCTGCCTTCAATGTTTGGCCTGCTCTTTCTGCCACACCATTGGACAATGGATGGTATAGATCTGTCCTTATGTGCCGAATGCCATTCGACTTTAGGAAATACTCGAATTCCCTGTCTGGTAAATGATGTTCCATTGTCTATGACCAATAGTTCTGGGAGTCTGTGTATCACGATCGATGCTCACAGCTTCTCAATCGTCATCCCTGAGTTTTCCGAATAAACGTTATGCATGTTTAACCACTTTGAATGGGCGTCCACAATGACCAGGAACATTGACCCCACGAAAGGACCGGCATCGTTGACATGTGACCAAGTTCAGGGTTTACCTGGCCATTCCCACAGAAGTGGAGGCACTACCGTGGCAATTTTTGTCCTTGTTGGCACTCTGGGCACTGCCACACCACAGCTATGTTGACATCCAACCCTGGCCACCAGGCATAGCTTCCTGCTAGCATCTTCATCTTGGAAACCCTTGGATGGCCCTGGTGGAGTTTAGTCAGTTTCTGGCAGCAACCTTTACTCGGGACAATCACCCTTGCTCCCCATCGTAATAATCACTCTACAGTGATCTGGTCTTGCCAGGTCCAGAATGGTTTCAATCCTGGTTGCAATGGTCCTTCTGTTTACCCCATTACCACCAGATATTTTAGTTTTGCTAGGACAAGATCTTTTTGTGTCCACAGTCGGATATTGTCAGCAGTGGCTGGAAGGGTTTCCAGGAAGTTTAAAACCAGAATGGACTCTTCCAGCGGAGGCACCACCAGTGGAGTATCTGCCAGTGGGAGGTGCCTCAAGGCATCCGCAATAGCTATTTGGCTTCCTGGAAAGTGTTCTAACTTGTACATGCTGAACTCTACTGGAAGCCATGGGCAGTTCAGCCTTGTTTTCCTTAGTAGACCTAGCAGGAGTTTGTGATCTGTTATTATGACAAATTCTCGTCGTCAAAGATACTTGTGAAACTTCCTCACACCAAAGATGACCGCCAAACCTTCCTTCTCTATCTGGGCATATTTGTATTCAGCATCAGCTAAGTCTGGGAAGCATACACTATTGGATTTCCTCGCCGTTGGGCCACTAGTGAGGCAACACTACCCTGATACTGTACAGGGAGGCATTGCATGTCAGCACCACCTCTCGCTTTGGATCATAGTGGGCCACCACCTTAGATGATGATAGCTGCTTTTTCATTTCCCTAAAGGCTACTTCTTAGCTCTGCGACCATTTCCAAGGCTGACCCTTTTTAAATAGCAGGCGTAAGGGTGCCAAGATGGAGGCAAGGTTACATATGAATTTTCTGTAATAATTCACCAACCTAAGGAAAGACTTAAGCTCCAGTACAGACA
The DNA here is from genome assembly GCF_021869965.1 of Rhincodon typus. Taxonomy (NCBI): domain Eukaryota; kingdom Metazoa; phylum Chordata; class Chondrichthyes; order Orectolobiformes; family Rhincodontidae; genus Rhincodon; species Rhincodon typus. Next base: position 65,908,052 of record NC_063337.1, read on the forward strand.
TGGGATGGGGCTCCTTTGATCGCCCTCACTATATCTTCCAGCAGGTGTCATCCAGTTTTGTCAATTCTGTAACCCATGTAGGTCACTTGGGGCGCTTGGAACACACATTTTTCCTTTCTAAGGTATGTGTCTGCCTCGGAGAAATGTTCAAGCACAATGTCCAAGTTCTCCAAGTGGTCTTTCCAGTTATTAGCACATCATCCAAATAAATAGCAACCTGAGGTAGCCCTTGCCAAAAAATCACCTCGGTACTTCACTAGGACTTCACTGATGCAGCCATTTTCTAATTGAAAAATTTGAGCCAATCTCGGTGAAGCTTTCTCAACCACTTCAGCCCCAATAAGCTTGGGCCCACGCCTCCTACTGCCATCAGTGGTAATTACACTAACTGCTTCTCCTAGGAGACCGGAACCGAAGTAGTATCCTTAATCTGCAATGGTTCCGCAGTGTGTGTTCTCAGTCTGGCTGAGGTCTTGCACAAATTTAAGGGTTGGTGTCCTGAGCGAATCTTGTTAGAGATAGGTTCTGCAACCACAGATATAGGTACGCTGATATCGACCTCCATGAGAACTTGGTGACCATTTAGCCAAACATTAATTTTAATTGGCTCTGATTTGGATGTCACTAAGCAATTTAATTCTTCCAACCCACATGAGGAGGGACTTTCCAGCATGTGTACTCTCCTGGGTATTGGCACATGAGTTTTCTTACTCAAGTCAGGCCTTGCAGGACTCCTTTGCTGTCTCGAGTCCGCATCCTGGCAGCAACTACAATGGCTTGCTGGCCCAGATTCTGAAGAACTTTGTAGCCACTTGGCCAAGGCTCGGCTTCATTGTGGGGTTTTGTTGTGGGCTGGCCTCGGATCCCTCTGTTCTGAGGCTCTCCGATTGCCTACACTCAAGTGGTGTTCTGCAAACTCAGCTGGATAGGTGAGGGTGTTCACTTCCATTGGGATGCCCTGTAGGTCCCATGCTCCACTTGCCGCATTTTCTAACGTCAAAGCCAGTTGTAGTGCCTGTTTGAAGTCCAGTTGGGATTCAGCTGGTAAGTGCTTCTGTATGGTTACATCATTAATCCCACATAACAAATGATCTCTCAGCATCTCATTTAGGGTAAAACCAAAATCACACACCTCTGCCAGTCACCTTAACCTCATCGAAGTCCCGATACGGATTCCCCCAGTTCTCTAACAGCCAAATAAAACTGATAGCATCTCAGAATTAGAGGAAGTTTGGGGTCGTAATATTCCTTAACCAATTCTATCAGCTCTTAGAAGGTTTTAATATCTGGTGCCTCTGGGAACATTGACCCCCTTATAACCGAAAATGCTACAGGTCCACAAGCAATCAAAAGGATTATTCATTGCTTTTTATCTGCCCCAATGTCATTTGCTTGGAAACCATATTGCATCCTTTCTACATACTGGGCCTGGTCTTCAACAGCAGGATCAAACAAGTCAAGCTTCCCAAATAAAAGCATGATGCCAGAAATGTTTGCTGCAACTCTCAGATGACTGTTGCATGCGGACGTTCTTCAGGGACATTTTGTTTTCTCCCATCGCCACTAAAATAACTGCACAGAGGCCGGTATCCTGTCACCAAGCCACCCTCTATTTACTTGTGAAGTGAAGCAATTCCCAGTTTACAACCACTGCAACTTCATTTGCGTCTGACCTCCAGCAAAAGAGACTTCTGTGTACAGCGAACTGAAAGCACCTCCACTGGTGACTGATTTACTCAATTTTCTAATTGATGTTAACTAATTCCATTACTTTGATTTTAAGTAATTTGCGAGTTCACCCATTTCCTTGCTCTTTCTTTCTTTCTTCCTTGCATTTGTGTGTGTGTGAATGTGTGTTGATCCAGATTTTGAAAGTATTAATAAATACTATTCGGTTTTATGCCTGAAGGAATTTGTTATGGTCCCTTTTAAAATCAAGCTTCACAAATTTCACGCAGTTAGGGGACAAACACAACCACCTGATTTTGAAAGGGAAGGATAAATAAGAAAAGAAGTTAGAAACCATATCTGTTACAAAAGATGAGAGAATAATAAAATAATTCCATTAACCTCTCCCTATTGTCCTTGACAATGGTAATGCTAATCCATATTTGCAGGTTCCTGAGAAAATTCTGCGTGGTAGTGTGACAATTTATCATCGCATAGCCAACAAACAACTTTCCAATCTCCCAGGACCATTAACATCTAAACCAATCTATATTTAATAATAACAGTATTGTAGTCTGACATGTTACACACATCTTACAATATGTAGGAGGAAGAAACAAACAGACAGGACTTAAAAGGCTCCAAAGAAGACAGCAGAATGTGAAGCCTCTACACATCATCATTAATTACGGAAACAAAAATAGAAATTGCTGGAAAAGCTCAGCAGGTCTGGCAGCATCTGTGGAGAGAAATCAGAGTTACTGTTTCAGGCACTTCCTCAGATGCTGCCAGACCTACTGAGCTTTTCCAGCAATTTCTACTTTTGTTTCTGATTTACAGCATCTGCAGTTCTTTTGGTTTTTATCAATAATTATGGTATTGGTTTTGAATTCCTTTGAAGGAACCTGATTTACAGTTGTGAGTAACAGTCCATCATCTCCACAGTGGAATATTCAAACATTTTCCCGCATTATCCACCATCAACATTTTGCCCACTGACTTACCCTATCAATATCTCATTGTATTACTCAACGTATCGACATCTCTACAGATATGATACCTGATACCTGCCAGTGTAAGAATGCAACTTGTGCATTCATGGCTGGATAATGTCAGATTTCACATTTTGCACTGATAAGCCCCTTTCAGTGACTGTGGGGAATGCACTGAGGGGGTGTTGGTGTGATATTCGAGGCCAATCAATATTTTCTCCTGTTTAAGTTCAGCCCACTGTTGTACTTCAATTGTGTAATGGGAATTTTGAATAAACATTGTGCTGCAGTAAACTACTGCTCTGAACTTTTTAAGAAGGAATATGTACTTGAACAGGAAACAAGAATGTCTGTTCATACAGCAACGTTAGTGTCACCATACCCCTATGATGCTATAAATTATTTGATACTCTGCATGTGCTGATGCCTATTTCTTGTTTCAAATGTACTTATCCTTGATGCCAATGAGTAATGGATGAGTTTTTAAACCTAGATAACACAGTGTGGAGCTGGAGGAACACAGCAGGCTAGGTAGCATCAGAGGAGCAAGAAAGCTGACATTTCAGGTCGGGACCCATCTTCAGACATTCAAGAAGGGTCCCAACCTGAAATGTCAGCTTTCCTGCTCCACTGATGCTGCCTAGCCTGCTGTGTTCCTCCAGCTCCGCACTGTATTATCTCAGACTCCAGCATCGGCAGTTCTTACTATCTCTGAGATTTTAAACCTATTGTTTCTGCTGGTTGTTAGCTGAGCGACAACAATATGTGACTGAGCTTATATCATATTCCATGTGGAATGTAGTGAGTGACAGAGCTGAAAAGAAGAAGACATCTGGTGTGATTTTGCCTCCATCAGGGTTTTGTTTCACCTGATGCAGAAATGTTTGTTATATTTCATTACATTTAAATGTAGACTGCAGGAAGCTGCAACACATATCTATAGAGATATTGATAGGTTAAGTAATACAATGAGATATTGATAGGGTAAGTCAGTGGGCAAAATGTTGATGGTGGATAATGTGGGAAAATGTGATGTTGTTCATTTTGGAAGGGAGAACAAAAGAACAGTGGAATAGAAAAAAAGCCTCAGAAAAATGCAACACGAATGGACTTGGGTATTTGTGCATGACACAGATAACTGGCACACAGGTGCAGCAGATAATTAGGAAGGTGAATGGAACGTTGGCCCTTATTTCAAGAGGGTTGGAGTATATGAGTAGGGTAGTCTTACTGCAACTGTACCAGGTGTTGTTGAGACCGCAGCTGGAGTACTGTGAGCAATTGTGGATCCCTTTTTTAAGGAATGATATTGTTTCATTGGAGGCAGTTCTGAGAAGGTTCACTACAATAATTTCCAATATGGAGGGATTGTCTTATGAGCAAAGATTAAAGAGGTTGGCTCTTTCCTCACCAGAGGTGATCTCATTGAGATAGAGAGGATTCTCAGTGGGCTTGACAGGTTAAATGCTGAGAGAATGTTTCCCCTCATAGGAGAGTCTAGGAGTGGAGGGCAAAGTCTCAGAATAAAGGGGTACCAATCTACGACTGAGATAAGGAGGAATTTCTTCTCTCAGAGGGTTGTGAGTCTTTGAAAGTCCTTACCACAGAAAGTTGTACAGGCAGAGACCTTGTGTATATTTAAGGCCGAGATAGATTCGTGATCAGTAGGGGAATCAAGGATTACAGGGAAAAGGCAGGAAAATGGATTTGAGGAATGTCAGATCAGCCACGATCTGATTGATTGGTGGAGTAGACTCGAGATTCCTACTCCTGTGCCTATTTCCTATGGATTTTGGGGGTAATTGTGTACAAATCACAGAAAGCTAGCATACGATTTTGAAGGGTGGTTGGGAAAATAAGATTAGAATACAGTGAACAGCTTTTGTTGCTTATCTAAGGAAACATATACTTGCATTGGAGGCAGTCTAGAAAAGGTTCACCAGGTTGATCCTAGATAGGGAGAGATTTTCTCGTGAGAAATGACTAGTTGGCGTGTACTGATTGGTAAGAGTTTAGAGTCCAGTATTAGCAATGTGATTGCAGAATGCTTGGAAGCGCATGATAAAATAGAATTAAGATAGCACAGGTTCATCAAGGGGAGGTCATGACTGACAAATCTGATAGATTTCTTTGACAAGGTAACAAACACGGTAAACAAAGGAGAGCTGGTGGATATGATCTATTTGGATTTCCAGAAGGCTTTTAACAAGGTGGTGTATGGGAGGCTGCTAAATAAAGTAAGAGCCCATGGTGTTAGGGGCAAGATATTGGCATATATAGAGGACTGGCTGACTGGCAGAAGGCAACGAGTGGGAACAAATGGGTCTTTTTCAGGATGGCAGCTGGTAACTATTGGAGTTCTGTAGGGGTCAGTGTTGGGACCATAGCTACTCACGTTATACATTTATAATCTGGACAAAGGAATGTTTTGCACTTTGCAAATGATGCAAAGGTAAGTGGAAGGACATGTCATGTTGAGGAGGTTGGGGGCTACAGAAGGACTCAGATAGGCTAGGAGAATGGGCAAAGAAGTAAAAGATGGAATACAATGTTGGAAAGTGTGAGGTTATGCATTTTGGTCGAAAGAATACAGGCATGGAGTATTTTCTAAATGGGGAAAGGCTTCGGAATTCTGAAGTGCAAAGGGACTTAGGAGTCCGAGTTCAGGTTTATCTGAAGGTCAGCATGTAGGCTCAGTTTGCAGTTACGAAGGCAAATACAATATTAGTGTTCGTTTCAAGAGGGCTAGAATACAGGAGCAGGAATGAACTGCTGAAGTTGTGTAAGGTTCTGGTCAGACTGCATTTGAAATATTATGAGCAACTTTGCCCCCATATCTAAGGAAGATATGCTGGCATTGGAGAGTGTCCAGAGGAGGTTTACAAGAATGATCCTGGGGATGAAGGGCTTGTTGTATTAGGTTCAGTTGAAGACTCCAATCTGTACTTGATGGAATTTAGAAGGATTAGGAGGAGATCTCCCCAAAACTTATAGAAAGGACTGGATACAGTGGACAAGGAGAAGATATTTTTACTAGTAGGACAGACTAGGACCTGAGGGCACAGCCTCAGACTGAACAAATGCCCTTTAGAACTGAGATGAGGAGGAATTTCTTCAGCCAGTTGTTATGAATCTGTGAAGCTCATTGCCACAGAAGACTATTATCCAAAAATGAGTCCTCAAACACAGGTCTTCTTCCCTAGTGTGACAGATAAAAGGCATGGAACCGACTCAGAATTTAATTAGTTGAACCCCTCTCTATGTAACACTTTAAGGGCTACAGAATATAAAACATACATTTATTGCAACATTTACTTCTAACTTAATGTAACTTAACTTCATCTTTAATTCATTTAATTTAACTTCACTTTACCATAGTTTTAATTTAATTCACATTTAACCCTAATTCTTACTTTAACTCTATAAGTTTGGATTGAAACAAATACTGCCTCACAGTATCAGGGATCCGGGTTTGATTCCAGCCTCGGGTGATTGTCTGTGTGGAGTTTGCACATTCTCTCTGTCTGCATGGGTTTCTGTCAAGTGCTCTGATTTCCTCCCACAGCCCAAAGATGTGCATGGTAGCTGGATTGGACATGCTAAGTTACCTGTTAGGTGCATTAGCCATGAAAAATGCAAGGTTACAGGAATTGGGTAGGGGGGATGGTTCTAGGTAGGATGCTGTTCAGAAGGTTGGTGTGGAGTTGTTGGGCCAAATGATCTGTTTCCACACTGTGGGGATTCTAATCACTACCCCAATTTGAATGAAGAGGCCAGCCTTTGCTTTTGATGTAGATCTTGCCTTGTAGATTTTTGTCTTCTCTGAAGATCACTTCCGAGCACGTACTTCTCAAATGTTGGTCTCAAGGCTTCTCCTGAGAAAATCCTTTGTTCTGCTAACTTATCTCAAAAGTGTGCTCCTTTCTAGAAACTTGTCTGGCACTCAGCCAATGAATCAACCAAACTCTGATCACATTGTTCGATCCCAGCCAATGGAGTTTACTGGTAAACAACTCCCAATGTTTATACCAAGTCATAAATAGTCACATTCCATATAGGGTAATAGTGGTCCCAGCATGTCTAGAAACAACCATAAAACCTGCCTTATTTGGTCAACGTAGGAAACTACAGGTGGCGTTATGTCCTGGCTGCAATTTTAACTGAGGTCAGAGTTTAAACTAACTTGATCAAAATTCCCAGCATGCTTGATTGTAGCTCTTAAACATTCTTGTAAGCATTTCTGCTGCTGGCCACCTAGCACAAGGCTGTGGAGGTCAAGTCATTGAGTGTATCTAAGACAGAAAAAGACAGGTTCTTGATTAGAAAAGTCACAAGAGATTGGTTGAGAAACATATCAATCATTAATAAATACGGCAGCAGACCCAATGTGCTGAACAATCTAATCCTGCTCCCATATCTTATAATCTTAGGGTCTTTTGGAATGAGAGGCCACCTTTTTGAAACATACAAGATTCTTGGGGAGTTTGACAGGGTAGATGAGAGAAGTTGTGGGAGCGTCTAGGGCCAAAAGAGTAAGGGGTTGCCCATTGAAGACAGATGACAATTATTTTCTTCTTTCGGATGGAGGTGAATCTGTGAATTCTTTACCATGGAGGGCTGTAGAGGTTGTGTCATTAATTATATTCAAGGCTGAGATAGACAAGTTTTTAATCAATAAATGAATCAAGGGTTATGGGGAAAAAGCAAGAAAGTGGAGTCAAGAATTATCAGATCAGCCATGAGCTCAATGAACTGCAGAGCAGTGGGAGCGAATATCATGAATTGAAGAATCCAACAGATTTCTATGATAACAAACTATTGTGTTCTGTTGCATTCTTGAATCACATAGTCTTCTGTACCCCAGAGTACAGTGGATACTGCAACACTGAATAAATGTCAGGGGGACATAGAGTAGAAATTTAATTAATTACAGGTGAGAGGGTTGTGAATAGCATGCAGGAAATGGAGTTGAAGCTAAGATATCATGATCATATTAAATGGTGGAGCAGGCTTGAGGGGCTGAATTGCCTGCTCCTACTTCATGTAAGTGTCTGAGTTAACATTAAATAATTACATTACAACAGAGGAGCATACTTTCACTGGAGTGCCATGTTTCAAGAGATCTGAGGTAAGATGGAGTATGAGACCTTTATATCCTTGCTACAATGCATTGATGATATCACAAGCATGTCTCTTAAAGGCAATACTCACATACTGATTGTGAGAAATTACACAATATCCTCCTATTTCTAAAGATAAAAACTTATCCCAAAACTGTGAGAGATGGTTGTACATAGGCACATGCTGTCAATTATGTTATTACAGTATATAAACAGGTAAAACAGTTTACAAGTTTAACACTTCAAATTTCAATTAATGCTTTGAAGATTTGAAAGCTTTAAAGCATTGCTCAATTATCTGAGTGTTCTTCCACACTCTTTGTTAGATTGTCATTTTATACATTGATCTGAGCTGGCTTTTGTTCTTTCACAATGTAGCACAATGATCAGTAATAACTTTGTATGTGCTGCATTGGTTGAATATTCCAGAAATCTTTGCTGCTATACAAGTATTTGTATTTGTATTTTTAGCTTGTACTCTCCGCCTAGTGCAGTTTTGGTAGTTCTCTATCCCACTCGCACATTGTGTATTTCTTTCATTGTCTTCTGTCTTTTGAACAAGAGAGTCTTGTGACTCAGAATGATTGGACAGTTGTTGCTGGGTAACATCATTAATCCCTGTCTTCCAAGACTAAGGTGTGCTGTGAATGGTAATCCCTCGTTCATTGGTATTGCATGAAATGTAGCAAAGCAAGGTAAAAATCTTGTATTGTTGTTCGACGCTTAATATCATTGATTTGAATTCTGCTAAACTGTTTGAGCAAGGATAGTGTGGTGACAATGTGAAATGGATCACTCCCACGTAGTACATATGATCTAAAACACTTTGTCAGTGAACTGCAGTCTATTCTGGGACAGAATCCCTACAATGTGGAAGCAGACCCTTCAGTGCACACCAACTGTAGAAGCATCCCACCCAGACCCATCCCCCTATAACTCACCTAATCTACACATCCCTGAACACAACAGGCAATTTAGCATGCCCAATTCCCCCTAGCCTGCACATCTTTGGACTGCAGGAAGGAAACCAGAGCACCCAGAGGAAACCCACACAGACATGGGGAGAATGTGCAAACTCCACACAGTCACCTGAGGGTGGAATCGAACCCAAGTCCACAGTGCTGTGAGGCAGCAGTGCTAACCGCTGACCCACCATGTCACCATGCTGAAAATAGTTGTCATTGTTTCAGCATGGTTGCGCTTGTGATGTTGCTAAGTCATCAAAATATGTAATCTTTAGGGAAGTAATCTTCCCTGTGAAAAGGGCACTGTACACTGTGAATAGGTCTGTCATTACCTTCATCTAAGGAGTAGATGGACCATTATGTGGATGTAGAGGCTCCTTCCATTGCTGGGTTTGATATGTTTGACATGTTTCACATGCATTCATGAGTCATTGAATATTCTGATTCATCCCTGACCAGACTCACATGCTAGTCATCTTGTGCATTCGATGCCCATGGCCTTCAAATATCACGGACACAATATCTTAGTTTCATGCTTTTGGTATTAGAACTTGAGGATGACTTCTCATGATATACCAAGTTTCCCTGTATGGTCTCTGGCAAAAATGAGCAAATCTTCTCTTTTTTTTCTTAATGCTGTCAGACCATCCCTGGTCTTTTGCGATTCTTGCAGTTGCTCATCTTCAGCAGTTGCCCATTCCAATTTTTCATACTGGCTCTGGCCAAAGTACAAGAGATAAACTTTGAGAAGCTCTTTAATTCTGTGGTCTCCAGCATCAATGTGTAGATCAAGAGGAATATCTTGGTCTTCATAGGTTGGGTCGAAGTTGATATCTTACATTTTGGCCAGAACCAGCATGAAAAGTTAGAATCAGCAAGTGCCTTTCATCTTAAAAGTATGTCCTGTTTTAAGTTTTGGCCCTTTAACTAAGGGGGACAGCTGCTTTCTATCCATCCTGTCCACACCCCTCATAATCTTATACCCCTTTATCAGTTAGCCCCTCAACCTTCCTTGTCCAAAGAAAACAACCTGGGCTTATCCAGCCTGTCTTCATAGCTAAAACACTCCATCTCAGCACTTCCTTATGAACCTCCTTTGCATGTCCTCCAGTGCAATCACACCCTTCCTATAGTGTGGGACAGAAATGTTCTGGCCTTACCAAAGTTCTTTACATCTCCAATATAACCTCCCTACTCTTAGAAGTTATTCCTCAACTGATAAGGCAAGTGTCCCATATGCCTTCTTAAACATCTTATTATCCTGCTGTGCCACCTTCAGGTATTTGTGGACAAGCACCACAAGATTCCCTCTGTTCCTCTGAGCTTCCTAGCATCGTACAGTTAATTAAGTACTCCCTTACCTTATTCCTTCTTCCAAAGTGCATCAGTTCACACTTACAGGGTTAGTGTTAGTGTGTCAGTATAGGTTAAAAACTTCTTCTTTCTTAAGAACAAAGATTTTGCATGCTACCTTTTTGAGAATTGTTACTTTTGTACTGACCGTCAAGAACAATGTATTCTTCCAACTTACCATAGCACTCTGCTGGCTTTGCATTCCATCTAAAGTGCACTTCAACCTTTTACTTTTTTAACTGTAGAAATCTTGGAGATTTCTTTCATCCTAAAACAAACACTGCTGCCTCACAGCACCAGGGACCCGGGTTTGATTCCAGTCTCGGGTGACTGTGTGGAGTTTGCACATTCTCCCTGTGTCTGTGTGGGTTTCAGCCGGATGTTCCGGTTTCCACCACAGTTCAAATATGTGCAGGTTAGGTGGATCGGCGTTGCTAAATTGCCTACAGTGTCCAGTGATGTGTAAAGTTAGGTGGATTAGCCATAGGAAATGCAGGGTTACAGGGAAAGGGTATGGGATGAGTCTAGGTATGATGCTCTTCACAGATTCGGTGTGGACTTGTTGGGCCGAATGGCATGTTTCCACACTGTAGGGATTCTATTGTATGAATTCTATGAACTAATGTTCTAATAAAAAAGAAATTAGTCTGTTTTCCTCGTAGTTAATGCCCTAACTACAGATCTGTACAGTTGTCTGTACTCACAGAAACTGACCATTACTGAAGGGTGACAAATTCTCGCTTTGTGCAGACTTCCTGATGTCCAAAGCCATTGTCCGGATGGTCTTCAATTAGTTTTGAAAAAATATGAAGTCAAGATATTGGAGTCCTTTACAGGTGACCACTACTGCCTCCAACATGCTATTTTATCTAATGCAGTAATGCTATGTTATCTCCTGTAGCATATCATGGTTTTGCAGAATCCAAAGAACCTGATACCCCACACCTGGGACTAGACACTCCTACCATAGGACTCAATAGCCCATCTAGGACTCGACGCTTTCACTCTGAGACCCAACCAGCACTTGGGACTCAATATGTCTCATCCCTGGACCTGACGTGTGCCAGAACCAATCCCGCCAAGACCCGATGCCGTCCTGGTACTCAACATCTCACCCTGCAACTGACAGCACCCTTCCGAACTCAACAGCCCGCCCCAAGACCAAACACCTTCACCCTGCAATCTAAAACCTACCCCAGGATATTGACTCGGAGATAGTAGGAACTGCTGATGCTGGAGTCAGAGATAACACAGTGTGGAGCTGGAGGAACACAGCAGGCCAGGCAGCATCAGAGGAGTAGGATAGCTGACGACCCACCTTTCCTGCTCTTCTGATGCTGCCTGGCCTGCTGTGTTCCTCCAGCTCCACGCTGTGTTATCCAGGACATTGACTACAGCTGACTATTATGTACAAACATTTCAATACATGTTAGACGAAGGAGCATAAAGTTAAATCTGGTCTCATGTTTTGCTTTCTCCTTTACTTATCTGAGAAGGTATTCCTTCCAAACTTACGCACCAAATTCCAAATCCTCACCTCTGTTGTACCTGTTTTTTTAAGTAGTCATGTTCAAATTGAATCAATTGCTCACAGGCAGTAGTGATGCAAATTCCCAAAGTAAACAATGACAACAATGATTTGCATTCATACAGTATCCTTAACATAGCAAAATGTCCTAAGGCTTTTCATTAGTTATTCAGCAAAACTTGACATCAAGCCACATATGGCTTGGGCGTAGGTGTGGAGTGTGATAAATGGAGAATGTAATTGCCTGATTAATTTTGTACATCACCCATTCTGCCAATCCAGTAAATACAGGACTATTGGTCATTGTTTGTAGGTACTACAATTAAACCTTGCACTACACATTGCAAGTAAACCATAGATTTTAGCTACTTCTGTCACAGAGTTTTGCTGCAATGCAATAGTTAACTGTCTAGTTCTGGCTGTTAATTTTTCCAGCCAGTGCCACTGCACTAGAATACTCTTTAGATCTCCTTGTTGGTCCTTCGACTGACTGGCAATTCGGTGATTATCAGCATGTCTTTGACTGGCAGGTGTATTAATTTTCTCCACACTAGACAGCAGTAAATTCCATAGGTCAATCATTTGAAGAAAGTTGAAGTGAAATTTTTATCTGATTCAGTATATCATAGCTTGCTGGATTCACTTTACTAGTTAATTAATTCTTTTAAAACTTGCATCATGATTGGACTCCTCCCCCAATTTCTGCGGACTAGAAGGACATTTAGATTGAATAATACTTGACAAACTGCAACTGACCTGACCGGAGAGAAACTGGCAGCATATTGAATACAGTCATCCTCCTTCAGAGCAGCTAGGAAAAAGTGGTATTTATGCTGATGATGGAGGACTGGGGGAAAAGGAGTAAGTGGATATGTGGAGAGGGAGCCCAGAGAGAGAGAGAGAGAGAGAGAAAGAGAAATAAAAGCTTCAGCAGAAAAAAGGATTGTTGATTGTAAGCGCAGAAAGAGAAGCTAGTTAAGTGATAATGGGCTATGAGTGGGTAAAAATGGGTTGGCTGTGCCTGAAAGCAACTCAAGTCATGATCGAGCCTGGGCTGTGAAGGTGGGAATAGACATCAACAAAGTATTTAAACCCCAAGGTTATTACATTCAATATTGGGCCCTGGAGGCTGAAATGTCACCAAGCAGATGTGTTACTCTTCCAGTGTTTGATACTCATCTTATAGCACTGTTACTTGGATAGGGTAAGAAGGGTCTGAGGAAGGGTCACCGGACCCGAAACGTTAACTCTGTTTTTTTCCTTCACAGATGCTGCCAGACCTGCTGAGCTTTTCGAGCAACTTTGTTTTTGTTACTGTTACTTGGATGCTGGAAATCAGAACCAAAAACAGAAATTGCTGGAAAAACACAATAGGGTCTGGCAGCATCTGTGGATAGAAGACAGAGTTAATGTTGGTGGTCCAGTAACCCTCCTTCAGAACTGTAGTAGTAGTTCTGAACCCTCTCTATCTCTACACAAACTGATTCTAAACTTGATCTCAGGAACTAAGCTCATCTCTATCACACCAATTTGATCCTTAATTAACAGAAATACATCCCATTATTTCCTAGTTTCCAATCCTTCCCAAATGTTGGCACCTTTGAACATTCAGATCCCAAAGTTTGCCATGGTGTAGCAGATCTCTGCAATATCTATCGTATCACATATATTTATTTCTATTTGTGTTGTTAGTTTATCTGTTTTGTTATGAGTGCTACAACCTTTACTTTTGTCTTTTAATTTTATTTTGTAATCTCTGGCCTATCTGTCAGTGCGCTCTTTGAGTATGCCTAATCCCTTTCCGCAGTGCTTTGATCATCATCTCCCAAATTGTAAATTAATATCTTGCCTTGTCTTCTGAATTCATCATACCTTCTGAATCCACAGTTAAATGAGAAAGTTAAAGATTGTATTGAATAGAAAACAAAATCATTCTGCAAATATGACTGACAAGATTGTACAGCACATAAAGAATAGCAAAGAATGATTAATAAGGGAGGGAAATTATAGTATGAGAGAAAGTTAGCTAGAACTATATACACAAACAGTAAGAGTTTCAGCAGGTATTTAAAAAGGAAAAGAGTACAGAAGTTGGGAAGTTATGTTGCAATTGTACCAGACGTTGGTGAGGCTGCACATGGAATAATGCATCTACTGCTCCTGAAGTGGCCTCTTCTACATTGGTGAGACCAAGCAGAGGCTCGGAGACCACTTTGGAGAGCACCTGCACTCTGTTCACGACAAACAACAACATCTTCTGGTCGCGAACCATTTCAACTCCCCCTCCCACTCCCTAGGCGACATGTCCATCCTGGGCCTCCTCCAGTGTCACAATGATTCCACCCAGAAACTGGAGGAGCAGCACCTCATATTCCACCTTGGGAGCCTACAACCCAATGGTCTCAATGTGGACTTTAACAGTTTCAAAATTTCCCCACCCCCCGGCCTCATCCCATGACCAACCCTCCCTCTCATCCCCGCCCCCTTGACCTGACGCAACCTGTCCATCTTCTCTCCCACCTATCTGTTCCTCCCATGTCACTGACCAATCCCTACCACTGCCTATCTGCACTCACCTATCACCATCCCACCTACCTTCCCCAGCCCCACCCCTCCTCTCTCTATTTCTTTAAGAGTCCCCTTTCCCCTCCCCCATTTCTGAAGAAGGGTCCCGACCGAAACGTCAAATTTCCTGCTCCTCTGATGCTGCCTGGCCTGCTGTATTCCTCCAGCTCCTCACTGTGTAATCTATAACTTGGAATATTGTGTTTAGTTTTGGTCACCTGCTAAAGGAAGGATGTTACTACAATGGAAAGAGTGCAGAAGAAATTTACAAGGATGGTTGCCAGTACTCAAGGGACTGAGTTATAGGGAAAGGTTGGACAAGATAGAACATTTTTCTGTAGAGCATAGGAGACTAAGAGGGAAGTTGATGGAAGTATGTAACATCATGAGAGGCATGGATAGGGTGAATGCACTCAGTCTTTTTCCCAGGGTTCGGAAATTGAGAACTAGAGGGCATCAGTTTAAGGTAAGAGGGGAAAGAATACATGGGAACCTGAGGGGCAACATTTTTACACAGACGGTGGTATGCATATGGAATGAGCTGCCAGTGGAAGTGGTTGAGGTGGGTACATTAACAACATTTAAAAGGCATTTGGACAAATATCTGGATAGGAAAGGTTTAGAAGGATATGGGCCAAATGCGGGGAAATGGGGTCAGCGTGGATGGACATTGGTCGGCATAGACCAGTTTGGGCCAAAGAGCCTGTCTCCATGCTGCACATGCTATGACTCTATGACTGTAGTAGGCTAAGAAAGAGTTGATCCTCTAAAAAGTGTGTTTGGGGATTAGTAATGGAAGATAAGGAAATGATAGATGCATTAAACATATATTCTGCATCTGTGTTCATTGTAGTTACAAATCAGCAGGTGAAGGGGATACAGAAATTCAAAACAATTATATTTCCCTGGGAAAAGGTACTGAGAAACTGACCAGAACTTGACTTGATGAACTCTATCCTAGGGTTCTAAAACATGTGACTGCTAAGATGGTAGGTGCCTTCTTTTAAAAGTTCTGAAGAACAGTCACTAGACCCAAAACGTTGACTCTGCTTTCTCTCTACTGATGCTGCCAGACCTGTTGCATTTTCTCCAGCAATTTCTGTTTCTGTTGTTAAAGTCAATGTTGAATTCAGGAAGCTACAAAATGTTGAGTTGAAAGGTAAAGTGCTATTCTTTTGAGGTTCCCTCCCTAGAAGTTTTTGAGATGAACAGAACTTATTTAGTGCCTTTAAAAATGTCAATCAATCTCTTTTATGATAAAACCATAATTTTTCACCTTGCCCTGATCATTAACAGTGCCATAGAACTGAAGATAGTTTTGAAACGAATTTGCTCCCGTAAGAAACTTACAAGATCAAATTAGTCATCAATTTTAAATGCTGTCCAATTTTGCTTTCCATCATTATTGTTGGAAAATAATATTAAGATTTGTAAAACTGCCAGCCAGTGTAATCTTGTCGTATTTTCACAAGGCAAGTTAGTTTAAAATAACTTACGGTATCCAGTGTTCCTCCCCTGGACATTCTCCAGTGATTGTGATTATGAACTAAAACTGGACACAGTATTCCGTATATAGTTGCATCACAGTCTTGTAGAAAGCATTGCCTTTCTTTGTCCTCATTCTCCCAGCTCTACATCCTATATCCTTGCATTATTGAGTATAAATCATGATTATTTTGACAGGCCCAGGTCTCCCTCCTACTCCAAATCTTTAACCCTATATTTAAATACCTGAAAATGCATCACATTTATCCACATTGGAGGATATTAGCATTAACCTGGAGTATTTATTTAATGCAACTATAGCACATATATATCATAATCAAACTGAAGATAGGACCTACTATGTTCATCAAACTGATTGGTTAGATTTATGGAAAACAACAGTCCTAATATGGATCCTGTCAAACTCCACTAGTTTTTTTAAAAATCTTTTTATTATTATGCGACATGGATATTTCTGGCTGACCAGCATTTTATTGTCTGCCCCTAGTTGCCCTTGAGAAGGTGGTGTTTAGATGCTTTCTTGAACCACTGCAGTCCAAATGCTGTAGTTGACCTACAATGCCATTAGGGAGTGAATTCCAGGATCTTGACCTAGCAAAAATGAAGGAAATGTGATATATTTACAAGCCAAGATGGTGTGTGGCTTCAAGCAACACCTGCAGGTGGTGGTGATCTCACAAATCTGTTGTCTTCCCTTCTAGACGACAGTGGTCTTGTGTTTGGAAGGTGCTGTCTAAGGATCTTTGGTAAATTTTGTAGATAATGTGCAGTGCAGCTATTGAACATCGATGGTGGAGAGAGTGGATGCTTGGGGATGTAGTGCCAATCATCTGGGCTACTTCGTCCTAGATGGTGTGAAGCCTCTTGAGTGTTGCTGGTGCTGCATTCCATCAAGGTAAGTGGGGAGTATTCCATCACACCCCTAAGTTGTGCCTTGTGGGCAGGCTTTGTGGAGTTAGGAGGCGAGTTACTCGCCTCAGTATTCCTAGCCTCTGACCCCTCTTGTAGCCAATGTTAAGTGATGGGTCCAGTTGAGTTTTTGGTCAATGATAACCTTAAGGATGTTGATAGTAGGGGATTCAGTTATGGTAACACCATTGAATATCAATGAGTGGTGATTAAATTGTCTATTATTGGAAATGGTCATTGTCTGGCATTTGTGTAACATGAATATTACTTGTCACTTTTCAGCACATGCCTGGTTATTGTCCAGAGATAGTAGGAATTGCAGATGCTGGAGAATCTGAGATAACAAGAATCTGAGATAACCCTAGGGTCTAGGCCCGAAACGTCAGCTTTCCTGCTCCTCTGATGCTGCTTGGCCTGCTGTGTTCATCCAGCTCTACACCTTGTTATCTCTGGTTATTGTCCAGACTTGTTATATTTGAACATGGACTATTTCAATATTTGAGGAATTGTGAATGGTGCTGAACATTGTGCAATCATCAGCGAACATTCACACTTCTGACCTTATGATGGAGGGAAGGCAATTGTTGAAGCAGCTGAAGACAATTGAGCCTAGGACACTACCCTGAGGAACTCCTGCAGAGATGTCCTAGAGCTAAGGTGACTGACTTCTGACAACCACAACCATCTTCACATGTGACAGGTATGACTGTAACCAATGGAGGTTGCCCCCTGACACCCACTGATTCCAGTTTTGCTGGAGCTTCTTGATGCCACATTCATTCGATTGTGGCCTTGATCTCAAGGGCTGTCACTCTCACCTCACCTCTGGAATTCAGCACTTTTGGCCATGTTTTAACCAACGCATAATGAGGTCAGGAACTAAGTGGCCTTGGTGGAACTCAAACTGGGCTTCACTGAGTAGGTTATTGCTGAGCAGGCGCTGCTTGACAGCACTAATGATCACACTTTCTATCACTTTACAAGAGATTGAGAGTAGGCCAATGAGGTGGTAATTGGCCGGGTTGGATTTGTCCTGCTTTTTGTGTACAGGATATATCTGGGCAATTTTCCACATTGTCGATAGATGCCAGTGTTGTAACTGTACTGGAACATCTTGGCTAGGGGAACAGCAGGTTTTGGACCACAATTCGGTTCTATTGCCGGAATGTTGTCAGGGGCCATAGCTTTTGTAGTGTCCAATGCCTCCACTGTTTCTTGCTATCACATGGAGTGAATCAAATTGGCTGAAGACTAGTAACTGTAACACTGGGGAACACTGGGGACCACTGGAGGAAGACAAAATGGATCATCCACATGGCACTTCTGGCTGAAGATGGTTGCGAATGCTTCAGCCTTATCCATAGAATCCCTACAGTGTGGAAACAGTGCCGTCGTTATCTTTTGCACTTGTTTGTTGGACTCTTCCATCATTGAGGATGGGGATATTTGTACAGCCTCCTCCTCCGGTGAGTTGTTTAATTGTCCACAACCATTCACGACTGAATGTGACAGGACTGCAGAGCTTAAATCTGATCTGTTGGTTGTGGGATTGCTTAGTTTTGTCTATCACTTGCTGCTTTCGCTGTTTGGCATGCAAGTAGTCATGTTTGGTGGCTTCACCAGGTTGACACATCATTTTCAGGTATGCCTGGTGCTGCTCCTGGCATGCCATTCTGCACTCTCCAGGGTTGATTCCCTGGCTTGACGGTAATGGTTGAGTGGGGAATATGATAGGCCATGGGGTTACAGATTGTGCAGGAATATAATTCTGCTGCTGCTGATGGACCACAGCACATCATGGATGCCCAGTCTTGAGCTGTTAGATCTGTTCGAAATTTGTCCCATTTAACACGGTGATAGTGCTACACAACATGATGGAGGTTATTCTCAATGTGAAGGTGGGCCTTTGCCTTCGCCTCCGCAAGGACTGTGTGGTGGTCACTCTTACCAATACTGTCATGATATATGTATCTTCAGCTGGCAGGTTGCTAAGGATAAGGTCAATTATGTTTTTCTGTCTTGTTGGTTCCCTCACCACCTGCCACAGACCCAGTCTAGTAGCTATGTCTTTTAGGACCCAATCAGCTCAATCAGTAGTTCTGCTGCTGAACCACTCTTGGTCGTGCACATTGAAACCCCCATCCAGAGTATATTTTGTGCCATTGGCATTCTCAGTGCTTCCTCTAAGTGTTTTTCAACATAGAGGAAGAGTTATTCATTAGCTGATGGAGAACAGTACATAGTAATCTGTAGGAGATTTGCTTGCCCATGCTTAACTTGAAGCCATGAGATTTCATGGGGTCCGGAGTCAATGTTGAGGACTCCCAGGCAACTCCCTCCTGACTGTATACCACTGTGCTGCCATTTCCACCGGTTTTGTCCTGCGGGTGAGATAGGACATAACCAGGGATGATGATGATGGTGTCTGGGACATTGTTTGTAAGGTATGATTCCATGAGTATGATTATGTCAAGCTATTGCCTGACGAGTCCGTGAAACAGCTCTCCCAAATTTGGCACTAGCTCCCAGATATTAACAAGGAGGACTTTGCAGGGTCAACAAAGCTGTTTCTCCCGTTGTCGTTTCCGGTGCCTAGGTTGATGCCAGGTGATTGGTCCAGTTTCATTTCTTTGAGACTTTGTAGAGATTAGTACAACTGAATGGCTTGCTAAGCCATCTCAGAGGGTATTTGGAGTCAACCACATTGTTGCAGGTCTAGAGTCACATGTAGGCCAGACCAGGTGAGGATGGTGGATTTCCTTCCCTGAAGGACATTAGTGAACCAAATGGGTTTTTCCGATAATCAACAATGGTCTTCATCCGAATCCTAATTACTCAATCTGCCATGATGGAATTCGAACCTGGGTCCTCGGAACTTGTTGAGTTTCTGGATTAATAGTCTAGCAATAATACCACTAGGCCATCACCTCCCTCTAATCCCTGATAGGATTTCCCACAAAGCTGCTACCATTAATGCAAGCTGAATGATGTTCACTGCTGGATTACAGCGCATTTTTTAAATCACACCTGATGCTTAACCTTCAAGCAGATTTGTAATAGTTTGTATACATTGTAAGTCATGATTCAAAAGATTGGAATGATGCTGTGATGCCACTATTTCCATTTTTCATTTTTTAAACCCTCATAGTAAATGCAAGGACTGTCGCTGTCAAACAGAGAGGTGAAATTTGATAATGTAAGAATTACACAAATGTTGAAGGCTTAACAAATAAATAATTGCAATGTGTATGATATTCATTATCTTGGATCATGCATTTCAATACTCTTTGTCCTGACAATTGATTTGTTTTGATTTGATTTATTGTAGTCACATGTACCTAGATACAGCGAAAAGCTTTGTTTTGCGAGCAATACAGACAGATCAAAGAAAACAAGGGCATACAGATCATAGGGTGCTTAGACAGAACTCAAGGTTACAGCTGCACAGGAGGTGCACAAAGCAAGGCCAGCATTATCCGAAGTTAGAGAGGTCCGTTAAGCAGTCTAATAACAGCAGGGAAGATGCTGTTCTTGAACCTATTGGTGCACATGTTTTGAAGCTTCTGCATCTGCAGAAGAGGTTGGAAGAGTGCATTGCTCTGACATATTCGTTGTAAGAGAGTTTTCATTATCAGATTTATCATACATACAGAAAAATGTCACAGGGGATAATTAGAACTTCCTGTTATCATGCTTATGATTCTCAAGAGATTGCATGGTGGGGCCAAGGGGAACACTTTGGGCTCATTCTGCAACAAAGGTCATCATTGAGCATATATAAGAAGATGTGAAACCTGGACAAATCTGGTAGCACTCTCCTGTAACCTATTGCTTTATTCTCTCACATCGAGCCAACCAATTTGTCTTCTGTTGTGTTCCACAGTGAACTGGTAAAATTCTCCATTGAAGTATTGCTGAAGCTGCAAAGCTAAAAGCCACCATGTAGTGTCATCTTTACATCCAGTTGGCATCAGGAATTATGAATAATTATATTATGAGTAGTCATTGAGTCATAGAGATATACAGCATGGAAAAAGACCCTTCGGTTCAACATGTCCATGTCGACCAGATATCATAGATAAATCTACGCCCATTTGTCAGCATTTAGCCATATCCCTCTAAACCCTTCCTAATCATATACCCATCCAGATACTTTTTAAATATTGTAATTGTAGTAACCTCCACCACTTCCTCTGGCAGCTCATTCCATGCACGTACCACCCTTTGCTTGAAAAGGCTGCCCCTTAGGTCCCTTTTAAATCTTTTCCCTCTCACCTTAAATTATACCCGCTAGTTTTGGCCTCCCCCACCATGGGGAAAAGATCTTGTCTATTTCCCCAACCATGCCTCTCATGATTTTATAAACTTCTACAAGGTCACCCCTCAGCCTCTGACATTCCAGGGTAAATAGCCCAAGTCTATTCAGCATCTCCCTATAGCTCAAACCCTCCAACCCTGGCAACATCATTGTAAATCTTTTCTGAACTCTTTCAAGTTTCACAACATTCTTCCTATAGCAGGGAGATTAGAACTGCATGCAGTATTCTAGTAGTGGCCTAACCAATGTCTTATACAGCTCCATTCCTACATTCAATGCATTGATCAATAAAGGCAAGATACCAAAATGCCTTCTTCACTATCCTATCCTCATGCGACTCCATCTTCGAGGAAATACTTAAGCTTTAGGTGCTAAGCAGTGCAAATCAAATTGAATCGGATTTCCATCTGACTAAAAAGATGCTCGTACTTTGATGTTACAAATACAATAAAATCAATTAGAGTATTATTATGCAAATTTTCCTCAAATATTTGATGCCGAAATGTTATATGGATGAAACACAAAGAGGAAAATTGATTGGAAAGATCACCTGTAAACTACGAGATAGAACATAGAACATAGAACATAGAACATTACAGCGCAGTACAGGCCCTTCGGCCCTCGATGTTGCGCCGACCTGTGAAACCAATCTGAAGCCCATCTAACCTAAACTATTCCATTATCATCCATATGTTTATCCAATGACCATTTAAATGCCCTTAAAGTGGGTGAGTCTACTATTTTTGCAGGCAGGGCATTCCACGCCCTTACTACTCTCTGAGTAAAGAACCTACCTCTGACATCTGTCCTATATCTATCACCCCTCAATTTAAAGCTATGTCCCCTCGTGCTAGCCATCACCATCCGAGGAAAAAGGCTCCCACTGTCCACCCTATCTAATCCTCTGATCATCTTGTATGTCTCTATCAAGTCATCTCTTAACCTTCTTCTCTCTAACGAAAACAGCCTCAAAACCCTCAGCCTTTCCTCATAAGACCTTCCCTCCATACCAGGCAACATCCTGGTAAATCTCCTCTGCACCCTTTCCAATGCTTCCACATCCTTCCTATAATGCGGTGACCAGAACTGTACGCAATACTCCAAGTGCCGCCGCACCAGAGGTTTGTACAGCTGCAACATGACCTCATGGCTCCGAAACTCAATCCCTCTACCAATAAAACCTAACATACTGTACGCCTTCTTAACAACGCTATCAACCTGGGTGGCAACTTTCAGTGATCTATGCACATGGACACTGAGATCTTTCTGCTCATCCACACTACCAAGAATCTTACCATTAGCCCGGTACTCTGTATTCCTGTTACTCCCAAATTATCAATAATTTAAATTAACTTGTACACATGTTAAGTTGTTGCAATTACAATAATATGTTCTGAACTATAGTTTCAAATTTAGGTTAAAGTGGAAGGCATCATGTGACTATTCTGAATCCCACCTGACTAAATCAAGGGGAGCTGCTGTGCAAAGTTTGAGATTCTCACACCTAGCAACAGAGGACAAGGGCAGGTGTACTTACAGTAAATATACTTTCTGGCTTTGTGTAGAAGAGAAAAGAAAGGGCGGAAAACAATAGTAACTGCTGTGTTTAACAAAGGAAAATTATTTTCCTCCTCCACATGGCTTCTATTGCATGCCGAGAACTTGCAGCTTATTCTTCTTTGTTGACCACAGCAGTTACTGTTGTTTTCCACCCTAAGAAGAATAAACTGCAAGTTCTCATGCAATAGAAGCCATACGGTGGAGGGAAATAGTCTCTACTTGAAGAGATGCAGACCACAGCCATCTCAAGAATTTAGGAGACTCATCTTGGTGTTCCCCAAGGGGAAGAAGAATCAGCAAAGGGACCTGCTGCTGGATCTGGGAAACTCTGAAAACTGAGGGAAATACCTGTAGATGGTCACATAAAGTTATTGCTTGGGTAAAATGGGAAAAAAAGTGAACTGACTGGAAGTGATAGTGGATTATTTGCTGTTAGTCTTCCGTGGAGAGTGAGACATATAATAAGTATAAGAGGAACATCCCTTTCTGTGGTTAAAGTAGAAGATCACTACAAAAAGTAGCGATTTGCATTTTATACAAGTGACAAGGTTCTTGCCTACTGGTTGGACAGTCAGTGAGTGATCTTCATTCCCTTCTCTGAAAAAACCTGCTTACATTAGTTCAGGGAGTTAAGTGATCAACTTTTCCTGGGATCAAAGGCCCCCACCATGCAAATTCTGCAAAAAGAGAACTGCTAGCCAATCAGAGGGCAACAGGTCTATTGCTCAACAGAGCTACTGGGGAGGTTGTGGCTGCTGCTGCAATGACAGGCACCAGAATGCAAGGATTGATATGCAACCCAAGATGCAGCTGGAAATGTCAGGATGGGTTTTCATGGAGTTAGGGCCAAGGGGATGTCAGGAGCAAGGGCAGGGAGTTGCCTCGCAGTGGGACCCTCTTCCTAGCTATCATGTTCCATGATCAGATACAAAGTGCCTTTGAGTGAGGAACCACTCATCCTATAACTGGGATCACACAAAGTAGGCTCTACAGTTTTGTCGGTCATGCATACTGCATGTCAACAGGCCTGCCCACCACTAGGTTGTTACTGGTAGGGTATGAAGTCGTAAGGGGTCACTTAAGAGCCTGAATAGGAGGCAGGTTGTAAGATTTTACAATGAACCCTTTCACCCCTACTTTTGTTCTGGAGAGGTAGAAATATGGCAGGGTTCAGCTATCTTGATTAATTCATTGCTCTTCCTGCCTACAAATATAGAGAGAGAGGCGATAAATTTCTACCTCCTGTTTAGTCAACAGTCATTTGTTACAATCTTAACATATGTCATCCTTTACAGCTACTAACTAAAATTTCAAATTGCTTTTTTAACATTACAGATTTTTACTACAGTGAAACAGATTAGAGACTCAAGCCTTAAATATTACAGCCCCACACCCAACCTAGGATTTCTGCAACTGAAGCTAATCTGTTATGAGCAAGATATAATATATAATCCTGTCATTGCAAAATGGCATAATGGAGTCTTCTGGTGCCAGCAAGTGATGCTTTTCAGGCTCAATCACCCATTTTGTTTTGTTCTTAATCTCAGTTTCATTGACAATAAGGAAGAAAAAGAAGGCAAATGATGCATACCAGAATAATAATAGCAATAGAAATCAGGAAGAGTATCTCAAATGGAGAAGAGAGGCTAAGGCTGGAATAAGGAAGGCAAAGAGGAAGCAGAAGAAAATGGTGGCAAGTTGCACAAAAACTAATAGTAATCTGCTCCTGATTTACTTCCATTGCCATTGCTGCTCCACCGTCTTCCCTGCTAGGCTCCACTTCCAAACAACTCTGGTCAGCTCTGTCTTCATGTCTTGGTTGTCACCTTTACTCAACTGTAATACTGTTACATCTGATTCCAGCTTCTTCCTCTCGGACAGCTGGGTAAATTCTATTATATCATGGTTACTGCCCCCTAGGGATTCCTTCACCTTAAGCTCCCTAATTAAGTGTGTCTCATTACACATCACCAAATCCAAAATTGCCTGTTTCCTCGTGAGCTGTACCACAAACTGCTTCAAAAAACCATCTCAAGAACATCCCACAAATTCCTTTTCTTGAGATCTGCTACCAACCCAACTTTCCTAGTCCACCTGCATATTGAAGTCTCCGATGGTTATTGTAATTATGCCTTTCTTACATGCCTTTTCTATCTCCTGATTTATTTTCTACCCCACATGCTGACTATTGCCTGGAGGCCTATACACAACTCCCATCAGGGTCTTTTTTTCCTTTGTGGTTCCTCAACTCTCTTCAAACAGATTGTATGCCTTCTGACTGTATGTCATTTCTTGTTATCAATTTCATTTAATTACTTACCACCTACCCTTTCAAAGAGACATGTATCCTCGGATATTCAATTCCCAGCCCTGATCCCTCTGCAGCCATATCTCTGTGATACTCACAACATTGTACCTACCAATTTCAATCTGTGCTACAAACTCATTTACCTTGTTTCATATACTGCATGCATTTAAGTACAACATCCTTAGTATTGCATTGATTGCCCTCCTTCTCATAGTTATCTCCTTACTGGCTATGCCTGAAGTTAGATTCCTGACACTTTCCATACTCTCTGTCCTATTAGTTCTTCTGGAAACTTTAATAACCTCTGCTAAATCCTCTCCCTCTTTCATATATTCTTTAACTTTTTATGCAAATGAGCCCACCCCCCATCCCAACTATTTAGTTAAAGCCTTATCCACAACCCATAGTTCTGTGATTTGCCAGGATTCTGTTCCCAGCATAATTCAGATGGAGCCTGTCCCATTCAAACTGTTCCCTCCTACCCCAGTGCTGATGCCAATGTCCCATGATTTTGAGCCTATTTCTCCCACACCATCTTTGAGCCACGCATTTATCTCCTTAATCTTGTCGACCCTGTGCCAATTTGCTTGTGACTCAGGCAGTGATCCAGAGATTATTACCTTTTTGGTTCTGGTTTTTAATTTAGTCCCTAGCTACTCATGTTCTCTCAGGAGAACCTCTTTCCTCTTTTGACTTATATCATTGGTACCTTCTGGACCAAACAACTGGATCTTTCCCCTCCCAATCCAAGTTCCTCTGCAACCCAGATGAGATATCCCAAACCTGGGCACCAGACAAACAACATAGCCTCAGGACTCTCAATCCTGGCCACAGAGAACAGAGTCTATTTCCCTGACTGTGCTATCCCTGTTTACAACTACATTTCTGTTTACTCCACCCTTCTGAATGGCTCCCTGTACCAAAATGCTAATGTCAGTTTGTGACAGCCCCCACTCTAATCCACACAAGGAGTAAGAATCTCAAACCTGTAAGACAAGCTCAAGGGCAGAGCACTGTTCAGCATTACCTCCTCGATCCCTATACCTGCCTTGCTGGTAGTCACACCCTCCTGTCCCTGACCACTGACTGAATTTGATGTAATTAATCTGAGAGGTGTGACTGCCTCCTGAAACACAGTTTCCAAATAACTCTTCCCTATCTGATGTGTTTCAATGTTTGAAGCTTCGACTTAGCTCACCAACTCTGAGCCAAAATTCCTCAAGCAACCATGACTTGCTTCAGATGTAGTCACTCCAAATCATAATGGGGTCCACCAGCTCCCACGTCATGCAATTACAACAGATAGCCTGGCCAGCATCTCGATTTTCATTACTTAGCTTTGAATTTGATTTTTAAAATTATTGTACTGGTCTTTTAGTTTATAGCCTGTAATTATTTTGCCCATTTACCTTCAATCTGAAAGGTCAGAAATCACACAACACCAGGTTACAGTTCAACAGGTTTATTTGAAAACGCAAGCTTTTGGAGTCTTACTCCTTCTTCAGGTGTTAGTGAGAGAGGTAGCATCAGACACAGAATTTATAAGTAAAAGATCAAAGGATAACACCACTGCTGAGGATGTATTAAATAAACCTAAGATGCTGTTAAATCTTTAATTGCTTAGAAGGTTTTAATTGATTAATATGTATATGTAAATCCCCAAATTCCTTTGAAGTCACTGTCCTGAGAGAACTAAAGGTCTTATCAGTGTAAAAAGCATTGACATTTTAGGTCGGACAATGCATGTTAGGTATGAGACCTTGTTTAGAATCTGTTTGTGTTTTGGTTTGGAGTCAGACTGGTTGTATTTCTAAAATAGGAATTTATAAAATGCCGTATTGATTGACTGTCTATAAATTGAGTGCTTTTTGAACAAAATAGAATATATCTGGAAATGCAAATTCACCCCATAGCTTTGTGTGTGTGTGTGTGTGTGTGTGTGTGTGTGTGTGTGTGTGTGTGTGCGCGCGCATGCATGCACACGAGAGAGAGAGGGAGAGTGAGAGTGTGCGTGTGTGTGAGTGAGACGGCCGCAAGCCTACCGATAACCCAACAATGCTGCATTTCTCCAGCTTCCACCATAAATATATTAAAACTGCTATCC
The DNA here is from genome assembly GCF_021869965.1 of Rhincodon typus. Taxonomy (NCBI): domain Eukaryota; kingdom Metazoa; phylum Chordata; class Chondrichthyes; order Orectolobiformes; family Rhincodontidae; genus Rhincodon; species Rhincodon typus. The sequence continues at coordinate 65,934,948 of NC_063337.1, forward strand.
CCTACAGACAAGCCCTATGCATACGCAGGATCTGTTCGGATGAGGAGAAACGATACGGACAGCTGAAGGTCTTGAAGGACACCCTCATAGGAACAGGATACGATGCTCAACTCATCGATCGCCAGTTCCGACGTGCCATAATGACCGCCTCAGAAGACAGACATGGGATACATCCAATAGGGTACCCTTCGTCGTCCAGTACTTCCCGGGAGCGGAGAAACTACGCCATGTTCTTTGCAGCCTTCAACACATTATCAATGACGATGAGCACCTTGCCAAGATCAACCCCATGCCTCCATTTCTCACCTTCAAACAACCAGCAAACCTTAAACAGGCCATTGTTCATAGCAAATACCCAGCCTTGAGGACAACATCGACCACAACACTATACAACCCTGTTATGACAACCTCTGCAAGGTATGTTAGATCTTTGAGATGGACACTACCATCACACATGGGAACACCACCCACCACGTGCACGGCAGATATTCATGTGACTCAGCCAATGTTACCTATCTCGTATGCTACATGCAAGGATGCCCTGAGGCATGGTGTATTGGTGAAACCATGTATACACTAAGATAACAGATGAATGGACACCGTGCAACAGTTGCCAGACAGGGATGTTCCCTCCCTGTGGGGGAACACTTCAGCAGTCAAGGACATTTGGCCTTGGATCTTTGGGTAAACATCTTCCAAGGTGGACTTCGGATACACAACAACGCAAGGTTGCCGAGTGGAGGCTGATAGCCAAGATTGGTACCCATGAGGACGGCCTCAACCGGGATCTTGGGTTCATGTCGTGCTACAGGTGACTCCACCATACACACACACACACACACGGGTGAATTTGCATTCCCAAATACATTCTATTTTGTTCAAAAAGCACACAATTTATAGACATTCAAACAATGTGGCGTTTTATAACTTCCTACTTTCGATATAAAACCAGTCTGACTCCAAACCAAAACACAAACAGATTCTGGACAAGGCCTCACACCTAATATGCGTTGTCTGACCTAAAATGTCACCTCTTCTTTAAACTAAAAAACCTTTATTTCTCTCAGGGCAGTGACTTCAAAGGAATTTGGGGATTTACATGTACATATTAATCAATTAAAACCTTCTAACTGATTAAAGATTTATCAGCATCTTAGGTTTGTTTAGTACATCCTCATCAGCAGTGTGACCCTTTGATCTTTTACTTATAAATTCTGCGTCTCTCTTACTAACATCTGAAGAAGGATTTAGACTCCGAAAGCTTGTGTTTTCAAATAAACCTGTTGAACTATAACCTGGTGTTGTGTGATTTCTGACCTTGTCCACCCCAGTCCAAAACCGGCACCTTCAAACTGAAAGTAATCTATAATTGAAAGTCAAATTAATAGTTATCACCAGTGAACATATGGTTTACCTGTGATGTCACTAATTCATGCTGGGCCCTTGATCCTGGGCTTCAATTTATCCTGTTAAAGAAAAACAAATTATGAGCGAAGTGAAAAAACAAGCAAGAAGCACCTCTTTCCCTCTGTACTGGCTTCCCACATTGCCTCCAAACTCACTCGGGCTGTGTCTCACTCCAGATGTTCTGACCGGATTTACTGAATGAATTCAACAAGGTACCTGACAAAAGTCATAAGAGCCCATGTGCTGGGGATAGTATGTTGCATTGATAAAGAATTGGCTAATGCACGGGAAACAGGGAATGGGGTAAAGGTTTTCTTTCGGGTTTGTGACCCAAAACCAGTGGGGTTCCGCAGAGATTAGTGCTGGGACCACAACTGTTTACAATACATATCAGTGTCTTGGAGGAAGGAAGCAAATGTACTGTTGCCAAATTTGCAGTTGACAGACAAGTTGCAAGGAGGATACAAACAGTTTACAGAGAGTTATTGATAGGTTAAGTAAGTGACAATATGTTGGCAAATTGAGTATAATGTGAGGGAAATGCGAGGTTGTTCGTTTTGGAAGGGAGAACAAAGGAATGGTATTATTTAAATAGAGAAAAAAAATTGCAGAGAGCTGCAGCACAAAGTGACTTGGAAGTACTTCTGCATGAATCACAGAATAATAGCACACAGGGCTAATGGAACAAAAACAGAAATTACTGGGAAGGCTCAGCAGGTCTGACAGCATCTGAGGAGGGAGAACAGGACTGACGTTTCAGGTCTACTGACGCTTCATCAGTTCTTGGGAAGTTGAGGAGTGTACGTCTGCTGGGCTTGGAGACTTGGGGCCTTGGCTGTGCTTTCTCTTCACGGATGCCACCAGGCCTGCTGAGTTTCTCCAGCAATGTCTGTTTTTGTTTCAGATCTTCAGCATCTGCAATTCTTTGTTTTATTTTAGGCTGATGGAATGTTGGCCCTTATTTCAAGGGGGTTTAATTATAAGAGTAGAGAAGTCTTACTGCACTGTATGAGGTGCTGATGAGACCCCATGATAATCAAGAAAGCACATCAACACCTCTACTTCCTCAGGAGACTAAGGAAATTTGGCACATCCACAAAGACTCTTACCAATTTTTATAGTTGCACCATAGAAAGCATCCAATCTGGATTAATCACATCGTGGTATAGCAAAGTAACTGCTCTTCCCAAAACCACAAGAAACTACAGAGAGTTGTGAACATAGCCCAGTCCATCACTCAAACCAGCCTTCCATCCATTGACTCCATTTATACTGCCTCAGGAAAGCAACCAACAAATTCAAAGACCCCTCCCAAACCAGTTAGTCTGTCTTTTATCCTCTTCTGTCATGCAGAAGATACAAAAGCTTAAACACACATACCAACAAATTCAAGAACTGCTTCTTCCCCTGCTGTTATTAAACTGCTGAATGGACCTCTCAAACTTTAAATTTAAGTGTTGATTTTCCTCTTTGTGCACCTTCTCTGCAGCCATACCATTGTATTATTCACTCTGTTCTATCACCCTAATGTACTTTGTATGGTATGATCTACTTGTACTGCACATAAGACAAAACTTTTCACTATACCTAGGTATGTGACAATAATAAATCAAATCAAATTCAATGTCTGTCATTGCTTGCTTACTGTCATTCCAGCTAATTTATCCACCCAGTTAACTTTAGCTAACTCTATCTTCAATTCATTGCAATTTCCTATATTTAGGTTAAACACAGTTATTTCAGACCCAAGTTGCTCATTCTCAAACTGAATATTGAATTCTATCATGTCATGATCACCACTTCCCAGGGTATCTTTACTCAAAAGACTTTTATCAAGCCTGCCCCATTACCAAATACCAGATAGCCTGCCCCAGATTGGTTCTGTCAATTCATTCTCATCTCAACCTTTTTGCAATACTTCCTCCCTTAAGGAAAAATGATGAACTATCAGAACTATCATTATGAAAAGATGGCTTCTTTTTATTCTAGATCTTAACACTACTATGACAAAATACATAGGTCAATAATTTAGGTTATACCTTTCATACTAATTCTGCATACATATAACATTGGACTGTACTGGTTCTATCTTATCTACACATTCTCCTTAAACCTGCGATAATACATCTGCAATAACATCTTTACAACCAGCAACATGTACAATTTCTAAATGAAATGCCTGTAAAATAAGAAATAGTCTCATATTTTGTCCTTAAACCTTTTCAAAAAAGAAAGGGCTGTGGTCCGTATATACAACCATCTCCGAAACATTGTTTGTAACATAAACATTAAAATGTTGTAAGACCAGTACCAAACTCAATAATTCTTTTCCAATGGTGGAGTATCTTCTATGATGAATATTGAGTTTGTTTGAAAAATAACCAATTGGCTTTTCAATTCCATCATCGTGCTCCTGCGTCAACACAGCTCCAACCGCTATATCACTGGAATCCTTAGGCTTTCAAGAAATTTGATGTGGCTAAAACTGGTGTGGTGATTAACACAGCTTTCAAATTCTTAAATGCCTCCTGGCATTGTTCTGTCCACCGAAATTTTGTGTTCTTCTTTAGCAAATCTGTCAGCAGTGCCACCATGCTACTAAAGTTCGGCACAAACTTCCAGTAGAGACCGTTCAGTCCCAAAAATTGGAGCACCTCTTTCTTCGAGGCTGGTCTTGGAAATTCCTCAATGGCCTTCGTCTTCATGTTCCTCGGGGTCATTTTTCCATGTCCAATGTTGTGTCCCAAGAACATCACTTCTGCCTTCGCGAATTCAGTTTTTGCTAAATTTATAACCAGTTTTGCCTCCCATAGTCTTTCAAAGAGCTCTGCCAAATGCACCATTTGATCTTTCCATGAATTGCTAAAGATCACTAAGTCATCTACATAGACAGCACAATTAGTCAATCCTGCCACAACTCTGTTCATAAGTCTTTGAAATGTGGTTGGTATGTTTTTCATTCCAAAGGGCATTACTTTAAATTGATACAGCCTATTTGAGGTTACACATACCAAAACTCTCTTTGCTCTCTCTGACGAAGATACTTACCACTAACCACAGAGTAAGCCCAACTTTGTGATGTAAGTGGCTTATTAAACTTTTTCCAAACAGTCCTCCAGCCTTGGAATTGGGTATGAGTTTGATATAGTAATGGCGTTGACCAATAATCCATGCAGAACTATTGAGTACCATCAGGTTTGGGAATCAACACAATCAGCGAACTCCACTCACTTTGACTCGGCTCGATGATGTCGACTTGGAGCATCACTTCCACTTGCTTCTGTACCTGTGCGGCTTAAAGAGGATTAAGCCTGTAGGGGTGTTGTTTTATCATAACAACATTCCCTACTTCAACTTTATGTACTATAGTATTAGTCCTCCCCATTCTATTCTCACATTTGTGCTCATATTGCTGCAACAGCCTTTCAATTTGTTCTCTGTTCCTGAGACAGATAGCTTGCTATTCTATCCCATTCTCTAAGGGCTTCCTCATTATTTAATTTATTTTGAGGCACATCAAAATCAAATGATTCAGATTCTGATTCCTCACTCTGAGAAACAGTATCTAATACCTCTTCTCCGGTTCCCTGTCCCTGTCATAGTAGGGTTTCAGCATATTCTCATGACATACTCGATAAAGTTTTTCCTATCTGACATCTTTACCAGATAATTCACTTGACTCAACTTCTTCTCAATCTGATAGGGACCACTATACCTTGCTTTGAAGCGCTCCCTTACCGCTGGTAACAGCACCAATACTTTATCCCACAGGCAAACATCCTAATTTTAGATTTCTTATCTGCTTCTTGCTTCACTAGATGCTGTGCCCCCTTCAAATGTTTGTCCAGCTAATTCACCTACTCTGTTTAATCTTTCTCTCACCTCAGATACATAATCCAACTGTGATATCTCTGACTTCAGACCTATCAACATTTCCTTAATTAATTTTACAGGTCCTCTTACTTCTTGTCCGAATATCAACTCAAATGGAGTAAATTGAGTCGACTCATTTGGGGCATGTCTAATGGCAAATAATATAAATTGGATACCCTTAGCCCAATCATTTGAATAATCCTGGCACTAAGTCCTCAGAGATAGTAGGAACTGCAGATGCTGAAAAATCTGAG
>NC_063337.1:65940881-65999107 GCF_021869965.1 Rhincodon typus
CTAGGCCCGAAACGTCAGCCTTGCCGCTCCTATGATGCTGCTTGGCCTGCTGTGTTCATCTAGCTCTACACTAAGTCCTCAGCATGGTTTTAGGGTCTGATGCCACGTTTCCAATGCTCCCTGGGATTCAGGATGGTAGGCACTTGATTGAAAGTGTTTGATGCCTAAACTATCCATGTACCCCTTAAATAGTTTGGCAGTAAAATTGGACCCTTAATTTGACTGAATCTCCCTGGGTAGGCTGTAACAGGTAAAGAAAGCAAACAACGCTTCCACAGCATTTTTTGCCTTGACATTCCGTAATGGAATTGCCTCCGGAAATCTGGTAGACACATCCATTAGGGTTAGCAAATACTGCTTGCCACTTTTGATTTGAGGGAGGGCACCTAAAAAATCAATTATAACCCGCGTGAAAGGTTCTTCAAATGTGGGAATTGGCATCAAAGGTGTTGGTTTTATTACTGCCTGAGGCTTTCCTACCATTTGACAAGTATGACAGGTACGGCAAAATTCAACCACATCCGTATGCAATCCAGGCCAATAGAAGTGCTTTTGTATCTTACCCTGAGTCTTCCTCACTCCTAAATGACCTCCTACCAGTAATTCATGTGCTACCCGTAATAATTTCTGTCTGTATGCTACAGGCAACACAATCTGGTGAACTTCCGCCCATTTCTCCGCTGCACTAAACTGCCGAGGTCTCCATTTTCATCTTAGGATTCTATCCTTGATAATAATAACACCCAGGAATACATTCTGATTCCTTTTCTGAGTAGGCTTTATGAAATAGATCTTTTATTGTCTCGTCTTTTTGTTGTAACTCCAGTAATCCTTTATAATTAAACTCCTCTGCCTGATCCTCTACCTGTTCAGATTTTTCCTTTACCATTTCTTCAAACAGGGTGTCAGCTAACTGGACCTCGACTCTTTTGTCTTTCTCTTTGCTTTTTCCTTCTTGCTGTAACTTGTGACTGTGGGATCTTATTACCGCACAGTCCAGAAAAAAATCTGTCAATCACTCTCACTTTCACTTCCCCGGTCTTGATTGGACTTTCCAACCCAATCTTACACAGGGGAACGCTAAATCCCTGTGTATCTATTCCACAGATTACCACTCTCTTGGCTAACATTTCAGAAGGAGTGCAAATACTTCTTTCTCTTAATATTAGAGACTGATTAGTTCCCGTATCTCTCAATATTTTAACTTCTTTACCTTCTCCCTGTGTTCTTCCTGAGTAAATGTTACCCACAGAGGTGAAGTCTTTGTAGAGATCAGGCACTGTCTCACTATCCAGCCCATGACTAAGCTGTGCACCCTCTTGCAGCTCCTTGATTTCGTTTGGGATTTTTTTCACTACCTCAACTAATCCTCCTGGTTTAGCATCTTTTACCACATCTTTTTTCCCAGTGCCTTTCTTAAACCACCAGTACTGTGACTTTGTGCATCCCACCTTATTACAGTGAAAATGCCTGAGGCCTTTCACCTCCTTTTCACCCTCTTGGGTTTCATTTTTCACCTGTAGTAAATTGTTCCGAGTGAGCTACTTTTTGTTTTTCATTAAAAGATCTCCCTTTTTTTCTAATTTCTATCCCTCACAGAATGAAATTGCTGTCAGAAGCTAAATTTTGATTTATGCATGAATACATATTCATCCGTCGTCTCTGCAGCTCTTCTTACTCTGGTAATTTTCTATTCCTCAATATGAGTCCTTATTACTTCTGGAAGTCAAAAACTCCTTCAGCAGAATAATTTCTCTAAGATCCTCACATGTCTTTTTGATCTTTAGTGCTTTCACCCATCTATTAAAGTTGCTATGTTTAATTCTTTCAAACTTGACATAACTGATCTGTCTCCTTTTTTATGTTTCTGAACTGTTCTCTATATGCTTCTGGTACCAATTCATAGGCACTCAAAATAGCCTGTTTAACCTCTTCATAATCTCTTGACACCTCATCTGACAGCGCTGCAAACACCTCACTGGACCTGCCTACCCACTTGGTCTGAAGTAACATTACCCACTCTGGCCAATCCATCTGCATAGCCCATTTCTCAAAGGAAATGAAAAAGGCTTCTACATCTTTTTCATTGAATTTTGATAATGTTTAGACATATTTGTATATAACCCTTATAGGCTGTTGGCTACGATGAGTTTGCTCATCCTCACTTCTATCTTGTACTTTTCCTTCTGCCATTTGAAGTCTTTTTGCTTCAAGTTTCAACTTCATCTTTTCCAACTCGAACATTCTTTCCCTTTCTTCTCTCTCTTTCTTTTTGCTCAGCTAAGTACCTTCTCTCCCTTTCTTCAATCTTCTAACTCCAGTTGTCTCATTTGCAATTTAATTTTTTCTAACACCACAGCACTTGCCTGTTTCATGATATACCTATGTGCTTGACCAACTCCATTACAATTTCAACTTTCTAATTATCCCTAGTTATACCCAATTCTAGTCTGTTTGTTAATTTTAAAAGTATATCCTTCCTCTGTCTTTCTAAACTTTCTTGGCAAATTTGGGAAGCATCTTCAAACCCCAGAACCTCTTTAGCAATGTTAAGAGCTATTTTCATCATTTTTAACCAACAACAAGTAACTGAAATTAAACAGATTTTTTTCTCACCTAAGTTTTATTTAAAGATCTATCTGTCTAAATCTGTCTGTTCAGATCTGTTCAGATTCCATTGACAGACCAACCAAATCCCTGACTTGTGTCCCAAAACTTGTTAGGAAGGTGGTGAAGCTCGAAACTCTCCGATGATTAAATCAACTCTGATGATTAAATCAATCAAATCCAATCTGTAATGACAGAAGTAAAGTTTCCCTTCTTATAATTAAATCCGAAACGCCCAGAGAAGCTCACCTTGCCCTTCTGTTAAAAGATTAGTTAAAGGAAAGAAAATCTCTGATCTCCAATTTATAAGTAACAAGTAACCATTTCTTTATTTAACCCTAACGATGAACAAATTGAAGGAGATACTAACAAACCAAACAATTTCCCCCTAAGTACTAACTATTCCCTAACTGAACTAAATTCTACTGGAATACTGTTCAAATCAACACAAGTCTCATTTATATAAGATAACAAGGTGTAGAGCTGGATGAACACAGCAGGCCAAGCAGCATCAGAGGAGCAGGAAGGCTGACATTTCGGGCCTAGAGCCTTCTCCTCTGATGCTGCTTGGCCTGCTGTGTTCATCTAGCTCTACACCTTGTTATCTCAGATTCTCCAGCATCTTCAGTTCATACTATGTCCCATTTATATAAATGCAATTAATAGGAAAACAGTAAATTAAATCTTAATCTCTCCAAATTCACACAGACTATGTCTCCTGGAACACTCTGCCTTTTCTGTTACGCCACAAATGCCTTTCTTCCAATGATTCTGCTGTCAGGAATGTTTTTTTCTGTAATTTTGTCACAGATGGCTTTGACTAAAACTGCCATGGTACTTTTGATGGGTCTTTTCAGAGAGCTTAATGATTTTGTGTGAAAGCCAGGTTTATCTTTCAGATGGTGAGCTCGCTTTCACTGCAGCTGAAGTTTGTCTCTCTCCCTGATCTTCAAAACAGCCTTTCTTATATATCCCCTATGACACATCAAATTCTTATAATATGATTGGTTTCTGGTTGTCAACACCATCAGTTTTTAAATTCAATTGGCTTTGAATCACTGAGTTCTTGGTTTAAATTAATTTGCCAAATTCAAACTTGTCAAAATATCAAAACAAGACTGCTATTTTGCCTGCTACCTGTATGGCCTTTTGATACACTTGTTTCACTTTTTGAAGCTCTCTATATAGTATGTGCAACTTCCGAGCACAGACAAAGCACAATTTTGTTTTAAAGGGACCACAAACTATTTTTCTCCTCACCATCAATTTGACCAACAAATTCCACCCAACTTGGCAATGCCAACATATATAAAAAATTTAAATAATGAATTGAGTGTTTGGACTAGGATTCTGGCTTAAACAATTAGTGCATGTGCTTTGTGTTGAACTCACCAGGGTCATCAAGATGAGAACCTGCTGACCAATGAAACTAAAAGACCGGAAAGCAATAAAACAGTGAAATTGCATAGCTGCTCGTCTGCCTCTGTGAAAGGTTTCTGCTCACATGACTGATTCACTGTTATACAGATGATTGCCAAATCTTTGGAAATTAATTCAACTGCCCTGGTCTTCACGCAACTTGGTTGTCAAAACCCTGCTGTCAGGCTTGACGACAGATTACAGTTGTAGTTTAGACTACTGATGATGAAAAAGAACATTCACATCAGTAACAGTACAAACTACCACATCCCCAAAAGTGATAACACAAACAGCATCAAGAGCAGCATCAGCAACCACAGCAGCAGAAACTCTGCCAACAACACCACAGCATTGCCTTCTGCACAGCTACAATTGCATGAGGTAGGAGCAAATTGCTGCAGATGCTGGAATCTGAACTGGAAACAAAAAATGCTGGAGATCACAGCAGGGCAGGCATCATCCATTAAGAGAAAGCAAGCTAAATTTTTGAGCCTGTGATGTGTATGTGCTGGTATTGGACTGAGGTGGACAAGGTCAGAAATCACACGACACCAGGTAATAATCTAACAGGTTTATTTGAAAACACGCACTCTCTGTCTCTCTCTTTCTCTCTCTCTCTCTCCCTCCCCTCACTCACACAGACTCTCTCCCCCCCTCACTTTCACACACACACGCACACGCACACACACGCATGTACACGTGGATCTAAGGGATGAATTTGTATTTGCAGATACATTTTATTTTGTCCAAAAAGCACACAATTTATAGACAGTCAATCAGTATGGCGTTTTTTAAAACCAGTCTGACTCCAAACTAAATTACAAACAGATTCTAAACAAGGTCTCACAACTATCATGCATTGTCTGACCTAAAATGTCACCTCTTCTTTATGCTGATAAAACCTTTAGTTCTCTCAGGATCATGACTTGAAAGGAATTCAGTGAGTTACATATACATATTAATCAATTAAAACCTTCTAACTGATTAAAGATTTAACAGCATCTTAGGTTTGTTTAGTACATCCTCAACAATGGTGTGAAACTTTTATCTTTTACTTATAAGTTCTGTGTCTGATACTGTTTGCTCCTCTCAACTAAGTAATTGCTGTTAATTGTAAAATGTATTTTACACCCCAGCAGGGCTCTGCTCATTACATCCTGCTAATGAGGAAAAATGTACACAGTCTGTGTTTTCAGCCAGCAGCCAATATTCTACCTATGCTAATATGTTAACAACTATATCATGAATTCCTACTTTCTGCAGTAAGTTTTATTGAGCACAATGTCATATATCTCCTGGAAATGCAATCATTCCAAATATTCTGAAATATCACCTTAAACGCCTGCCACTGCTTCTGTCTTGATCCATTTCTTGAGCTGGTATTCCTAGCTCACTTCAGGTTGCTCAGTTTTTATGCCAGTTTAGTTGTCCTTAATTAAGTTCAAAATATTAGTCTTAGACACAGCCACCCTTTCAAACTGAATGTAAAAATCACACTGTGATCACTGATAGTAGGAACTGCAGATGCTGGAGAATCCGAGACAACAAGGTGCAGTTCTGGATGAACACAGCAGGCCAAGTAGCATCATAGGAGCAGAAAGGCTGACGTTTCGGGCCTAGACCCTTCATCAGAAATGGGGGAGGGGAAGGGGGTTCTGAAATAAATAGGGAGAGAGGGGGAGGCGGATAGAAGATGGATAGAGGAGAAGATAGGTGGAGAGGAAACAGACAAGTCGAAGAGGTGGGGATGGAGCCAGTAAAGGTGAGTGTAGGTGGGGAGTTAGGGAGGGGATAGGTCAGTCCAGGGAGGGCGGACAGGTCAAAAGGGCGGGATGAGGTTAGTAGGTCGGAGATGGGGGTGAGGCTTGAGGTGGGAGGAGGGGATAGGTGGGAGGAAGAACAGGTTAGGGAGGCGGGGATGAGCTGGGCTGGTTTTGGGATGCGGTAGGGGGAGGGGAGATTTTGAAGCTTGTGAAATCCACATTGATACCACTGGGCTGCAGGGTTCCCAAGAGGAATATGAGTTGCTGTTCCTGCAACCTTCGGGTGGCATCATTGTGGCACTGCAGGAGGCCCAGGATGGACATGTCGTCTGAGGAATGGGAGGGGGAGTTGAAATGGTTCGCAACTGGGAGATGCAGTTGTTTATTGCGAATTGAGCGTAGGTGTTCTGCAAAGCGGTCCCCGAGCCTCCGCTTGGTTTCTCCGATGTAGAGGAGGCCACAACGGGTACAGCGGATGCAGTATACCACATTGGCAGATGTGCAGGTGAACAACTGCTTGATGTGGAAAGTCTTCTTGGGGCCTGGAATGGGGGTGAGGGAGGAGGTGTGGGGGCACGTGTAGCACTTCCTGCGGTTGCAGGGAAAAGTGCCAGGTGTGGTGGGGCTGGAGGGGAGTGTGGAGCGGACAAGGAAGTCACGGAGAGAGTGGTCCCTCCAGAAAGCAGATAAGGGTGGGGAGGGAAAGATGTCTTTGGTGGTGGGGTCAGATTGCAGATGGCGGAAGTGTCGGAGGATGATGCGTTGGATCTGGAGGTTGGTGGGGTGGTACGTGAGGACGAGGGGGATTCTTTTTTGGTTGTTCTTGTGGGGATGGGGTGTGAGGGATGAGTTGCGGAAAATGTGGGAGGCACGGTTGAGGGCGTTCTCGAACACTGAGGGGGGGAATTTGCGGTCGTTGAAAAACGAGGACATCTGAGATGTACAGGAGTGGAATGCCTCATCCTGGGAGCAGATGCGGTGGAGGCGAAGGAATTGGGAATAGGGGATGGCATTTTTGCAGGAAGGTGGGTGGGAGGAGGTGTATTCTAGGTAGCTGTGGGAGTCGGTGGGCTTGAAATGGATATCGGGTTCTAGGTGGTTGCCAGAGATGGAGACAGAGAGGTCCAGGAAGGAGAGAGAGGTATTAAAGATGGTCCAGGTGAACCTAAGGTTGGGGTGGAAGGTGTTGGTGAAGTGGATGAACTGTTCGAGCTCCTCATGGGAGCACGAGGCTGCGCCGATACAGTCATCAATGTAACGGAGGAAGAGGTGGGGTTTAGGGCCAGTGTAGGTACGGAAGAGGGATTGTTCCACATAACCAACAAAGAGGCAGGCATAGCTTGGGCCCATGCGGGTACCCATGGCCATCCCCTTTGTCTGTAGGAAGTGGGAGGAATTGAAAGAGAAGTTGTTGAGGGTGAGGATGAGTTCAGCTAAGCGGATGAGGGTGTCAGTGGAGGGGGACTGGTCGGGCCTGCGGGACAGGAAGAAGCGGAGGGCCTTTAGGCCATCTGTATGGGGAATGCAGGTGTATAGGGACTGGACGTCCATGGTAAAGATGAGGTGTTGGGGACCGGGGAATTGGAAGTTCTGGAGGAGGTGGAGGGTGTGGGTGGTGTCACGGACGTAGGTAGGGAGTTCCTGGACCAAGGGGGAGAAAATGGAGTCCAGGTAGTTGGAGATAAGTTCGGTGGGGCAGGAGCAGGCGGAGACAATGGGTCGACCAGGGCATTCAGGTTTGTGGATTTTGGGAAGGAGATAGAAGCGGGCGGTGCGGGGTTGGGGAACAATGAGGTTGGAGGCCATGGGTGGGAGGTCACCTGAGGTGATGAGGTTGTGGATGGTTTGGGAGATGATGGTTTGGTGCTCAGGGGTGGGGTCATGATCAAGGGGGCGGTAGGAGGAGGTGGCGTCTGGACTCGGCGATGTAGAGGTCCGTGCGCCATACTACAACTGCGCCTCCCTTGTCCATGGGTTTAATGGTGAGGTTGGGATTGGAGCGGAGGGAGCTGAGGGCTGCATGTTCTGCGGGGGAGAGGTTGGAGTGAGTGAGACGGGTGGAGAGGTTGAGGTGATTGATGTCTCGACGGCAGTTGGAGATGAAGAGGTCAAGGGAGGGTAGGAGGCCTTGGGGTGGTGTCCAGGAGGAGGGGGTGTGTTGGAGGCAGGAGAAGGGGTCAGTAGAGGGAGAGTTAGGTTCACGGTTGAAGAAGTAAGCGTGGAGGCGGAGGCAGCGGAAAAACTGCACTATGTCCAAATGTGACCAGTATTCGTTGATGTTTGGGTGGAGGGGGACAAAAGTAAGCCCTTTACTGAGGACTGACCGTTTGTCCTCAGTAAGGGAGAGGTCTGGGGGGATGGTGAAGATTCGGCAGGGCTGGGTGCTATTGTCCCCTCTGGAGCTGCTGGCTGTGGAGCCTGTGGGCGGACTGACGTCGGCATAGGCTGTGGGTGGAGTTGCGTCGGCGGTGGGTGGAGTTGCATCGGCAATGGGCGGAGTTGCGTTGGCATTAGCGGTGGGCGGAGTTGCGCCGGCGTCGGCAGTGGGCGGAGTGGCGTCCGCGTCGGTGATGGGCGGAGCAGCGGCGGCAGCGGGGGGAGCAGTGTAGGCGGCGGCAGCAGCGGTGACGGTAGGCGCGTCTTCAGTGTCTGTGGTGTTGGTCTCGGAAGTGGAGGCGGTGGCATCAGCAGCGATGGCGTTCGCTGTCCCGGAAGTGGGGTACCCGGCGGTGGCAGATGTGACGTCATCTGTGGGTTCTCCGACAGTGGCCTCATGGCCAATGGCGGCGGGCACATTGTGGGGAAGGTCCTGGGTAGGGTTGGGAATTTGGGGGGTGGAGGAAGCCTATTTTGGGTGGTAGGCACCAGTAAGTTTACTGTACTTACGGTTTTTAGTGTCCAATAAAGCTGAGTAGAATTGTGAGTTCAGGTTGTGGATTCTACGAAGAATAAAAAACAGGAGAGGTCCTTTGCAGGTCTGGGAGAGGGAGGATCTGAGTTGGGGTAGGCTTGATTGTAGTGCCCGGAGATGCCGGCGCATTGCTGCGAGTGTGTGTTTCAGGAGTCGCAGGGAGAAACGCTTCTGAAGGATCTCAATGCTATGAATGTAGATATTGTCACGGTTGAGGCCAAATTGGGAAGGCTTGAATGTGGACTGTAGTCCATTGGGGATGATCTGGTTCCGTAGGCAGGTACTAAGAAAGGTGATGTGGCTGTAGTACCTGGTTTGCTTCAGGACATGGTCGAGCAGTTTCAAGGCCAAAGAGATTACGAGAGAGTTGCAGTGGGAGAGAGATCCCCTGAGGTTCGTCCAGAGGGAGGAGGGTAACTTCTTCAGGCTAGGCATCCTTAGAAGAGGCTTCGTAGTGGGGTTAAAATTGAATCAGAGATAGTAGGAACTGCAGATGCTGGAGAATCCGAGACAACAAGGTGCAGAGCTGGATGAACACAGCAGGTGATCACTGTTGCCTAGGAGTGCCTTTACTGTGAGGTAATTAATGAATTCTGTTACATTATACAATATGTAGTTCAGTAATAACCTGCTGTTTGGTTGTCTCCAAAACATCTCTCAAACAAATTCTGTAAACTCCTCATTCAGGCTTCTATTGCCAATCTGATTTTTCCAGTTTATATACATTTTAAAATCATGCATGATTATTGTCACTTCTTTATTACAACACTCATTTTTGTGAACTTCATCTAACAATATGATTCCTGCTGTGGGCCTGTGGACCAGCCCTACTAGTTACTTTTCTCCCCCAAGATTTCTCATCTCTATCCAAAAGTGATTCTACATCTTGACCTGAACCAAGATTATCTCTAATCACTGCATCAAATCAAATTAACAGTGCTATCCATCTACCTTTACTTAGCTTCCTATTCTTGAATATTATAGGCTTTTCAACATTTATGACCAAACACTTGCCATCATACAAGCACATTTCCATAATTGCAATGAGATCATATTCATTTACAAATTAACATTGCACATTGAGGTAAAGTTTGTTATGAACACTATGCATTCAGATGCATAGCCTTTAGTTTTGTCGTCTTTGTAACTGTTGCTCCATTCTTAGTTGTGCACTCTGAACTTTCCGGCCATTCTCAGACCTTCATTTCATATATTACTACTTTACTCTACTATGTTGACTCTATTCCTTTATTTGCTATATTTACCCAAGCTTAATCCCTCAACTTTTTTTTAAGTTGAATGTCATCTTTACTTCCCTGCTTATACGGTTATCTAGAACACTGATCCTGGACATTCATGGGCTGAATGTTCTAATAGTATAGCCCCCACTTTCCTGATGAATTGATACCAGTACTCCCCAAACCAGAACAGAGTTGCCTGATACAGGTCTTTGAGCCATCTATTAAATTTTACAAACCTTACATGCCCTCTGACAAGGGCACTTAGCACGGCAATGAATAAGAGATTACAACCCTTGAACATAGGAACAAGGAACAACAGCAGGCAATTTGTCTCTTGGAGCCTCCTCCACCATTCAATAAGATCATGGCTGATCTGATTTGAACCTCAATTCTAGATTTCTATATAACACAAAACTCTCATATCATTGGTAATCAAGAATCTACCTACTTCAGCATTAAAAATATTTAAATTCTGTATTCTTGACTTTTTGAGGAAAGGAATTTCAAAGACCTTCAACCTTCTCATAAAAAAAAGCTTCCTCATTGTTTTAAATGTGTGATCCTTTATTTTTAAACTCTTATCCTTAGTTCAAGATTCTCCCACAAGAGAAACATCTTTTCCACATCCTCTCAGGACTTTTATGATGCAATTAAATCACATTGCACTCTAAAATCCAGAGGACAGAGGCCTAGCCTGATTAGCTTTTCCTCGTAAGGCAAGCTGCTCATTCGGTATTAATCTTGTGATAATACTATGGCTTAAGAGGGATATTCTGTCCTTTTTATTGAAGGGAGGTTGAGAGAGGTACCGTGCTGTCTCTTCCAAGCCAATAAACAGCTTGTGACACTTTTTAAAAAAAAGATTAGAACAATAGAAAAGCAGCATTAATTCATGTAGTCAGACTCCCACAGAACCAGGGTTTTAATTTAGTTTTCAGTATATGTTGACACTCTGAAGTAAGATGATATCTCTAAATTAAAACCGTGGCAACAGCGATCACAATGTGATTTTTACATTCAGTTCGAAAGGGTGGCTATGTCTAAGACTAATATTTTAAACTTAATTAAGGGCAACTAAACTGGCATAAAAACTGAGCAACCTGAAGTGAGCTAGGAATGCCAGATCAAGAGATGGATCAAGGCAGAAGCAGTGGTAGGCGTTTAAGGGGATATTTCAGAATATTTGGAATGATTGCATTTCCAGGAGATATATGACATGGTGTTCAATAAAACTTACTGCAGAAAGTAGGAATTCATGATATAGTTGTTAACATATTAGCATAGATAGAATATTGGCTGCTGGCTGAAAACACAGACTGTGTACATTTTTCCTCATTAGCAGGATGCAATGAGCAGAGCCCTGCTGGGGTCTGTACCGCAGCTTCAATTTTACAATCAACAGCAATGACTTAGTTGAGAGGAGCAATGTAGTTACATTTGCAGATGACACAAGTTAGCTAGGAAAATATTGTGTGAAGAGGATATAAGGAGAATTGAAGGTGGATTATAAATACGTTGAGTGAGTGGCAAAAATTCTAGCAGGTGGCGAGTAATACGGGGAAATGCAAGTCATTCATTTAGCATGAATGAAAAAGCAAAGTATTAAGCAAAGAATGTGTGCACAATTCTGCGGTATGAGTACTCTAGGTGTTTTAGTGCAAGAGTCATAGTTATTCAAGTACAGAAAGTCACAAAGAAGCCTAAGGAATGCAATCCTTTATCAAGAGAGGAAATTGACGTAAAAGCATCAGTTATAAAAAGACCAAATTTCAAATAGTGTATCTGGTTTTGACCTTTCAAAAAAAAATTCATATGTTGGAGGTAGTTCAAAGGAGTTTTACTGAATTGATTTTTGAAATCAGGAAAGGTTGAACAGACTGGACTTGTCTCCACTGAAGTTTAAATGATTGAGTAAAAACCAAAAGAACTGCGGATGCTGTAAATCAGGAACAAAAACAAAGTTGCTGGAAAAGCTCAGCAGGTCTGGCAGCATCTGTGGAGGAGAAAACAGAGTTAATGTTTCGGGTCCGGTGACCTTCTTCAGTTCTGAGCATTTCCAGCAACTTTGTTTTTGTTCCTTGTTTAAATGATTGAGGAGTGACTTAATTTAAATATAAGATCCTGAATGATGTTGACAAGATGGATGTCTAAAGGATGAGTAGAAATTTCCCCTCCCTTTAGTGGTGGTAGCAATTCTAAGTAAGTTGGGAAAATACTATGAGAATGAAAAAAGTCATAAGATGAGATTGTGGTGGTGCAGTAAGTTGGGGGAGAGGAGTGCTGTGGATAAGTAAGTTTGCAGATGACACAGATTGGCCAGGTGGTTGACATTGAGGAGGAAGGTGTTAAGTTACAGGAAGATATAAAGGAGAGGTGATGGCCTAGTGGTATTATTACTGTTATTAATCCAGTGACCCAAGCAATGTTCTGGGGCCTGGGTTTAAATCTCACTAAAGCAAATGGTGGAATTTGAATTCAATAAACATCTGGAATTAAGAGTCTAATGATGACCGGACTACTTTTTCTACAACCACAACACCATTATTCCTGCTGTCTCCACAGCTACACAACCAGCAACTTTGCAAATTTCACAGCTACATCAGTGTCAGTAGTGTTTTATCCATAACTACAATACCACGAGCACTACCATTTCCACAGCTAAAGCACCTTTAGCACCGGCTTCTCCACAGCTATGTGACCATCATAACTGCCTTGTCCACAGCTACAAAGTCATCAGCTCTGCCATCTCCACAGTTTTGACACTATCAGCTCAGCCTTCCCACAGTTCTAACAACAACACTGCCTTCTCCACCGATACAGCACCAACAAAAGGGCCTTCTCCACAGCTACAACCATGGCAAAGTATTTAATTGGGGGAGGAAGAATTACAGTGCTATTAGGCAAGAACTACGGAGCACCAATTGGGATCAGATGTTCTCAGGGAAATGCACGATAGAAATGTGGAGGTTTTTTAGGGAGCAGTTGCTACAGGTACAGGATAGGTTTATCCCATTGAGGCAAGGAAAGGATGGTAAGGTGAAGGAACCTTGGTGGTCAAGACATGTTGAACACCTAGTCACGAGGAAGAAGGAAACTTACTTAAGGTTGAGGAAGCAAGGATCCCTAAGGCTTTCTATACTTACGTGGGGAACAAGAGGATGGCAGGAGTGAGGGTAAGGCCAATCAGGGATAGTGGAGGGAACTTGTGTGCAGAGTCAGAGGAGGTAGAAGAGGTCCTTAATGAATACTTTGCTTCAGTACACACCAGTGAGAGGGACATTGACGTTTGTGAGGACAGCATGAAACAGGCAGATATGCTCGAACAGGTTGTTGTTAGGAAGGAGGATGTGCTAGAAATTTTGAAAAACATGAGGATAGATAAGTCCACTGGGCCAGACGGGATATACCCAAGGTTACGACGGGATGTGAGGGAAGAGATTGCTGCCCCTTTGGCAATGATCTTTGCATCCTCATTGTCTACTGGAGTAGTACCAGAATATTGGAGGGTGGCAAATGTTATTCCCTTGTTCAAGAAAGGGAATAGGGATAATCCTGGAAATTACAGACCAGTCAGTCTTATTTCTGTGGTGGGCAAATTATTGGAGAGGATTCTGAGAGATAGTATTTATGATTATTTGGAAAAGCACAGTTTGATTAGAAATAGTCAGCATAGTTTTGTGAGGGGCAGGTCATGCCTCACAAGCCTTATTGAATTCTTTGACGATGTGACAAAGCCCATTGATGAAGGTATAGCATTGGATAAGGTGTATATGGATTTTAGCAAGGCATTCAATAAGGTTCCACATGGTAGGCTCATTCAGAAAGTAAGGAGGCATGGGATTCAGGGAAATTTGGCTGTCTGGATATAAAACTGGCTGTCCTATAGAAGACAGAGGGTGGTAGTAGATGGAAAGTACTCAGCCTGGAGCTCGGTGACCAGTGGTGTTCTGCAGGGATCTGTTCAGGGACCTCTGCTCTTTGTGATCTTTATAAATGACTTTGATGAGGAAGTGGAAAAGTGGGTTAGTAAGTTTTCCAATGACATGAAGGTTGGTGGAGTTGTGGATAATGTGGAGGGCTGTTGTAGGTTGCAATGGGACATTGACAGGATGCGGAGCTGGGCAAAGAAGTGGCAGATGGAATTCAACCCAGAAAAGTGTGAAGTGATTCATTTTGGAAGGTCAAATTTGAATGCAGAACACGGGGTTAATGGCAGGATTTTTGGCAGTGTGGAGGAACAGAGGGATCTTGGGGTCCATGTGCATAGATCCCTCAAAGTTGCGGCCCAAGTTGATAGGGTTGTAAAGAAGAAGTATGGTGTGTTGGCTTTCATTGGCAGGGGAATTGAGTTTAAGAGCCACGAGGTTATGCTGCAGCTCTATAAAACTCTGGTGAGACCACACTTGGAATATTGTGTTCAGTTCTGGTCGCCTCATTACAGGAAAGATATGGAAGCTTTAGAGAGGGTGCAGAGGAGATTTACCAGGATGCTGCCTGGACTGGAGGGCAGGTCTTATGAGGAAAGGTTGAGGGAGCTAGGGCTTTTTTCTTTGGAGCGAAGAAGAATGACAGGTGACTTGATAGAAGTGTACAAGATGATGAGATGCATAGATAGAGTGGATAGTCAGAGGCTTTTTCCCAGGGCGGAAATGACTATTACGAGGGGGCATAATTTTAAGGTGATTGGAGGAAGGTATAGGGGAAATGTTAGAAGTAGATTCTTCACACAGAGAGTGGTGGGCGTGTGGAATGCGCTGCCGGCAGTGGTAGTGGAGTCAGATACTTTAGAGACTTTTAAGCGACTCTTGGTTAGGGACATGGAGGATAGTAAAATGTAGGGTATGCAGGCTGGATTGATCTTAGTAGGATAATAGGTCGGCACAACATTGTGGGCCGAAGGGCATGTACTGTGCTGTACTGTTCTATGTTCTATGTTTAACTCAATAGTCCTGTTTACTCTATATTCACAACACCATCAGCTGTACTTTTTCCACAGTAACAACATCAACAATATTGACTTCTGCACAGCTACAATACTAATAATGCTGCCTCCCCGTAGATATAACACCATCACAGCTGACTACCAACAGCTATAGCACCAACAGCACTGCCATCACCAAAGCCAAACACCATCAGCACTGCCTTCTCCAGTTACAATGCCATGAACATTACCTTTTACTTAGTAACAAGACCATTAGCATTACCTACTTTACGGCAACAACACCGTCAGCACAACCTACTCCACAACTTAAAACACCATCAATGCTAAAATCTCCACAAAGCAAAGGCTTTCCCACAGCTGCAACACCATCAGCATTGCTTACTCCACAGCTAAAGCACCATCAGTACTGCCTTCTCTAGACACAACAGCGACAGCACAACCTTGTGCACAGCTACCACATCAACAGTGCTGCCTTCTCCAGTTACAACACTATGAGCACTGCCTTCTACTCAGCAACAACACTATCAGCACTGACTTCTCCATAGCTACACCATCAGCTCTGCCATCTCCACAATTACGATGCCAATAGTTTGGCATTTCCATTGCTACAACAGCAATGATGTTGCCACAGATACAACACCATCAGCACTGTCTCTCCCACATCTACATCTACACCAACAACATTGCCTTCTCCAGTTTATCACCAGCAGCACTGCCTTCTAGATAATAACACCAATCAGCACTGCCTACTCTAAATCTACAACACCATGAACACTGACATCTCCAGAGTGACTTCATCATCAGCTCTACCTTATCCACAGCTACAACAACAGCATTGACTTCTCTGCAGCTACAGCATCAGCATCACTGCCTTTTCCACAGCTACAACTGCATCAGCGCTGCATCATCCAGAGCTACAGCACAAAAAGTGCTGCCTTCTGAATCACAACAAATGGATCCGCAATGCTATCTCCACAGCTACAACAGCAACAGTAATGTTTACTTCACAGCTAATACAAGATCAGCACTGCCATCTCCACAGCTAGAGAAGTATCAGCACTGCCTCTTCCACAGCTAATAAATCATCAGCACTACCTTCTCCACACCTAAAACACCATTAGATCTGGCTTTTCCATAACCTCAACACCAATAGAACTTCTATTTACACAGCAACAACACCATCCGCACTGCCTAATCTTCAGTTACAACACCATCAGCTCTGCCACTGCCACAACTATAACAACAACAGTATTGAGTTCTGCACAGCTACAATACCAACAAAACTACCTTCCCCACAGATGCATCATCAGAACTGGCTAATACATAGATACAACACCAATATTACTTCCTACTCCACAGCTATAACACCGAAAGTGTAGCCTTCTGAATCAACACACCAGCAGCAATGCTTTCTCTCCAGATACATCACCTTTTGCTCTTCTCCATAGGTAACAACGCTGCCGTTTGACAATGACAACTGCATCCCAACTGTCTCCGCAGCTGCAACTCCACACCACCAGCTTTGCATATGTCATAACTACATCAGCATCAGTACTACCTTATCCACTGCTACAATACCATGAACACTACCATCTCCACAGCTAAAACACCAAGAGCAATACCTTCCCTACAGCTACAACATCATCACTTCTGCCTTCTCCACAGCTAAAACACCTTCAAATAAAAACCAAAAGAACTGCGGATGCTGTAAATCAGGAACAAAAACGAAGTTGCTGGAAAAGCTCAGCAGACCTGGCAGCATCTGTGAAGGAAAAAAACAGATTTAACGTTTCGGGTCTGGTGACCCTTCCTCAGAACACCTTCAACACTGCCTTCTTCTCATCTGCAGCACAATCAGCAATGCCTACTCCACAGATACAACACCATCAACTCTGCTATCACAACAATTACAACACCTTTTCTGCAGCTACAGAACCATCAGCACTTCTCCACATACATGCTGCAGTGATTGTAATGAGGTCAACCAGGTGGACCTCATAGAATATGAGTTTTCTGATTGGGCTGTCAATCTAATCCAATCAGGGAGCACTCGCTGACAGTTATAGATAGGAGTGTCAAATATACTGTTCACTCTGAAAGCTGGCTTAGTGTCAAGGCATTCCTACTTGTAAATATAGGGTGGCTTGGTGGTGGTGGTGGTGGTGGTGGTGGTGGTGGTGGTGGTGGTGAAGGTGGTGGTGGTGAAGAATTCCTGAAGAAATACCTTTGTAACAGTTGTCGTAGAGCTGGGGATAAGCATTTCTGGCATTATGCTGTTATTTGGGAAGTTTGACTCATTTGATCCTGCCATTGAAGACTGGGTCCCGTATGTGGGGAAAAACCATACTCATTGTTTTTAATGGGCAAATGACATTGGAGCAGATGAAAAGCAACAAATCGCACACTTGTGGCAGTTTGTGGACCTGAAGTTTTTTTGGTTATTAGGAGCCTAACTTTCCCTGAGGTACCACCTACTAAAACCTTGCAAGAGTTATTGGATTTAATTAAGCAACATTATGGTCCCAAGCTGCCTCTAATTCTTGTTATGAAGTTGTGTAGAATCTTCCTGAATTGGAAGGCAGGAAGTGAGATTTGTTTGTTTGTAAAAAAACAAACAGGAAAAAGTGTGTGGTCCTTTTGAGAGAGTGCTTTTCTAAACTTGGAGATTTAAACAGAAAATGTCTGCAAGCAGCTGCAGAGTTCATGAATTGAAACATGTGTATTGAGGGGTTATACTGTTAGGCAAAGCAACATTTTTCTCAAACCAACAGGTTTTTGAATTAGTCAATTAATCTAAACTGGGCCCTTGATACTGAGGGCCAATTGAGTTTAAATCTGATGGTGTTGACAACCTGGGACAAACTGTGGTATAAGAAATGGGCAGGTCATCAATGGTATAAAAAGGAGGCATTTGGAAAATCAGCAGTGAGCCAACTGCCTTCTGAAGTGAAAGCAAATCTGTCATCTGAGACATAAATCTGGCTTCCCCTCATTTTTTAAAGCTCTATCAAAGGTACCATGGCATTTTTAGTTCAATTCCCCCTCAGAAGAAATTAGAGTACAGCAGAAAGAAGATGAAACATTCCAGAAGACATTCTGTGTGAACTTGGAGGAATTAAATTTTAATTTATTGTTGTCTTATTAATTGGGCTTGTATAAGGTGTGCCTTTGTTTGTTTTGAACAGCATTCTAGTAGAAAGGTGGTGAGGATTGTTTGGTTTGTTAGTAGTTTTGTTAATTTCTTCACTGTTAGGGTTAAATAAATTATTTGTTACTTTAAGTAATGGAATTTTCTTTCTTTCTTTTAACCTCCCCTTCACCACCATCACAGTTTAACAGATTAGGTGAGATTCTCTGGGTGTTTTGGGTTTAATTATTAGAGGACCTCTACTCCTGTTGTAACAGATTGGGGGCTTGTGTTTTTGATTTTAATCATCAGAGGGCCTTGACTTCTCCTTCCTATCATTCTGAAATGCCTAGATTTACTCGGCAATTTGCAGATCAAGGGAATCCATATCAGGATTTCTGACTAGGTTAAGATGACTGGCAGATGTATATGACTTTGGGTTAACCCTTAATGAGAACTGGCTTTATCATTGGATAATATGGCAAGTAGATCATCTGGGTTGCAGGGTATTCAGATGGCAGTGGACACCCTTGTCTGTCCAATTGAGCTTGGGGAATACCAGTGAAAGCAATTGCATAGCCTCACTCAGGACTTGTCCTGTACAGACAGACTCTAGGTCAGCCCATAGCAAAACCCCCAAAACAAAGCCAAACCTCAGCTAAACAGTCAAAATTTTCTTCAGAATCCAGACTAGCAAGTCACTGGAGTTGCTGCCAGTATGTGGACACAAGATAGCAAGAGTCCCACTTGACCTAAATTGAGTAAGAGAACTCAAAGGCCAGTATTCAGAGTGCACACTCTGGAAAGTCCACCTAAATCTGGTTTGAAACAGTTAAATTGCTTAGCAACATCTAAAATCAGAACCAATCAAAATAAATGTCTGGTCAAATTGTCACCGAGTTCACACGGAGGTCAATACTGCTGTGGTCATTTTAGTGATCACAGGATCAGTCTTTAACAAAAATCCCACTGGTTCCAACCCTTTTGGGGTTTGTGCAAAACCTTGGCTAGACTAAGAGCTTATACTAGGAACCTTTGCTGATTAAGGGTATATCTTTGATTCCAGTCTTGTGAGAAGCAACTGGTTCAGTTACCACTTCCATAAAAGGCTCGGACCCAAGCTTGATAGGCTGAAATTGGTTGAGAAAGATTCACCTAAATTGGCTTGACGTTGTTTTGATTTTTAAAAAGTGTCAACCTGAGTGAAGTCCCAATTGAATACCCAGATGTTTTTCAGGAAGGTTTAGAAACTATCAAAGGAGACAAGGCCACTTTGCATGTTGACCATGAAACAATTCCATGATTCTGCAAGGCCCACCCAATGCCACTTGCCTTAACAGGCAAAAGTGGAGGCAGAACTAAGAAGACTGGAAAGCCAAGGAATCAGCAAACCAGTCCAGTTTGCAGAATGGGCAGCACTGGTCCAACTTTGCTGTTGGTTCACCTTTGTGGGGATTTTAAACAAATGGTGAACTGCTTTTCACAGCTGGATAAATACCCAGGACTTGTAGACAAAGCTGGCAGTTAGGGTGAGGCTGTCCTTCGTGAAGCTGGACATGAGCCATGCGTACTTGTGATTCTTTCTAATACATAGAACCCCTGCAGTGTAGAAGCTGGCCGTTTGGCTCAAGTCTACACCAACCCTCAGAACATCCCACCAGACCCACATTACTGCCCTACCCCCTTAGCCCTGCATTTTCCATGGCTAATCTACCCAGCCTGCACATCCCTGGATACTACAGACAATTTAACATGGTCAGTCCAACTAACATCATTGGACTGTGGGAGGAAACCAGAGCTCCCAGACAAAACCTCCACAGACACAAGTGGAATGTGCAAACTCGACACAGACAGTATCCAAGGCTCAAACCGGTCTGGCTGCTGCTGCTGCTGTTACGCCCTGATATGTCATCCCATGCCCCAAACAGTATCCAAAACAGTATACTATGCTATTTGGTGTTCCTCTATTGGCAGAATGAGCTGATACTACCCAGTGCCTCCCCCACAGCATCAGGATGACAATACCAGATCTTGCTTGGGATCATAGTGTGCCAACACCTTAAAGGATGATAGCTGTTTCTTCACTTCCCTAAAGTGATGTCTTAGCTATGTGACGATTTCCAAGGCTGAACCTTTAGGAGTTGATGCAACCTGTTAATGAAGTGAAAAAAGAGCTGCAGCAACAGCAATGTCCTCTCCACAGATACAACACATCTGAACTGGCTGCTCCATAGTTACAACACCAACAGCACTCCCATCTCCTCAGCAACAACACCATTAACTCTGCCTCCTCCACAATGACAACATCAACATCACTGCCTTCTCCACTGATACAAAGCCAAGAGCACTGGTTTCTCTTCAGCTACAATGGCAACAGCTTTGCCTACACCATCAGCTCTGTCTTCTCTAGACCTACTACACAATGAGCGGTGCCATCTACACAGCTACTGCATCATCAGCACTGCCTTTTCCACAAACATAACATCAATACTGCTAATACTATAGCTCCAACAAAAGCACTGCCATTTCCACAACTATAATACAATCAGCAGTACAGTTTCCACAGTGACACCACTATAAACTCTCCCATCTCCACAGCTACAACAAAAACAGTGCTGTTTCTTTATCAATACAACACCAATAGCACTGCCTTCTCTGCCACTACAACATTAGTACTGTCTACACCACAGATACAATATCAGCACTGCCTCTTCCACAGCTACAACACTTAAAGCACTGCCTTTAGCCAATCATAAAACCATCAGTATTGCCTTCTCTGCTGCAACATCAACCCTGTTGTCTCGACAGTTACAATACAATCAGCTCTGCCTATTTCGCAACACTAACTTTTCCATCTATGCATCTGCAACCCCAGCAACTACAACAGCATCAGCTGTTTTCCACAGCTACAACACCATTAACATTTCAAACTATGCAGCTACAACACCAACAGCATTGCATTCTGCAGTCTGCAACATCAAGAGCATAGCTACAACAGCATCAGCACTTCCTTCCCCACAGATACATCAAATGCACTGATTAATTCACATCTGCAACATGAATAGCGTTTCCTTCTGTGATGCTGCTTCTGACATTCCCTCCATACTTTTTTTTGAACCAGGTTTGATTCCCAAACTTGATGGTAATGTCAGAGTTGTGTGTGCTGAACCATGAGGTTGCAGATTGTGGTTGTGAAATTCTGCTGTTGATGGCCCACAGTGTCTCATGGATCAGAGATAGTAGGAACTGCAGATGCTGGAGAATCTGAGATAACAAGGAGTAGAGCTGGATGAACACAGCAGGCCAAGCAGCATCAGAGGAGCGGGAAGGCTGACGTTTCGGGCCTAGACCCTTCTTCAGAAAATCTGAACCACTTTCTCCTCACCTTAAACTTATGCCTTCTGGTTTTAGACCCATTTGCCATGGGGAAAACATTATCATGATCTACTCTATCTATGCCTTTCGGTTTATCTCAATCAAATCCTATCCTCGGGCTCCTCTGTTCTATGTGTGGCGACATTGTATACTTTTCACTGTATCTCATACCATGTATTTGAGTGCATGCTGACAATAAAACCAATATCTAAATTTAAATATGCTCATTCATTGAGCTTCCACAAGATTCACAATCCCAAAGATTCACCATGCTGAATAAATAAATTTCTTCTATTTCGGTCAAATATGGCAACCCGTTTTATTTTTAAGTTGTGCCCTGGTTTTAGACTCCCCAACTAGGGGAAACATCTCACCTGCATCGACTCTATCTATCACTTTAAATATTTTGTAAGTTTCAGTGAGAGCATCTTTTTCTCTTTGAAACCCTGGAGTATACAGGCCTATTTTATCCAATATCCCTTGGGTACCGTGCTACCAACCGAGAGCAAGTCTGGTGAATGTTTGTTGCACTCCCCATATGGCAATAATATTTTTCCTGAAGCAAGGAGACCTAGGCTGTGGTCAATACTCCAGATACAGTCTATCCAAACTCCTGTATAAACAAAGATGTATTCAAATCCTCTTGCAATAAATGCTGATATTCCATTAGCTTCCTAATAACTTGATGAACCTGTTACCCTTCAGTCACTTAGCAATTAGGACATCTAGGTATCTTTGTATATTTACACTTGCCAAACTCTTCCCAGAGGATGCTGTTGAGAAGGATTCTGGGAGGAGTCATGTCAGTCATCAACTGCCCAGGAGCAAATGGAAGGAAAGCAAGCTGTAGTGGAGCAGCCATTTTGAAAAGGGCAGCTTTGTGGTTGAAATGCTGCTGGAAGCTTAGTGTAGGATTAAGTAAATACCAGGCTTCAGTGAGGAGGGAAGCAGAAGTGAGGTAAGGCAGTTGGAGGAGCAAACTACTATAGCTGCTGAAGACATGCAGTAAAGGAGAAGTAGAAGGAAGTTCAACGATGAAGTCACTGGCAGCAGGTAAGTGATTGACTGGTGAGAAGTTTTTCTTCTCTTGTATTTTCTCTTTGCTTTGCTACTGTTGTTAACTTAAGGGTTAGATCATGGCAGGAGATCCCTGACCCATATCGTGACCCTCCTGTGATGTGGGAATTCAGGGACCCTTACAATATCCCTGAATCCTTCACTTGCAGGAAGTGTGCCCAGCTGCAGCTCCTGTCTGACTGCTTGACAGCTCTGGAGCTGCATCTGAGTTCACTTTGGAACATCTGCGAGGCTGAGGCAATCATGGACACAACATTCAGTAAGTTGGTCACACCACAGATAAAAATTCCTGAGGAAGATAGGGAATGGGTGACCAACAGACAGGAAGAGTAGGAAGGTAGTGCAGGGGTCTCCTGCAGTCATCTCCCTCCAAAACAAGTATACCATTTTAGATACTGTTAGGTGAGATGGTTCACCAGGGGAAGGTGGCAGCAGCCAGGTTCATGGCACAGTGGCTGCCTCTCTGCACAGAAGGGCAGGAAAAAGAGTGGCAGAGCTATAGTGATAGGGGATTCAACTGTAAGGGGATCAGGTTGGTATGTTGCCTCCCTGGTGCAGGGGCCAAGGACATCTGAATGGATACAGGACATCCTGGAAGGGGAGAGTGAACAGCCAACTGTCATGTGCATGTAGCCACCTACAATAGAGGTAAAAAATGGGATGAGATCCTACAAGCTAAATTTAGGGAGCTAGGAGTTAAACTAAAATGTAGGACCTCAATGGTAGTAATCTCAGGATTGCTACCAGTGCCACATGCTAGTCAAAGTAGGAATAGCAAGATCGCTAAGATGAATACGTGGCTTGAAGATGGTGCAAAAATGAATGATTCAAATTCCTGGGACATTGGAACCGGTTCTGGGGGAGGTGGGACCACTATAAATCGGATGGTCTGCACCTGGGCAGGATTGGAACTACTGTCCTAGGGGGAGTGTTTGCTAGTGCTGTTGGGGAGGGTTTAAACTAATATGGCAAGGGGATGGGAACCAATGCAGGAAGTTGGAGGGAAGTAAAGTGGGGACAGAAACAAAGGACAGTAAGGGGAGAAGTAAAAGTGGAAGGCAGAGAGACAAATGACAAAAATCAAAAATGGCCACATTACACCACGATTCTAAAAGGGGAATAAATATCAGAAAAATTAGCCAGAAGGGCCTGTGTCACAATGTGAGGAACATTTGCAATAAGGGGGATGAATTAACTGTGTGGACAATTATTAATGGATATGATCTAATTGGGATCATGGAGACCTGGCTCGAAGGTGACCAAGGAGGGGAACTCCATGTTCAGGGTTATTCAATTTTCAGGAAAGATAGAAATGAAGGGGACGTGAGATAGTGTTGCTGGTTAATGAGGAGATTAACATAATAGTAAGGGAGGATACCAGCTTGGAAGATGTGGGATCAGTATGGGTGGAGCTGCAGAACACCAAAGGGAAAAAGATCTTAGTGAGAGTTGTGTACAGACGACCAAACAATAGTTGTGAGGTTGGGGATTGTATCAAATAGGAAATTAGTGATGCACGCAGTAAGGGTACAGTAATTGTTATGGATGACTTTAATCTACATATTGATTGGACTAACCAAACTGAAAGCCAATGCAATGGACAAGGATTTCCTGGAATGTTTGAGGGATGGTTTCCTCGACCAATATATCGTGGAACCAACTGGGGAGCAAGACATCTTAGACTGGGTATTGTGTAATGAGAGGGCATTAATTAGCAACCTTATGGTGCCAGATCCTTTGGGGAAGAGTGACCAATATCTGGTAGAATTCTTCATCAAGATGGAGAGTGCCACAATTAAATCTGAAACTAGGGTCCTGAACTTAAAGAAGCTAACTTTGATGGTATGAAACATGCATTGGACAGGATAAGATGGCCAAGGATACTTAAGGGGTTGACAAATGAATAGGCAATGGCGGACATTTAAAGAACACATGGATGAACTTCAACAGTTGTACATCCCTAGCTGGCATAAGAGTAAAACAGGGAAGGTGACTCAACCATGGCTAACAAGGGAAATCGGGGATAACGTTGAAGCCAAAGAGGAGGCATATAAATTGGCCAGATAAAGCAGCACACCTGAGGACTGGGAGAAATTTAAAATTCAGCAGAGGAAGACAAAGGGTTAATTCGGGAAGGGAAAACAGAATATGAAAGTAAGCTTGTGGAAAGCATAAAAACTGACTGCAAAAGCTTCTATAGATATGTGAAGAGAAAAAGACTGGTGAAGACAAATGTAGGTCCCTTCCAGTTAGAATCAGGTGAATTCATAATGGGAAACAAAGAGATGCCAGACCAGTTGACAAATACTTTGGATCTGTCTTCTAAGGAGGAACACATTTAATCTTCAGGAAATGCTAAGGAACAGAGGGTCAAGCATGAAGGAGGAACTGAAGGAAATCCTTATTAGTCAGGAAATGGTTTGGGGAAATTGATGGGATTAAAACCTGATTAAATCCCCAGGGCCTGACACTCTGCATTCCAGAATGCTTATGGAATTGGCCCTAGAAATAATGGATGCATTGTTTATCAATTCCCAGCATTCTGTAGACTCTGGAAAAGTTCCAATGGTCTGGAGGGTAGCTAATGTAATCCCACTCTTTAAAAAGGGAGGAGAGAAAATGGGGAATTATAGGCTGGTTAGCCTGACATCTGTGGTGGGAAAATGTTATAGTCAATTATTAAGGATGTGATAAATGAGCATTTAGAAAGAATCAGTCCTAGTCAGTATGGATTCACTAAAGGGAAATCAAACCTGACAAATTTTTTGAAGATGTGATCAATAGAGTGGACAAGGGTGAATCAGTAGATGTTACGTATCTGGACTTTCAAAGACTTTTGACAAGGTTCCACACAAGAGAATAATAAGGAAAATTGAAACTCATGGTCTTGGAGGTAATGTATTTACATGACTAGAGAACTGGTTGGCAGACAGGAAGCAGAGTTGGAATAAACCAGTCCTTTTCAGATTAGCAGGCAGTGAGTGGGGTGCTGCAGGGGTCAGTGCTGGAGCCCCAGCTATTCACAATGGACGTTAACAATTTGGACAAAGGAATTGAATGAGTATCTCCCCACATTTGCAGATGACACGAAGTGGGGTGGCAGTGTGTGCTGTGAGGGGAATGCTAAGAGGCTGCAGGGTGATTGGACAGACAGGCTGAGTAGGCAAATACTTGGCAAATGCAATATAATGTGGAGAAACTAGGTTATCCACTTTGGTTGCAAAAACAGGAGGCAGTTTAGGTAAAGGTGACGTGCAACAAGATCTGGGTGTCATGGTGGAACAGCCGCTGAAGGTTGGCTTGCAGGTACAGAAGGTGGCGAGGAATGCTAATGGCATGCTGGCCTTCATAGAGGGTGGATTTGTATATTAGAGTAAGGATGTCTCATTGCAGTTTTATAGGGCCTTGGTGAGGCCACACTTGACTATTGTGTGCAGTTTTGGTCTCCTCGTCTAAGGAAGAAGATCCTTGCTATTGAGGGAGTCCAGCAAATGTTCACCAGACTGATTCCCAGATGGGAACCGACATATGAGGAAAGACTGGATAGATTAGGCTTGTATTCGCTGGAATGTAGAAGAATAAGGGGCAATCTCATAGAAACATACAAAATCCTGATGGCACTGAACAGGCTAGAGGCAGGAAGAATGTTCCCAATATTGGGGATGTCCAGAAGTAGGGGTCACAGTTTACAAATAAGGGGTAAACCATTCAGGAATGAGATTAGAAAGAATTTCTTCCCTTAGAGTTGTGAACTTGTGGAATTCTCTCCCACAGGTAATTGTTGGGCCAGTTCATTAGATATATACAAGAAGGAGCGGGATGTGTCTCTTGCAGCTAAGGGCTCAAGAGGCATGGAGACAAAGCAGGAATGGGATACTAAAATGGCATGATCAGCCATAATCATATTGAATAGTGGTGCAGGCTCAGAGCTGAATGGCTTACTCCAGCATCTATTTTCTATGTTTCTATGTATTCCTAGCTTCTAACCTGCTCTTGTAGCCACTGTGTTTGTGGCAAGTCCAGTTGTGTTTCTGATCAATGGAAACCCCAAACATGTTGATAGTGGGGAATTCAGAAATGATAACAACATTGAATTTCAAGGGGTAGAGTTAGATTGACACTTAATAGAGATGGTCATTGCCTGGCATTTGTGTGGCACCAATGGTGCTTACCACTTGTAAGCACAAGTTTGAATATTTTCAAGATCTTGTTGCATTTTAACATGGACTGCTTCAGTATGTGAGGAGTTGCAAATGGTGCAATCGAGTGAATATTCCCACTTCTAACCTTATGACAGAGGTAAGGTCATTGATGAAGCGACTGAAGATGGCTGGGCCTAGAATACAACCCTCTCATAGAAAGTTTGAAAAAATCTGTACAGTGTAGAAGCAGGCCATTTAGCCCTTTTTAGTCTACAATGGCACTCCAAACAACATCCCACCCAAACCCAACTCCTACACTATTCCCATAAACTTGCATTACATATGGCTAACCCACATATCCCTGGACCCTAAGGGGCACTTTAGCATGTCAATCTACCTAATCTGCACATCTTTGGACTGTGGGAGGAAATTAGAGAACCTGAAAGAAAGCCACGCAGACACAGGGAGAATATGCAAAGTCCACACAGTCACCCAAGGGTGGAATTTAACCTGGGTCTCTGGCACTGAGACAGCAGTGCTAACCACTGAGCCACCATGCCACCCCCAGAGGAACTCCTGCAGAGATGTCTTAGAGATGAGATGATTGACCTCCCACAACAATAACCATCTTTCTACACGCCAGGTATGATTCCAACCAGTGGACAATTTGCCCTGATACCACTGATTCCAGTTTTGCTGGAGCTCCTTGATGTCACACAGGGTCAAATGCACCCTTGATATCAAGGGCTGTCACTCTTAACTCATCTCTGGAATTCAGCTCTCTTATCCATGTTTGAATCAAGGCTGTAACGAGGTCAGGAGCTGAGCGGCCCTGGCAAAACCCAAACTGGACATCACAGCAGGTTATTGCTGAGCAGGTACTGCTTGACAGCACTATTGATGACATTTTCTAACACTTTACTGGTACTTGCCATTCATTATTTTAACAGTTCTTAACAGGCTTTTGAGCAGATATTTGCATCTTTATGCATCTGATCAGTTTGGAGCTGTTTGTGGGGTATCTGCGATGTGAATAAAAGGATGTAAAATTATGAAAAGAACATAACAGGAACAGGAGAAGGCCACTTAGCTCCTCAAAACTAACCCACCATTCAAGACTGCCATGTCACAGGTTTTTCTGCCCATTCCCTTGGCCCTCAAGTCCTCAATATTTAAAAAAAAGTAGCAATCTTGTTGTTAAATACTATCAGTGATCTAGCCTCCACAGTTGTCTGGGTTAGAGAATTTCAGACATTCCAGACAAAGTATATGACCTCACATTTTCCCACACAAAAGTGCATGCGCAGTTTTCTTGCTTACTCACTCGAACTATTTATAACCGCTTACTTTTCAGCCTGCTCCGTCCTTCAAGACATCAATATAGCTAGTAAATAATAACTGAGGGTCTAGGGCTGATCCTTGTGACATTTCTCTACTTGCATCTTTCCAACCTGAAAAAGATTCCTGAAACCCGGCTCTCGTTCTTGAGTGTGTCAATACCCCAATATAATGAGCTGTTACCCAATGCAAAAACCTTTTACATTGTAATTATAATTTACATATAAATCATGCATAGAGAGCAAAATAAAAATTAGAAACGAAAAACAAAATTAAGAATACGAGCCAATGGGGCAAACAGGATTGGGCAAACATCTCATTTAAATTTAAATTATCCACTTTGACCTTAAACCTGTGTCCCTTAACAATTGACTTTTCTACCCTGGAAAAGGATTCTGACTATGTATTTTATCTATGCCTCTCATAATTTTGCAATTTGGCTTGGGTGGCACAGTGGCTCAGTGGTTAGTACTGCTGCCTCACAGAGCTAGGGACCCAGGTTTGATTCCACCCTTGGGTGGCTGTCTGTGCAAACTCCAAATAGATATTCTCCCAGTGTCAGTGTGGGTTTCCTCTGGGTGCTCCAGTTTCCTCCCACAGTCCAAAGATGTGCAGGCTAGGTAGATTGGCTGTGCTAAATTGCCTGTGGTGTTCAGGGATGTGTAGATTAGGTGGGTAATAGGGAGGTGGGCCTGGGTGGGATGCTCAGTCAGTTTGGACTTGTTGGGCCAAAGGGCCTGTTTCCACAGTGTAAATATTCTATGGAAAAGATAGCATTCATTTAAGTTTCTACTTCTACAACATTGATTAAATTCAGAAGAACTGACTGTCAAAATAACAATGACTTACATTCACACAGCATCTTTAACAGAGTAAAAATCCCCAAAGGACTTTCAAAAGAGTACATGATTTGACACTGAGCTAAATAAAATGATATTGGGTTGAATTTTCACAGCCCCTGAAAAGCATGAACAATGGTGAGACAATTGGAAAAATATGACAAGAATAGAAAAGTGAGATTCCTGGGACTCACACCAACACAAACATCAACTGTGCCTGGAGGACCATCAACTCAGTGAAAGACGCTTTGGTCTGCCCAAAACTTGCTGGTCTTCCAGTTGAAAGAGTTGACTGTGACTGAGTGTTGTAGACTACCACATCCCAAGGTCCAGGACCATGTGATGAGGGACGCACTGAAGCTTGGCGCAGCTGCCTCCAACGTGCAGTGGGGAAAGACCACCATGTAAGGTCCTTCTGCCAAAGCATAGCAGAGGTCCATCCAGTAACCGAACCCTCACTGATGCCTCAGTTAAATGCCAAGATTTAATTGTGTATATATAGAGAAAGCTCAACCACAGTGCTTGTTTTCCTTTCTAAAGAGAGAATAGATCTGAACGGCTTCATGAACTGTATATGTACCTAAAGATTTCCTTCTATGAACAAAGTATATTTTTGAAATAAAAATTGATCACTCTTCTTGTACAGTGAGCAGCTAGCTGTCCTGCAGCAGCTCACACTGCCGCTGGCAATGTTCAGACTGGTCATTCTGGCTGAAGACTTCAACAACATCACTGATGCAGATGGACAATCCGGAGAGGCCAACAGCAAACTGGAGTCCACATCCAGATTCCTGATGTAAACAGTTAAAATCGCACGACCTGTTCAGAACCTCTGCAGATGGAATGCAGCGCAGATACACTTGGTTGCGCCAGACTTGTCTATCCGCTCAAGGACAGATTTCTTGTTTGTGTCCCACACTGTCAGTCAGATCCACTGATATCAACCCAGTGTTCTTCACTGACCACTGCCTCCTGTTGGCCAACTGTCACAGTCACGATGACCAACAGGCTGGCAAGGGAACATGGAAGCTAAATGTTGAATTGTTGAACGCGGAAAACATTGAGAAGCTCAAAAATGGAACGCACAGGTTGGAGAACTGAAGCCGATCTTAGGGTCTCCAGCGGACAGGTGGGAAACAGTCAAGGGGAACATGAAGAGGTTCTTTATTCTCAAAAGGTCTTCCGAATGCAAGAGAGGTCGGGAAAACTGTCCAAACTCCAGGAAACCACGCAGAACCTACTCCAGCTGCAGACAATGGGAATCGATGTCACAGAGGATCTCCAGGAGGTGAAGAGCCAGCAAGCCTTGCACTTTGCCACAGAATCCTCCAAGATAATCTTCCGCTCCAGGGTCTGTACTGTGGAGTAGGATGAGATGTGCTCAAGTTTCTTCTTCCAGAAGGTGTGCAAGGAGAGCTCTATGCTCAGCAGCCTGAAGTAAGATGATGGCTTAGTAATGTCATCTCAGTCTGACATCCTAAGTATCAGTAAATCCTTTGTGACTGTGTGACATAAAGACAACATAGCCTCCCTGTCATTCCTGTCCCCTATCATGGACTTCTTAGATGACAGCACGCAGGAGAGGCTGGACCAGTTGTTATCTCTGGATGATCTGACCAAGGCCCTAGAGTCCTTAGAAAATAAAACTGCAGTAAGTGATGCCTTAACAGCTGAACTGTATTCGGCTCTGTGGGACTTGATTGACTAGTACCTGTTGGAGATATACTACATTATGCTTCCGGCAGGTACCACGATTGAATCCATGAAGAAAGACTATCACCCTCATCTACAAGCAGAAAGGGGAGATGGAGGAAATTAAAAATTGGCAGCCAATATCATTGCTGAATGCAGACTACAAAATCCTGTCTAAAGTCATCACCAACTGGGACAGGTTCGCTCCGGTATCGGTAATTCACCCTGACCAGACTCATGCTGTACCAGGTTTGTATGATCTCTAAGAGCTTCAAGCTCCTCAGGGATATGATTGCCTACATGCAGGACAGGGGGCTGGATGCCTGCCTCATCAGCCTGGACCAGGAGAAGGCTTTTGACAAGATATCACACGTGTAAATGTGGGATGTGCTCTTTAAAATGGGCTTTGGGTAAGGAATCTGCAATTGGATCCAACTGCTCTATACCAACATCGTTAGCACAGTCTCAATCAATGGGTGGGAATCAGAAAGCTTCCGAATCAGATCTGGAGTCAGGCAGGGCTGCTGTCTCTCTGCTGTCTTGCTCGTGTGTTGTTGTATAGAGCCTTCTGAGTCCATCAGGAAGGATGTGAGCCTGAGAGGAGTGACTTTCCAGGCAGTGAAGCCTGCAGGTTAAAGCCTTCCTATTCGTGGATGACATCACTGTTTTGTGCTTGGATCTGCTGTCAGTGTGCAGACTCATGAGCGTCTGCAATTAGTTTGAACTGGCCTCAGGTGCCAAAGTAAATACAGGCAAAAGAGAGGCCATGTTCTTTGGGAACTGTGCCCACCAATCCTTCATTCACTTCACCATTAGGACAAATTACCTGAGTGCTGAGAATATGGTTCAGAGGGACTGGGCATGCACAAAATCTTGGGAGGAGCACAATGCCAAAACTAGGCAGATACTGGTCCTTTGGGAGCACTGGTCCCTCTTCATTGCGGGTAAAAACCAAGTCATCAGGTGTGATGATTCTCTCTGTATGTAGCGCAGGTTTGACCCATCCACCAAAACTGCACTGTTTCAGTCAACCAAGCCAGCTTCCATTTCATCTGGAAGCCTAAAGTAGACCCGGTCTGCAGGGATTGCACGTACGATGATTGTAAAAGGATACAATAGAATATAGATAGATTGGCGCCTTGGGCACTGACATGGCAGATGGAGTTTAATCCAGACAAATGCAAGGTGATGCATTTTGGAGGATCAAATTTAGGTGTGAATTATACTGTAAATGGCAGAACGCTTAGGAACATTAACATACAGACGGATCTGGGTGCGTAGGTCCACAGTTCTGTAAAAATGATAACACTCCAGTTCTTTGTTCTCTTGTACAAAACTCTGGAGTACGCATACAATGTTTCCCTCATCCTGATGGCCAGCTTTGTGTGCGGCCGCATCAAGCTGTGCGTAGACTCTTGGTACGCAAACACCAAGTGTCACTACATGCTGAAGTTCTAACTGTTCCTGGTGTTGTGAAGGCCAGGACTGACCTCACTGCTGTGGAACGCTCCAAGTAGTTGGACCATTCCTTATCACCTGTCGTTTGTCAAGAAATTGCAAAGAAAAACACTTTTGACCAGAAGTCCATCAGGAAGTGGTCAGCCTGTAGTGTCCTCAAGAACCTTCAGGAAAAGGAGAGGGTGTATCCAGTCACGTGGTTCCCTGAGCAGACTGTCAAAGGCATTTGGCAGAATGCCTCATTGCCAGAACTTTCCAACAAGCACCAAGACATCGCTAGGTTAGTGGTGAGAAGGGCACTACCTTCGAGACCCTTTATGTACATCCGGTCAGCCTGTGCCACTGCACACAGCCCTCGAAATAGCTGTGATGGGGTTGAGACAGTCAAACATCTCCTTCTGGAATGTACCTTTGCAAAGGAAGTCTGGAGGAAGATGCAATGGTGTTCATCAAGGTATGTCCCGAGCAGCTACATGATATAGAACATAGAACAGTACAGCACAGTACAGGCCCTTCGGCCCACGACGTTGTGCCAACCTATTATCCCAATCTAAGATCAAACTAACCTGCATACCCTTCATTTTACTATCACCCATGTGCCTATCCAAGAGTCACTTAATTGTCCCTAATGTATCTGACTACTACCACCGCAGGCAGCGCATTCTACCCGCCCACCACTCTCTGTGTAAAGAAACTACCTCTGCCATCTCCCCTATACCTTCCTCCAATCACCTTAAATTTATGCCCCCTCGTAATAGTCATTTCTGCCCTGGGAAAAAGTCTCTGGCTATCCACTCGATCTATGCCTCTCATCATTTTGTATACCTCTATCAAGTCACCACTCATCCTTCTTCGCTCTAATGAGAGAAGCCCTAGCTCCCTCAACCTTTCCTCATAAGACCTGCCCACCAGCCCAGGCAGCATCCTCATAAATCTCCTCTGCACCCTGTCTAAAGCTTCCACATCCTTCCTGTAATGAGGCAACCAGAACTGAACACAATATTCCAAGTGTGGTCTAACCAGGGTTTTATAGAGCTGCAGCATAACCTCGCGGCTCTTAAACTCAATCCCCCTGCCATTGAAAGCCAACACACCATAGGCCTTCTTAACAACCCTATCAACTTGGGTAGCAACTTTGACGGATCTATGGACGTGGACCTCAAGATCCCTCTGTTCCTCCATACTGTCAAGAATCCTGCCATTAACCCTGTATTCTGCATTAAAATTTAACCTTCCAAAATGAATCACTCCACACTTTTCCAGGTTGAATTCCATCTGCCACTTCTTTGCCCAGCTCTGCATCCTGTCAATGTCCTGTTGAACCTACAACAGCTCTCCACACTAGTCACAACTCCACCAACCTTTGTGTCACCGGCAAACGTACTAACCTACACTTCCACTTCCTCATTCAAGTCATTTACAAAGATCACAAAGACCAGACGTCCTGGAACACCACCAGCCACTGAGCTCCAGGCTGAAAAAATTCCATCTACTACCACCTGTCTTCTATTGGACTGCCAATTCGGCATCCAGACAGCCAAATTTCCCTCAATCCCATGCCTCCTTTCTTTCTGAATGAGCCTACCATGGAGAGCCTTATCAAATGCCTTGCTAAAATCCATGTACACCACATCCACTGCTTTACCTTCATCAATGTGTTTTGTCACATCCACAAAGAATTCAATAAGGTTTGTGAGGCATGACCTGCCCTTCACAAAGCCATGCTGGCAGTCTCTATTCAAACTATGCTTTTCCAAACAATCATATATACTGTCTTTCAGAATCCTCTCCAATAATTTGGCCACCACTGAAGTAAGACTGATTGGTCTGTAATTACCAGGGTTATCCCTATTCCCTTTCTTGAACAAGAGAATCACATTTGCCAGTCTCCAATCATCTGGTCCTACTCCAGTGGACAGTGAGGGCACAAAAATCATCACCAAAGACGCAGCAATCTTTTCCCTAGCTTCCTGTTTAACCTTGGGTATATCCCGTCTGGCCCAGGGGACTTAGCTATCCTCATGTTTTTCAATATTTCTAGCACATCCTCCTTCCTAATATCAACCTGCTCAAGCATATCAGCCTGTTTCACGCTGTCCTCATAAATGATAAGGTCCCTTTCACTGATGAATACTGAAGCAAAGTATTCATTAAGGACCTCCCCTACCTTCTCCGACTCCAGGCACAAGTTCCCTCCACTATCCCTGATCGGCCCTACCCTCACTCTGGCCATCCTCTTGTTCCTCACATTAGTTACAGGATGCCTTGGGGTTTTCCTTAATCCTACCTGCCAAGGCTTTTTCCCATCCCCTTCTAGCTCTACTAAGTACATGCTTCAGTTCCTTCCTGGCTACCTTGTAACCGTCTAGGGCCCTGTCCAATCCTTGCTACCTCAACCTTAAGTAAGCTTCCTTCTTTCTCGCAACTAGATGTTCCACATGTCTTGTCATCCAAGGTTCCTTTACCTTATTATCCCTTCCTTACCTCAGTGGGACAAACCTATCCGGTACTCGCAGCAACTGCTCCCGAAACAACCTCCACATTTCTGTCATGCATTTCCCTGAGAACATCTGTTCCCAATTTTTGCTCTGCATTTCCTGCCTAATAGCATTGTAATTTCCCCTTCCCCAATTAATTACTTTACCATACTGTCTGCTCCTATCCCTCTCCATGACTTGAATGGAAAGATCAGGAAGATCATGGACACTATGAGATCAGAAAGGGCACGAAGAAATAGGAGGAGCCAAAGTGAAAAATCCAGGGCAATGAAAATATGGGGAAATTAGGCATAATTAGAGGAATGGAGGGAAATAGCAGTAGTGGTATGAATGGATAGCCTCAAGCTGATCATGACAAAAGTAGTCTAAGCATGCAATTCTCATAATTGTTCTTGGAGGTGAGAGGGGACACAATGGCCTAATGATGGTTTTTCCAATTCATTCTCCAGATGTCGGTATCACTTGCATTGCTAACATTCATTGCTCATCCCAGATCTGGTGCAACAGAATTGCTTCTTCAGCTTCTTTTAGAGGGCAATTAAGGATCAACTGTACTGATAAGAGAAAAGAGAGATATAGGTCATACAAGATAAGTTCACCAGTGATCCCCTCCAAAGTACACTAAAGATCATAGATACAGTAGCTGCCTTTCCCAATCATTTCAAATGAGTAATTTAGTCTGTTGAATAATGAGCTACAGAAGTAATCCTGTTCACAAGCTATACAGTTACTTTGAAACACATTCTGGTTTATTCTGCACTAATTAATTTTCTTAGGCAATTTATACCAGGCTTTGAACTTGATGCTTTCTCTACTTCTTCACACTATCAATCAATAATTCTCAATGAGCTGCTTATCACATGAACTTTGTTGTGATAAATGATATTTTGAATGCTCAAATACATACAAGGGCATATGCGAAAACACATCAAAACTGGTCTGTAATCAGAAAGTCAGGAAAGATGTTTGAAATCACAACACAATAAGGAGCAAATGGTATGCCTTAGCATAGAGAATCATAGAATCTTAACAGTGTAGAATCAGGCCATTTGACCTATCTAGTCCACACCAACCATCCGAACAGCATCCAATCCATACCGATCCTCTCGCCCAATCACTGTAACCTCACATTTCCCATGGCTAATCCACATAGCCTGCACATCCCTGGACCCTATGCGCAATTTAACAAGGTGATGAATTTAGAGGGCTGAAGAATGGGACTAGCTGGGTAGCTCTTTTTAGAGCTGGTACAGACACGATGGGCTGTATGGCCTCATTTTATCGTATAAGATTTTATTATTCTATGTAAAAGGTGCAACAACGGATAGCACAGTGCTGGACCTATGATGAGAGAACTGCATAAACATTTGAAGGAAAGAAACTTTGCAAGTGTGTTTGAAAAGAAGTTGGGACTGGGACTAAGTGAATCTCTCTTTAAATAAAAATGGGTGGCACGGTGGCTCAGTGGTTAGCACTGCTGTCTCACAGTTGAATTCCATCTGCGGGATACTGTGTGGAGTTTGCATATTCTCCCCGTGTCTGCATGAGTTTCCTCCCACAGTCCAAAGATGTGCAGGCTAGGTGGATTGGCCATGCTAAATTGCCTTTAGTGTTCAGGGATATGTAGATTAGGTGGGGTATAGGGCAATGGCTCTGGGTGGGATGCTGTGAGGGTCAGTGTGGACTTGTTGGGCTGAAAGGCCTGTTTCCACACTATAGGGATTCTATGATAATCTATGACCCAATTCTGGGGAAGGCAGCCAGAGAAGTGTTTGAGGTGACAGTGGAGGGGCATTTACTAATAGTGACCATCGTAGAGCCTTAGAACTGTACAGCATGGAAACAGACCCTTCAGTCCAACTTGACCATGCTGACCAAATATCCTAGATTAATCTAGTCCCTGTTGCGAATTTGGGTAAAATACTTGTGGATTGGAAGGTAGGACATTAGAATTTGGTGTTTGTGAAATATTGATATTAATACAATGATGGGGGGGAAAAGCAGTGTGTGTGTTCACTTTAAGAGATGATGTGCTTATCTAGAGGATTTGAATAAAAGGCCTGTGGGCAGCTTTTGGATTTGTAGGTGCACAGAACACCTGAATTGTAACAATTGTATCAAAAGGCTGGATGGTTAGCAGGCCAAACTGCAGTTTTGCTTTGTTATCAAGATAAGAAGTTTTGATTTGGCCAATTAATTTAAATCAGGCACTTAGATACTAAAAATCAATTAAATGTAAATCTGATGGTTTTGACAACACTGGACCAATCCGATTGTAAAAAATTGATACGTCATCAAGGGTATAAAAGATGGGCACAGTTGCAAAAGAAAAAACACGGCAGAGAGTGAACTGCCATCTGCTAAGAGGTCAGTTCTCCCAGCTCTCAGAGAAAGCATCATCTAAATAAAGGTACTACAGCCTTCTTAGTCAATATTCCTCACAGAAGAATCCAACGGAGGTGTTCCTGAGAGAAGATCAGTGGGGAAGACACAACATTCCAGATGATGTAACCTAGACTAAGTTCTAATTTATTTTTTGGCTTGTATAAATGGGTCTTGTATTTATTGTAAAAGCATACCGTTACAATTTTGTTTTATTTGGAAATAGTCAGTTGTTAGAGGGGAATTTTTTGGTTTGTTAATAGTTTAGCTATTTTTTCACTCTAAGAGAGAGATAAATAAATTGATACTTGTTGATTATAGATTGAGTGTCAGGAGTTTTTCACTTAACCACTCCTTTATAACAGATTAGGGTGAGAGGCAGGTTATACCACTTCACACATCTTTTAACAGATTATAGGGCAAAGTGAGCCTCTCTGGGTGTTTTGGTTTGAGTTGTGTGAAAAATGTCCTTTGCAGATCTCCCTTAAACCTTCCCACTGAACTTGAACCTGTGCCCCCTTGTAATTGAAAGGGCTTGTTTCCATGCTTAATGACTGACTGTATTTTAGACACTGATTGCATCAAGATCTCCCTCCAAGTAGTGTTACAGATGTAGTCTAACAAAACACCTACCCAATTGAAGCAAGACTTCACTACTCCTCCAGTCAAATCCTTTTGCAATAAAGGCTAACATTCCATTAGCCTTCCTAAAGCTTGCTGCAACTGCATGTTAACTTTCAATGACTTATTGACAAGAACACCTAAATCTTCTTGTACATCTACACTTTCCAACTTCTTGCCATTTACATCTGTGCCTCCTACCAACATGGATATTCTCACATTTCCCACATTATGTTCCAATCGCTAGTATTGACTGGGATTCCTTTTGAGCAAGAGGTTTAGACAGGTTGGAATTTGTTAAATGCATCCTAGAGGGTTTCTTGAAACAGTGTGTGGTAGTACAACTAGAGGATGGACCATTCTGGACCTTGTATTGGCAAATAAGCCTGGTCAGGTGACTAACCTTTCAGTGGGAGAGCATTTTGGTAA
The DNA here is from genome assembly GCF_021869965.1 of Rhincodon typus. Classification (NCBI taxonomy): domain Eukaryota; kingdom Metazoa; phylum Chordata; class Chondrichthyes; order Orectolobiformes; family Rhincodontidae; genus Rhincodon; species Rhincodon typus. The sequence continues at coordinate 65,978,743 of NC_063337.1, forward strand.
CAGGTGATCACTGATCCTTACTTTTTAAGATAGCTACAAACAAGGATAAGTCAGGACCTTGCAGGAAGATACTAAACTGGGGGATGGCAAATTACATCAGTATTAGGCAGGAGCTAGGGAATGTTAATTGGGAAGAGCTATTATCAAGCAAGTCCACATTTGACATGTAGGAACTGTTTAAAAACCTGCTGGGGAAGAGTTCAAGACTAGCATATTCCAGTAAAGAGGAAGGATAACGATGGCAAAGTAAGGGACCCTTGAATAACAAGGAAAGTTGTGAATTTAGTCAAAAGGAAAAAAGCACATGCAAGGTTTAGGAAGCTAAAATCAGACAGGGCCTGTGAGGAATAGAAGGAAAGCAGGGAAGTAGGAAAGCAAGAAGGGGCCATGAAATGACCTTGGCAAGTAGGGTTAAAGAGAATCCCAAGGCGCTCTATAGATATATTAAAAACAAGAGAATAACAAGGGAGAAGGTAGGACCACTCAAAGATAAAAGGAGGGAACTTATGCTGGGAAGCAGAGAATGTGGGTGAGATCCTAAATGAGTACTTTGCATCGGTATTCACCCAGGAAAAGGATATAGAGGATAGTGAGATTTGTGTGGACCATGCTAATATTTTCAGGCATTTTGAGATCAAGAAAGAAGTGGTGTTTGAGCTCTAGAAGAGCGTTAATGTAAGTAGGTCCCCAGGGCCCAATGGTATCTATCTCAGGTTATTAAAGGAGGCAAGGGAAGAGATTGCTGGGGCCTTGACCAAGATCTATGTATCCTCGCTAGCCACTGGAGAGTTCTGGGAGGACTAGCAATTAGGTAACATTGTCCCTCTGTTCAAGAAGGGAAGTGGAGATAATCCAGGAAACTACAGACCAGCAAGTCTCACATTGGTAGTTGGGAAACCATTGGAGAGAATTCTTAGGGATAGACATTTGGAAAAGCAAGGCCTAATTAGGGACAGTCAGCATGGATTTGTGCAGGGCAGGTCATGTCTTACTAACTTGATTGAATTTTTCAAGGAGGGCAAAGGTGATCGATGAGGGTAGAGCAGTGGATGTTGTTTACAAGGATTTTAGTAAGGCTTTGACAAGGTCCCTCATGGTAGGAGCATTTAGAAGATTAAGTTGCATGAGATCCACGGTGACTTGGCTGCATGGATTCAGAATTGGCTTGCCCACAGAAGACATAGAGAGTAGTCGTAGTAGACGCATGTTTTTTGGGCTAGAGGTCTGTGACTAGTGATGGTCCACATGGATCCATACTGGGACCTGTTCGTGATATGTATGAATGATTTGGATGAAAATGTAGATGGGTGGGTTAGTAAGTTTGCAGACAATACAAAGATTGAAGGATGTGGATGGTGTAGAAAGTGGGATATAGATCAGTTGCAGATATGGGCAGAGAAATGGCAGATGGAATTTAATCCAGGTAACTGTGAGGTGCTGCACTTTGGGAGGTCAAGTGTTAAGGAAAAGTATACAGTTAATGGCAGGACCCTGAACAGCATTGATGTACAGAGGGATCTTGGGGTTCAAGTCCAACTCCCTGAAAGTAGCCACACAAGTAGATAGGTTGGGAAAGAAGGCATATGGCATGCTTGCCTTTATTGGTCAGGGCATTGAGTACAAGAGTCAAGATGTCATGTTGCAGCTTTATAACAAATTTAGAATATTGTGTTCAATTCTGGTCACCATATTACAGGAAGGATGTGGAGGCTTCAGAGGGTGCAGAACAGGTTTACCAGGATGCTGCCTGGATTAGTGGGCATAAGCTGTAAAGGAGAGGCTAGAAAAACTTGGGTTGTTTTCTCTTGAGCAGTACAGGCTGAGGGGAGACTTGGTAGAAGTCTATAAAATTGAGATGCATAGATAGGGTTGACGGTCAGAATATTTTTCCCCAGAGTTGAAATGTCTAATACTAGGGTGTATACATTTAAAGTTAGAAGGGGAAAGTTCAAAGGAGATGTGAGGGGCAAAGTCTTCTTTACACAGAGAGTGGTAGGAGTCTGGAACACACTGCTAGGGGTGGTGGAGGCAGATGCAATAAGGGCACTTAAGGGACTTTTAGATAAGCACATGAGCATGTAAGGAATGGAGGGATATGGACCAATGGCAGGCAGAAGGGAGTAGTTTTATTTGGTGTCATGTTTGGCACAACATTGTGGGCTGAAGGGCCCAGTCCTGTGCTATACAGTTCTATGTTCTATGTTCTATGTTCCACCTGCTATGCTTTTGCCCATTCAATAATCCTTTCCAAATCCACCTGAAACCACTTTACATCTTGATCACAATGCACATTTTTACCTAGTTTTGTATCATCCACACGTATGGAAAAATTACATTCAATCCCCACCTCCAAATAGTTGTGTACATTTGTTATATATAAAAAATGAACAACAAGGGCCCAAGTACTGATCCTGCACCTGCCACAGCTTGCCAATGTGAGAATGACTTATTTCTTTGGCTAGCATGCAAACAACAATCATTAATCCATGCCAATACATCATCTCCTATCCCATTCTGTAACCACCCACCTGTGGTGGACATTTTCAAATCTTCTGAAAATTTATTACATCCATCAGCTCTCATTTGTCAATTTTGTTCATAACATCCTCAAACAGGTGAATTATAGAATACAGATGAACATGACTGGGAACAGATTGGACTTCTTGTTCAGGGGGCATTGCAAATCATCAGCTTCATTCATTCTGACTTGATCCAGAGACAACACTAGCCCATATATTGAAGGCAGATCTTGATGCAGTGGGTGTTTAGGATACTTCTGTACTTGTTCTGTTCCACAACACAGTTGCTGACCTTCCTTCAGCAGGGTACAAGCAATATCAGGCAGGGGTAGCACCTCTCCTGGGTAAGGTTGCTATACTCTAAAGAGCGGCTCGTTCTGTCTTCACCTCCTCACCTTCACCCATCTGTGGTTGCAAGTACCTGTGGTAACACCCTGGCAAACCACATCAACAGGTGGACCAAATCAACTTGGGGTGCTGAGACATTGTATCCTTGACATCTTAGGGATTTTTCTATCATGAACATCTGAATGATAGCTGGAACGTGGAACCCACTAACTAGGAAATATTTGAAGAAAGTAGCTAGATGCTTTCAATAGGAAACAAAAGTGTGGGTGAGAGTGAAAGGAGGAACATGTTGAAAGGCTGAAATTAGTTAGAAAGTTTTGGAGAAGGTTTGTGTAGAGCTAGCACAGACTAGTTGGAGCAAATCGCCTGTGCGAGTGTTGGATATTCCATGTAAAATCCAATAAAATTCCTCTGGGTGTGTTAAGGTCAGAATTGTGCAGTGATTTCACAAAATCTATGAATGCAATATTAGGAATGTGTAATTTCATGGAAAACAAAACAATCAGCTCAGTAATGAATGATCACCGAGAGTGTCATTTGGTCAGGTTAGTACAATTCACACAATCTCAGTGACCACTTATTTTCTGGTAAAACATTATTTCATGTGGACCAGTGAATGTAAGATTGAAAGAAGAAGATTGGATCCAATCAAATAAACAATTGGCTTCCCTTGCATCTCTACACCTGCATCCATTTGCCTTACTGCAGAACAAACCTGGAAACGTTGAAAGTTACAGCACAGAGGGCAGCAATTTGGTTCTGGAGCTGAAGAGGGATGTTATTTGTCACTGTTTAATTATTTTCTTTAAAAGGTGGTAGTCACATTGGAGCAAAATATAAAATCAAAATAAAAATTGAAAGGGACTAAAATAAAATTAAAATCCAGGTACATTAGACACTGTTTGCCTTGCAAAATCACCCACTTGAAATCAAAGCGTGCAAAGGAAGTTTTGTCAGTTTGAAAAAAAAGTGATTTATGGTTTTATTCCCTGAAATGAAACAATTTGCAGAGTCTTCCAGGTCAGCCTTATCAATCAATGCACATTTCACGTGAAACTAACAAATGAACAGTGCCATCACATTTTACATTCAGAAATTTTTGACAATGTGAGATTCTTTCATGGAAATAGCCAAATAAAGGTAAAACTTTTCAAACAGGGAAATGCATTTCATAAACCTGCACTTTGTGGTTATTAAGTTTATTAAGTTTTTATTTGAGTGAAAGACAATCTTCCTGTGAACTGGAGTTGATTTCCATCTTTCCCTTAATGTGATGTTTTTGTTAAACATATGAGTTTTGATCAAATTGTTTTAGTGATGTATTTTTGCTTTTGGCTGACCTCTTCTCTTGCACCACTGAGTCTTTGTTTGAGAGGGAAGGAATGGCATTGCTCCTTATCAGATCCTGAAAGAAACAAAATGTGTTGAAGTTCAAGTATTTGTCCTCGTTTTCCAGTAGTGAATCTATTGTGCAACCTTTAAATCATTCACGCATAGAACGTTTCAATTTTTACTTTTCTAATTTACCAAAGAATAAAGAGCAGTTCATTAAGATCATAAAATGGTTACAGTACAGGAGGAGGCTATTCAGGCTATTTGAGCTGGATCTTTGCAAAAACAATGTAGTGCCACACCTCCACCTTCTCTCTATAGAGCTGCAAACTTTTCATTCAGATAATGATCCATTTTGAGTATCATCATAGAATCCGTACACTGCAGAAACCATTCAACACATGGACGCTACACAAACCTTCTTAAGAGCTTCGCATGAACCCACATTTACCATCGTTAACTCACCTAGCCTGCACAACCTTAAATACTACAGGGCAATTTAGCACCCAGATTGTATACCTTTGGAATGTGGGAGGAAATTGGTACATCCAAACAAAACCTACACAGACACCAGGAGAACATGCAAACTTCACATGGACATTCACCCAAGTCTGGAATTGAACCCAGGTCCCTGGTGCTGAGAGACAGCAGTGCTAGCCACTGAGACATCATGCCACCTCATGTTTAACACCACCGCACTTCCAGGCAATACATTCCAGATTCAATAGTCTCCCTGCATAAAAGTTTTCCTTATGACAGTTACTTTTTCTGCCAGCTTTTACTTCAGACATCATACTCCAAGAGGACATTAGTGACTTCACTGGATGGGTCCACACTTATGGGCAAAGTATCAATACCGTGTGGAGCTGGAGGAACACAGTGGGCCAGGCAGCAGAGAAGTAGGAGAGTCGATGTTTTGGGCCAAGACCTTTCAGTCCTGATGAAAGGTTTAGGCCCAAAACATTGACTCTCCTACTCCTGATGCTGCCTGACGCGCTGTGTTCCTCCAGCTCTACACTATCAACTGACTCCAGCATCTGCAGTTCTTGCTATCTGTAGGCAAAGTATCACAGTGGTTTGTCATTACCCTCCGCAGTGTGGCTGAGCCAGACACTCTCCTCCTCTGACCACTTGCCAGACATATTGGAAGTATTTACAGCATGGTCATTCATTGGGCAGTCTGAGGGAAACATTCCTACTGGTCCAGAAGGCCCAACATGCCCACTCAGAAGACCTAGGAATAGAATATCCTGCAGGAGATGCTCCTTCAATCTGAGGCTGTTCCTCCCAATATTTTGTTAATACGTTCACCAGTGAGCCAATAAACAGCAAATGTGGGAGAGAAACGGTTTCTCATTGGAGGAGGACCAAGCTGTGCAGTATGGAGCAGCTTCATTCGGGCTGAAGCCTGTGCACTGGGAACAGCAACATGATGCACAGAACAGATGTCCAAGGGATGCATGTGGAGAAAGAGGTTGAGTCAAAGGGAAGACAATGCTCTCCTTCCCGTACAGGTGCTGCCTTTGCCAGTCAAGATGGTGGATTGGGGAGCCAGTCCCACAAACTCTTCTTTCCAAAAACATTTTCTCTTCCACAAACACATTTGACATTGAACAGCTTGTCACTACCCTGATTAGTTAGCCATACATTATGGAGAGGGAAAGAAAGAGATTGTGAGGGAGAGATGGAGTGAGAGAGAGGGAATATGTGAGGGAGGTGTGGAATGGGGGAGAGGGATGACAGAGAAAGTATACAGGCAGGAATGAAGTGGGAGAAAGCGAATGTGGGTGGGAGAATGGGCAATGTGAAATGGGAGAGCGGAATGGGTCAAGTGGGAGAGAGGATGAGGAGAGTGTAAGGGATGGAGTGTTTGAGGTAGATGTGGAGTGAGTAGGAGGGATGGGGAGGGAGGGTAGATGAAAGGATAGAGGAGGAAGTTGCAGGAATAGAGAAGGGAAGATAGAGGAAATGGAAAGGGACAGGGAGTGGAAAGGAGGGCAGTGAGTGAGCGAGTGAGATGGAGTAGAATTGCAGGGAAAGGATAAGGGGATGGGATGCTCTTCAGAGGGTCAGTGTGGACTTGTTGGGCTGAATGGCCTGTTTACAAACTGTATGGATTCTATAATTCTATAGCACCCCTCTACTCTTTTCCTTGAATCAAGATCAGTCATCTGCTTCCCTGATAGCAGATATTCCCTTTTGGTCCCCTGTAGGCAGATATTCATTCTCCCAGGCTGACATTTACCCATTCCTTTGTATGTCAGACTGTTTTGTTTTCTGTTTGGGCTCTATTGCTACCTTTCCTTTACTCAACCCCAAACCTCACCACCCACCACCACCACACCCCCAACCCCACCCATCTTCTGCATAAATACTAACCATTTCCTGGCTACTATCAGTTCTGTGTTAACTGATTTTTCTCCACAAGCACTGCCTTGTTTTCAACATCTGCAGTTCTTTCAGTTTTTTGAACAGTCATCCGCCTTGATAGTAATGGAGTAAAGAATATGTCAGGCAATGCAGTTTCAAATTTTATAGGGATGCAGCTTACTGCTTGCTGATGCAACAATATTAGGCAGGAACTGAAGAATGTAGATTGGAGGCAGATGTTTGAGGGCAAATTAGCATCTGGTATGTGGGAGGCTTTCAAGTATTAGTTGATAGGAACTCAGGTCCTGTAAGGATGAAGGATAAGTATGGCAAGTTGAAGGAACCTTGGATAACAAGAGATATTGTGAGCCTTGTCAAAAAGAAAAAAGGAAGCATTTGTCAAGGCTAGGAGGCTGGAATACAAAGAGTCGAAAGGAACTTAAGCAAGGAATCAGGACGGTTAAAAATGGGTCATGAAAAGTCAATGGCTAACAGGATTAAAGAAAATACCAAGGCTTTTTATACATTTATAAAAGAACAAGAGGGTAGGCAGGGAGAGGGTTGACCCACTCAAGGACAGGGAAGGGAATTGATGTGTGGAGCCAGAGGAAATGGGCAAGGTATTAAATGAGTACTTTGCATCAGTATTCACAATAGAGAAAGACTTGGTGGATGAGGAGTCTGGGAGAAGGGTGTGTAGATAGTTCGAGTCGTGTTGAGATCAAAAGGGAGGAAGTATTGGGGTTCTTGAAAAACATGAAGGTAGGCATATCCCCAGGGCCTGATGGGAAATACCCCAGAATACAGAGGCAAGAGAGGAAATTGCTGGGGCCTTGAGGGAAATCTTTGTATCCTCACTGGCTGCAAGGAAGGTCCCAGAGGATTGGCGAATAGCCAATATTGTTCCTTTAAGAAGGGTGGCAGGGGTAATCCAGCTAATTACAGGCCAGTGAGCCTTATGTCAGTGGTAGGGAAATTGGAAAGGATTCTTTGAGACAGGATTTACTCCCACTTGGAAATAAGTGGGTGCATTAGCGGGAAACAACATGGTTTTGTGAAGGGGAGGTCGTGTCTCACTAACTTGATTGAGAGTTGAGGAAGTGACAGAGATGATCAATGAGAGTAGGGCAGCGGATGTTGTCTACATGGACTTCAGTAAGACCTTTGACAAGGTCCCTCATGGCAGACTGATACAGAAGGTAAATTTGCACAGAGTCAGAGGTGAGTTGGCAAGATGGATAAAATACTGGCTCAGTCTTGGAAGACAGAGGGTAGCAGTGGAAGGGTGCATTTCTGAATGGATGCTGTGACTAGTGGCGTTCCTCAGGGATCAGTGTTGGGACCTTTGCTATTTGTAATATAAATGATTTTGAGGAAGATGGAACTGGTCTGAATAGTAAGTTTGTAGATGACACAAAGGTTGGTGGAATTGCACAAAAACAAAGTTGCTGGAAAAGCTCAGCAGGTCTGGCAGCATCTGTGGAGGAGAAAACAGAGTTAACGTTTCGGGTCCAGTGACCCTTCCTCAGAACTGATGGTGGCTGGGAAAACGTCAGTTTATATGCAGAAAATAGGGAGGTGGGTGGGGTAGGGAGTAAACGATAGGATAGAGCCGAAAGAGAGAGAAAGACAGTTGGACAGACAAAGGAGTTGCTAACGATCAGGCTGGGAGGGTGAGTAGTTGTTAATGGGGACTGTTAGTGACTAACAACAGAGGGTGTGTAGTGGCAGGCTATGTGGTAACAAGGCCTGCTGTGTGGGGTGGGGGGCTGGGACATGGGAGAGTTTAGGCCCTAAAATTATTAAACTCAATATTGAGTCCGGAGGGCTGTGGGGTCCCGAAGCGGAAAATGAAGTGTTGTTCCTCCAGCTTGCGTTGGGCTTCACTGGAACACTGTAGCAAGCCGGAGACAGAGATGTTGGCCAGGGAGCAGGGTGGTGCATTGAAGTGGCAGGCAACAGGTAGTTCAGGGTCTTTTTTGCGAGCAGAACGTAGATGTTCTGCAAAGCGGTTGCCAAGTCTACGCTTCGTTTCCCCAATATAGAGGAGACCACATTGTGAGCAGCGAATACAGTCGACTAGATTCTTGGAAGTGCAGGTGAAGTGTTGCTTCACCTGGAAGGTATGTTTGGGCCCTTGGATACTGGAGAAGGAGGAGGTAAATGGGCAGGTGTTGCACCTTCGCCAGTTACAGGGGAAGGTGCCGTAGGGCTGTGGGGAGGTGTTGGCGGTGAAGGAAGTGTGGATCAGGGTGTCCCAGAGGGAACGGTCCCTGTGGAAGGCGGACAAGGGAGGGAAGGGGAATATGTGTCTGGTGGTGGCATCTTGCTGGAGGTGGCGGAAATGGCGTCTGATGATCTTCTGGATGTGGATGCTGGTGGGATGGTAAGGGGAACCCTATCGCTGTTGCGGGAGGGAAGAGAAGGGGTGAGGGCAGAAGTCCGGGAGATGGGTCGGACCGGATTGAGGGCCCTGTCGACAACGGAGCTGGGGAATCTTCGGTTGAGGAAAAATTTGGACATTTTGGAGGCTCCTTTGTCGAAGTTGGCCTCATCTGAACATATGCGATGGAGACAGAGGAACGAAGAGAATAGGATGGAGTCTTTACAGGAAGTGGGGTGTGAGGATGTATAGTCCAGGTAGCTGTGGGAGTCGGTGGGTTGGTAATGGATATTAGTGGCCAGTCTATCCCCAGAAATGGAAACAGAAATGTCGAGGAAGGGAAGGCAGGAGTTAGAGATAGACCAGGTGAAAGTGAGGGCAGGGTGGAAATTGGAGGCTAAATTGATGAAGTTTTCCAATTCTAGACAAGAGGGGGAAGCAGCACCAATGATATCATCAATGTATCGGAGAAAGAGTTGTGGATGGGGGCCGGAATAGGACTGGAACAAGGAATGTTCCACGTACCCCACAAAGAGACAGGCATAACTGGGGCCCATGCGGGTACCCATGGCAACCCCTCTTACCTGAAGAAAATGAGAGGAGTTGAAAGTGATGAGGACTGTCAGAGGATACAGCAGGATATAGATCAGTGACTTGGGCAGAGAGATGGCAGATGGAGTTTAATCTGGAAAAATATGATGTAATGCATTTTGGAAGGTCTAATCGAGCTGGAAAATATACAGTAAATGGCAGAACCCTTAAGAGTACTGATAGGCAGAGGGATCTGGGTGTACAGGTACACAGGTCACTGAAAGTGGCAACGCAAGTGGAGAAGGTAGTCAACAAGGCATATGGCATGCTTGCCTTCATCAGTTAGGGCATTGAGTTTAAAAATTGGCAGGTAATGTTGCAGTTTCATAGAACCTTAGTTAGGCTGCGTTTGGAATATTGTGTTCAATTCTGGTCGCCACGCTACTAGAAGGATGTGGTGGCTTCGGAGAGGGTACAGAAAAGATTTACCAGGATGTTGCCTGGTATGGAGGGCATTAGCTATGAGGAGAGGTTGGAGAAACTTGGGTTGTTCTCACTGGAACGGAGGTTGAGGGGCGACCTGATAGAGATCTCCAAGATTATGAAGGGCATGGGCAGAGTGGACAGACAGAAACTTTTTCCCCAGGGTGGAAGATTCAGTTATGAGGGGACACTGTTTAAAGGTGATGTAAGAGGCAAGTTTTTTTTTAACAGAGGGTGGTGGGTGCCTGGAACTCGCTGCCAGGGGAGGTAGTGGAAGCAGATACGACAGTAACTTTTAAAGGGCGTCTTGACAAGTACATGACTAGGATGTGAATAGAGGAATTACAGTTCCCTGAAGGGTAGGGGGTTTTAGTTGTGACGGGCAGCATGTCGATGCAGGCTTGGAGGTCCAAAAGGCCTGTTCCTGTACTGTAATTGTCTTTGTTCTAAAACAGGAGGAATAAATATGTCATTCTTGAGCCAGCAGGCAGTGGGGTATGGCAAAGACAGGTGCTTGAGCAATATCTGTACATAATGATTTGGTTTTGGGATCAATATGTAATATTTCAAATTTGGAGATGATACAGAGCTCAGTGGGAATGTGCACTTCGAGGGTGATGTAAAATGTTTTTGGGAGGCTTAGTGATTGTGCAAGAACGTGGCAGATGGGATTCAGTGGGGAAAATTAAGAGGTTATCCACTTTGGTTGGAAGAACAGAATTTTTTAAAATAAAGAAACAGAAAGTAGGTGCAGGAGTAGGCTATTCAGCCCTTCAAGCCTCCACCACCACTCAATCATGGCTGATCATGCTATCTTAGTATCCCATTCCCGCTCTCTCCCCATTCCCCTTGATCCCTTCAGTCACAAGGGTGACATCCAGCTTCCTCTTGAATATATCAAACGAACTGACAGATGCTAAATCAATACTTTGCCTCAGTTTTCATGGTGGAGGACAATAGTACCATTCCAATTGGAACAGGCAAGTCAGAGGCAATAGAAAGGATAGAACTTGGAACAATCATTGATAGGGAAAAGGTACACAAACTATTAGGATTGAGGGCAGACAAATTGCCCAGGCCTAAATCCTAGGGTATTAAAGGAAGTGGCGGAAGAGATAGTGTATCCATTGGTTATAATATTCCAAAAGTCCCTGGACATGGGAAAGGTTCCAGTGGATTGGAAAAATGCTAATGTAATGCTCTTATTCAAAAAGGGAGGGAGGCAGGCAATGTGTGGGAAGGTACAGACCAGTTATTTTAATATCTGTTGTTGGCAAAGTGTTAGAATCAATTACCAAGGAAGCAATATCAGAACATTTGGAAAGTCAAAATGCTATCCAGAGTCAGCGTGGTTTTATGAAGGGCAAATCATGTTTGACTAATTTGCTAGAGTTCTTCAAAGATGTAACAAGCAACGTGGATAACGAAGATCCTTTGGATGTAATATATCTGGACTTTCGGAAGGCGTTTGATAATGTGCCACAGAAAAGGTTAATTCACAAGGTTGAATCATATGGGATTAGGAGTAATTTATTAGTTTGGATAGGTGACTGGCTGATAAACAGGAGACAGAGGGTCAGGATAAATGGGATTTTTCCTGGAAGGCAAGTGGGGTGCCATTGGGTTTGGTCCTTGGACCCCACTATTCATAACCTACATTAACAAATTCTATATAAGGATAGAAGGCTCTATAATCAAATTTGCAGATGACAGAAATAAACAGGACAGTAAATTGCAATGAGAATATAAAAACATTACAAATGCATAGAGATAGGCTTGGAGAGTAGGCCAAAATGTGGCAGATGGAGTTAAATGTGAATAAGTGCAAGGTCAAGCATTTTCATCAGAAAAAAATGGGGAGAGATTTTGGGGTGATCCAGTGCAGAGGATGCTGGGTGTCCTCATTCATGAGGAACAGAAAACTAGCATGCAGGTACAGCAGATAAAGAAAATGAATGGAATGTTGGCTTTTATAGCTGAAGGAATAGAATATAAAGGTAAGGAAGCATTACTACAACTATTAAGGCATTGGTGAGACCATGCTTTGAGTATTGTGCACAGTTTTGGTCCCCTTATTTGAGGAAAAATGTAATGGCATTGGAGGCAGTTCAGAGGAGGTTCACTAGATTGATCCTGGAGATGAGGAGTTTGTTGTATGAAGAGAGATTGAACAGTTTAGGCCTATACTCTGGAATTAAGAAGAATGAGGGGAGATCAAATTGAAGTATTCAAGCAGATAAAAGGTATAGATAAAATAGATGTGGAACAGATGCTTCCTTTTGTGGGGCATTCTATGTCAAGGGGTCATAGTCTTAGGATAAGGGGTAGAAAATTTAAAACAGAGTTAAGGAGAAACCATTTCTCCCAAAGGGTTGAGAATGTGTGGAATTCGCTATCCCAAAGTGCAATGGATGCTGGAACAGTGAGTACATTTAAGGAGGAGTTACAGATTTTTAATTGGTAATGGGTTGAAAGCAGGAAATTGGGGCTAAGGAGCATATCAGGCATGATTGAATGGTGGGGCAGGCTTCAATGGGCCAAATAGCCTAATTCTATCCCTATATCTTATGAAGTTATGAACTGGCCACAAAATCTTCCAGAGAGAATTCCATAGGTTCACAACTGAGTGAAGAAATTCTTCCTCATCTCAGTCCTGAATGACTTACCCCTTATTCTTAGACTGTGACCCCTGGTTCTGGACTTCCAACATCAGGAACATTCTTCCTACATATAGCCTGTCCAGTCCCATCAGGATTTTATATGTTTCTGAGATCCACCCTCATCCTTCTAAATTCCAGCAAATGCAAGCCCAGTTGATCCAGTCTCTCTTCATATATTAGTCCCGCCATCCCAGGAATCAGTCTGGTGAACCTTCATTGGACTCCCTCAAAAGCCACAATGTCCTTCCTCAGACCAGGAGACCAAAACTGCTCACAATGGTCTAGGCTTGGCATCACGAAGGCCCTGTATAACTGCAACAAGACATCCTTACTCCTATACTCAAATCCTCTTGCTATGAAGGCCAGTATGTCATTAGCTTTCCTCACTGCCTGCTGCACCTGTATGCAAACCTCCAGCGATTGTTCCACCATGACACCCAGGTCTCATTTCACCGCACCCTTTCCCAAGGCTACCACCATTCAAACAATGTTTTTGTGGACAAAGTGGATAACTTCATTTCTCCATATTATATTGCATTTGCCAAGTATTTGCCTACTCAGCCTGTCTGTCCAATCACCCTGCAACCTCTTAGCATCCTCCTCACAGCACATACTGCCACCCCACTTCGTGTCATCTGCAAATTTGGGGAGATACTCATTCAATTCCTTTGTCCAAATTGTTAACATTCATTGTGAATAGCTGGGGTCCCAGCACTGAACCCTGCAGCACCCCACTCACTGCCTGCTAATCTGAAAAGGACTGGTTTATTCCAACTCTGCTTCCTGTCTGCCATCCAGTTCTCTATCCATGTAAATACATTACCTCCAAGACCATGAGTTTTAATTTTCCTTATTATTCTCTTGCATGGAACCTTATCAAAAGCCTTTGAAAGTCCAGATACATAACATCTACTGATTCACCCTTGTCCACTCTATTGATCACATCATCAAAAAATTCCAGAAGATTTGTCAGGTTTGATTTCCCTTTAGTGAATCCATACTGACTAGGACTGATCCTTTCTAAATGCTCATTTATCACATTCTTAATAATTGACTGTTACATTTTCCCACCACAGATGTCAGGCTAACCAGCCTATAATTCCCTATTTTCTTTCCTCCCTTTTTAAAGAGTGGGATTACATTAGCTATCCTTTAATCCATTGGAAATCTTCCAGAGTCTACAGAATGCTGGTCCCACCTCCCCCAGAACCGGTTCCAATGTCCCAGGAATTTGAATCATTCGTTTTTGCACCATCCTTCAAGCCACATATTCATTTTAGCAATCCTGCTATTCCTACTCTGACTAGCATGTGGCACTGGTAGCAATACTGCAATAAATAACTCAGTCTTGACTGGCCAAAGTCCATCCATCATCTACAAGGTACAAGTCATGTGTTTGATGGAATACACCCCACTTGCCTGGATATCTTCAGCTTCAACAAAATTCAGTAAGCTTGACACCTTCCAGGACAAACAAACCCCCTTGATTGGCACAATATCCAAAAACATCAACTGCCTCCAACACTAGTGCATGCCTTATGCAATGTAACCTGTAAGCCTCTGTCTCAGTCTTTTTGATCTGTACATCCTTGCTCACTATGATCTGCCTGTACTGCTCATAAACAAAGCATTTCACTGTGCTTCAGTATATGTGACAAAAAGTAATTCAATGAATCAATCACTCACACTCTGTAGCTGCAACATGTACTATCTACAAGATGCATTGCAGAAATTCACCAAAAATCCTTAGACATCACCTTCCAAACTCTCAACCACTTCTATCTCAAAGGACAAAGTCAAGAGATATGCAGGTTAGGTGGCTTGGCCATGCTAAATTGGCTGTAGTGTCCAGATGTGTGTAAGTTAGGTGGATTAGACATGGGAAATGCAGGGTTACAGGGAAAGGATAGGGGGATGGGTCTGGGTGGGATGCTCTTCAGAAGGGTGGTGTAGACTTGTTGGGCTGAATGGCCTGTTTCCACATTGAAGGCAGCATGGTAGCTCAGTTGTTAGCCCTGCTGCCTCACAGTGCCACGGACTGGAGATTAATGCCAGCCTCGGGCAACTGTCTGTGTGGAGTTTGCGCACTCTCCCTATGTCTGCATGGGTTTCCTCAGGTGCTCCGGTTTCCTCCCACTGTCCAAAGATGTGCAGGTTAGGTGGATTGGCTGTGCTAAATTGCCCATAGGGTCTAGAATTGGAAATACAAGGATAAGGTAGGGGCTGGGTCTGAATGGGATGCTCTTCGGAGGGTCAGTGTGGACTCAATGGGCCAAATGGCCTGCTTCCACACTGTAGGGATTCTATGGCACAACTCAACCAAACAGACCAGATCATATAAACACCAAGTAGAGCAACATCGCTTCATCAGAGGCCGCACTCATGATGTTACCTAGCATGGTGACCAAATGTCTGTACGATAACCAGCCAGCTCGGTGAACAAGTCAACAGCCTCATCCACAACCTGAGCTACAAATCTTAATTTCTGTTTTTGTCCAAGAATGAAATCTGATTTGATAGATTATAAGTTTTATTTTTACAGTTGGTTACTGTAGTGATTAGTCACTTATCATATTCAAACAAGGCTGGAAACATTCTTTAACCAAAGGATATAAGTTACACAAAGGGGAAAGTAGTCAGAGCTACATATATCATATTCTATAAATAGCTTAACACAAAAAGAAAAACAAAGTTTCAACCTGTTTACCAGCAATATCCTTTCTCAGGTACTCAATCCCAGAGAAATACCACTCTTCTCTTAACTCTTTGATTTCTTACATAACTGACTCTTAAAAACCGAAAGAACTGCTGATACTGTAAATCAGGAACAAAAGCAAGGCACAAATCAGGACTGTGATGGAATACACCCCACTTGCTTGAATGAGTGCAGCTCCAACAACACTCAAGGACCTTGACACTATCCAGGATAAAGCAGTCCACTTAATTGGCACCACATTGACAAACTTATGCTCACTCCACCCCTGACACTCCATAGCATGGTGTACCATCTACAAGATGCACTTTAGTAACTCAGCAAGATTCCTTAGACAGCACCTTCCAAACCCATCAGAGATAGTAGGAACTGCAGATGCTGGAGAATCCGAGACAACAAGGTGCAGGGCTGGATGAACACAGCAGGCCAAGCAGCATCATCATAGGAGCAGAGAGGCTTGTTTCGGGCCTAGACCCTTCATCAGAAAAGGGGGAGGGGAAGGGGGTCTCTGCTCCTATGATGCTGCTTGGCCTGCTGTGTTCATCCAGCCCTGCACCTTGTTGTCTCACCTTCCAAACCCATGACCACTTTCATTTGGAAGGACAAGGACAGCAGGTATATAGGAACACTAACAGTCGCAAGTTCCCCTTCAAGCCACTCACCATCCAGGCTTCAAAAACATTTGCCATTTCTTCAATGTCAATCCCTCCCTAATAGCATTGTGGACTTACCTACAGCACAAAGACTACAGCAGTTCAAGAAGGCAACTCAATGCCACCTTCTCAAGGGCACCTGGGGACAGGTAGCAGTGCTGGCCCAGCTAGCAGTAACCACATCCCATAAATGAATTTAAAACAAAAACACTCAGAAGCACATATACATGTACACAAACTCAGATGCTCACATACAATTGCACATTCTCAGACCTCACACACACACACACACACATACACTGAGGTTCAAGCAAATGCACGTGCTCAAAAATGCACATACAGACATATACAACTACACATTCGCACATACATAACAAATATGCATGCAAATGTCAGACACACGTGCAGATGGACACACACACACACACGCAATGTAATATAGACACATTTCCTTTCAAATATATTAGACTGGGTTTTCCAAGGAATAGTAAGCAGTGTTGGCTTCCACTCGCCTCACATTTTCCTTCAAGTTGACGCTGCTCTACATTTCTTGCTGAATCTCCCAGACCTGCTGAGTTTTGCCAGCAATTTCTATGGCTGCTTTAGATTTCGAGCATCTGCAGTTCTTTTTGTTTCATATTACTGTAATTTTCATGTTTGGGTGTCAATGAATGTGAATAGGTGAATAGGTGAATAGATGAGTAGATGAATGAGTGAATGGGTAGGAAAGAGTAGTTAGGTGGGTGAGCTAAGTGGTTAGGAATATATAGTGGATGGGGAGTTTGGTGGGTAGGGTGGTAGGTGGATGTGAAAAGCTAAAGTCGCCGTAGTCCTATCAGACCATAGGGCTACATTCTTATTAGAAAGTGAGAGAGAGAGAGAGAGAGGTGATTGGTGGTAACTTAACCTGGGGATCATCACACTTTGGCTGAGGGGAGAGATTGAGAAGGCAAGACTTTCATCTTAACTTCAACTGGTATGGGAATTGAACCCACCCTGTTGGTATAACTCTGTATTATAAACCATCATCTAGCCAATTGAGTCAACCTCTGGTAAGTGGCTGAGATGGTATTTAGATGAAGTGGTAAATGGATGAGGGGGAGTTAGTTGAATGTAAGTTTGCGTGCAGTACTAAGATCAGATCAGTAGTCAGTGCTGAGTGAGGGGTGGATTCGAGTGATCAGGGTTTAATCAGTGAAGTAGTCAGGGGTTCAGGGAAATAGTGAAAGTTCAGGATGTAGTTGGAGCTTGGGGGTTGAAGCTGATAGTCAAGATGAGTGGTCAGTGGGGTAGTTGGCACGGTGGGGGTTTCAGGGTCAAGAGGCTTATTTTGGTAAGAGTGGCTCAGAAGTAGTCAAAGCAGTCAGGGGTGGTAGTCAGGTGGCTGGGAGGAATGATTGGAGGGTTAGTTGGTGAGTTGGGAGGTTAGCTCAGAGGCTGAGAGGGTTAGTTGATACAAAACTAAATAGTATTTGAAATTACAAAGAAAAAATGTCATGTCAATTAATCTAATCAGCCATCTGCAATTGCAGCACAGGTTAATTATTAACTGTAAAAATTAAAATACTGCAGATGCTGGAAATCTGAAACCAAAACAGGAAATGCTGTAAGTTATATTGTGATGCTGGAAGGCGTTTGAGGAGGATGAAAGATTGGAAGCTGGCCAGGAGATGCGGGGGTAATGGAGGGCATAGAGAAACTAAATTTGTGGACAAAACTGAAGATATGAATTTCCTTTTCCCACTATTTAGTTGGAGGAAATTTCTTCAAACACTAAATGGCAGGCAAATCAGTTTGATTAGAGGCTGGAATGGGAGGTGAGTGTATGTAGAAAAGATTCAGAATTATCAAACATGTTGGTTACAGTGTCCTTTTGAAAATCACATTGGAGCATGGCCATTGAGATTCCTTTACCCCATGCTATTAAGTCTATACCCAGTAAAAGCTACCTCACTGTTGACAGAAGGAGGGCAAATCCTGTCCATAAGTTTTGTTTTGTCTAATCTCTCCAAACCCCAGCTTCACCTGCATACCCACTTTGGCTATTGACTACGGCTCAAGTAGACCAACATTGACATCCTATTTAACCCTGAGGTGAACTTTCAACTGCATATCTGCTCGATCACCAGATCTGTTTAATTCCACCAAGATCACAAGACTATTTGACCCATTGAGACTGCTCCACAATTCAATGCAATTGTAGCTGATCTGATAATCCTCAACTATGCTTTCCTGATTTAATCCAATAATCCTTGATTTCCCTTACTGAAATATCTGCTTTGGATATCATAATGACCCAATCTTTTCAGCCGTCTGAGGTAAAGAATTCCACAGACCTTGAGAGAGAAGGTCCAGATGTTTCAAATCACACTTCCACTTCCCGCAGTTAGACCTAACCCAAGACTTGCCTCCACAACGCTACCCCATCAAAGAGTTTACCTTATTGCTACACTCCAATAACTTCACTG
This sequence comes from Rhincodon typus, assembly GCF_021869965.1. Lineage (NCBI taxonomy): Eukaryota > Metazoa > Chordata > Chondrichthyes > Orectolobiformes > Rhincodontidae > Rhincodon > Rhincodon typus. The sequence goes on from NC_063337.1 coordinate 65,997,203, forward strand.
TAGTATACTCATGTTCTGGGATGTCCACCTCAATTCTGCCAAACTTCAGCAGGATAGGCCAAATAGTCTTCTTCTGTACTGTAAATTCTGTGATTTTCCAGAGCTATTGAAATATAGGACTTCTGTGAATGCTTCTTAATCCCAAACCACTTCTCTAATACCTTCAGTTGAAATAACTTGCATCCCATCTTGCAATGTGTTCTCAGCTTTAAACACTCTGATGGTAAAATATAGTTAAAGATACATGACAGAAAAATTACTGAATTAATTTTCATGGAATAATAAACTTTCTATGATTTATTCTTACAAAGTGCTGGTAAACATTCAAGAATATTATTAAATCAAAGTCAAATTGAGACACTGGCTAAGTTTTAGATTGCTCACAATAGTACTTCTGATGTACAAAACTGAATCCTCTCACTCAGATGCAGCAATGTCAAGGCAGATCTATCAGTTATTTTTAATATGGCTATAAGAGAATGATAGTGAAGAATCTAATGTTAGTGTTCAGTTATTGAGCTTTATAAGTTAAGTCTTTAATATTGTGAGAAATCCTGGGTGTAGGTAGATAGGACTTAGCCAGTAGATAGAAGTAGTCCATTTAGCCCTTCAATTCTGCTGCACCATTCAATATGATCACAGCTAATTTGGTTGTGGTCTCAGCCCCACTTTCATGCCTGTTCCTTCAGAATCCTCAACACCCTTGTCTATCAACATGTCCATACTCCATCCAAGAATTCCACAAGCTAATCACCCTGAGAAGTAATTCTCCTCACATCTGTCTTAAAAGAATAATCAATTAAACAGTACTATTAAACAATATACTGTAATTCTAAATAAAAACCAAAAGAACTGTGGATGCTGTAAATCAGGAACAAAAACAAAATTGCTGGAAAAGCCCAGCAGGTCTGGCAGCATCTGTGAAGGAAAAAACAGAGTTAACGTTTCAGGTCCGGTGACCCTTCCTCAGACCTGATGACAACTTTGTTTTTGATACTGTAATTCTAGTCTCCTAAACAAGAAAATCTCTGTATATCCACCCTATCTAGTCCCCTAAGGGTCTTATTTTTCAATAAATGTAGAAGCATAGAAAATAGGAACATAAATGGGCCATTGAGCTCTTCAACCTTGTTCCACCATTCAATATGATCATAGTTGAATATTCTCAGTATCTGACAAAGTATTCTGTTCCTGCTTTCTCCCCTGCCTGATCTCTTTAACCCTAAGAACCATTTTTACTCCTTCTTGAAAATATTCATTGAAAACATTCGACCCCAGCCATTTTCTTTGGCAGAGAATTTCACAGGTTCACGACTTTTAAGTGAGTGAATGGGCAAATGCATGGTAGGTGAAATATAATGTGGATAAATGTAATGTTTTCCACTTTGGTAGCAAAAATAAGAAGACAGATTATTATTTGAAAGGTGATAGATCAGAAAGGGAGAGGTGCAATGAGACCTTGGTGTCCTCTTACACCAGTCACTGAAAGTAAACAGGCAGGTGCAGCAGGTAGTAAAGAAGGCAAATGGGATTAGTCTTACTAGTAAGAGGAGTCAAGTACAAGAGCAGTGATTCTTGCTGCAATTTTACAGGGCCTTGGTGAGATCACATATGGAGTATTGTGTGCAGCTATCTGAGGAAAGATGTTCTGGATATTGAGGTTTACCAGACTGATTCCTGGGATAGCAGAATTAATGAATGAAGAGAGATTAGATTGGTTAGGACTATAATTGCTGAAGTTCAGAAGAATGAGAGGGGATATCATAGAAACCTATAAAATTCTAACAGAACTAGACATGTAAACATAAGAAAGATGTAAAACAAAAACAAAATTGCTGGAAAAGCTCAGCAGATCTGGCAGCATCTGTGAAGGAGAAAACAGAGTTAACGTTTCGGGTCCGGTGG
>NC_063337.1:65999507-66034381 GCF_021869965.1 Rhincodon typus
GAAGACCAGGGAGTTTAGAACTAGGGGGTTCCAGCCTAAGGAGACGGTGTATAAGAGCCCTCTCATTCTACTAAACTCTGGTAAAAATAGTCTTCACGGTTTCAGTCTCTCCGCCGCCCCCGCCCCATCATCAGTTCATCCCTTCTCATTCTTCTCAACTCCAATGGATACAGACCTAACTTGTGCAAATTGCTTTTATAAACCCCTGCTACTTCTGTGCAATCCATTCATTATCCAATATACTTCCCGACGTAGAAGATTTTAGCAACTTGTTTTGGGTGAAAAAGATTTGAACGTACTTTTGCCCTCAATGTTAATGTGTTTGCTGAACAAGTAAGTATGATCATCTACCGCTACATTTTAAGTAAATGCAACTTGCATTCGATGTTTTGCCGTAGGCGATCAACCCTATTAGACTGATACGGTTTCCTCAGATATAAACCTTACAGGAAGAGCATTAGCGGATATTTCAGGGTGGTGGCCACAGTATAATTCTCCTGTGACGCAAGGGAACCAGCCCCAGTACAAGTTTCTGCAAAAGTTTCTTTTCAGTTTAGTACCTGAGAAATTGCGGATGCGGTGCACCTTCCCCTGAGAGAGAACAGTTTAGACCAGATTCATTTTTTTTTGCAAACCTGTATGGAACGCGAATAAATGACTCGCTGATTTAGAATCAAACAATTTACAATCGCAGCCACTGGTTCCACTACTGGCAGAAGTTCCTGAGGATGGCGAGTATGACACTGGAAATCGCTGCCTTCATATTATCCGTTTCTGGTTTTATTTTGGTGTCTTCAACGTTGCCCACAGACTACTGGAAGGTCTCCTCCATCGACGGTACAGTTATCACCACGGCCACTTTCTGGGCCAATCTTTGGAAAACTTGTGTGACAGATTCCACTGGGGTGTCCAACTGCAAAGATTTTCCCTCCATGCTGGCCCTCGATGGTTGGTGATTTTAACAAGTAATCAGTCTGATGAACCTTTTCTTTCTCCTGGTGTTAGCTGTCTACCTGCTGCAGGTGCGCTGTGTCGGGAATATTCCTGTCTGAGACTGTCTGATTTTATTCTTCATTCAGCTCCTCTTCCCCCTGTCTGCGAGCTGTGGGTTCGCGGAATAGAATTACTTGTCACGTCTCAGAATCATAGAATTACACAGTATGGAAAGAGGCTGTTCGGCCTTTCGAGTCCGCACCGACCCACTTTAAGGGCATCCCAACCAACTACTTCACCCACCCTATAGCTGTAACCAGCATGGCTAATCCACTTAGCCTGCACATCTCTGAACACAATGGGACAATTTAGCATGGCCAAACCACCTAACCTACAACAACTTTGGACTTAATTTTGGGCATTTGGAAAGGAAGAGATTTTAGGTGGCATTTCATTGCTTGTCTAATTGAATAATCTTTGTAAACAGTAAATGGTAAAATGGCAGGGCAAGTCTGTAAGAATTCTGAGGGTGGTGCTGAGTGACTTCAGAGAGACAGTGACAAGTTGGCCAAATGGGCAGACACCTAGCAATGCAGAATTTCAGTGCAGAGAAATGTGAGGTAATACATTTTGGTATAAGAAACACAGGAGACACAGTGTCAGTAGTACAACATTGAGTGGTGTACAGGAGCAGAGGGACCTCAGCACTCACATATATGATTCTCTGAAGGTGGCCAGGCAAGTTGAAACATTTATTAAGAAGCCTTTTAGGATCCTTATATTTGTAAATAGAGGCATAGAGTATGAAAGGAAGAAAATGATGCTACATCTCTACAAATCATTGGTCAGATTACATTTGGAGTATTGTATTCAGTTCTGGGTACTTTATTTAAAGAAGGATGCTACAGCCCTGGATAGAGTTCAGAGGTGATTTACAAGAATGATACCATGAAGGAAGGATTTTAGATTCAAGGAAAGATTAGAGAGGGTTATTATTAGAGGCTTATTTTCCTTGAAGCAGAGTTGATTTAAGAGGTGACCTTATTGAGGTGGTTCAAAATTAGGTACAGTTTTGACAGTGTAAAGAATGATATTCTGTTTCCACTATTTGATTTGTCAGCAACTAGGGCTTACAATTTCAAGATTGTCAGCAAAACAGCTAATGAGGAGAAAGTTCTTCACCCAGAGACTTGTTAGGATCTGGAATGCACTACCTGGGAGAGTGGTGGAGGCAGATTCCATGGGAGTTTTAAAAAGAGAGCTGGATATATATTTGAAAGAGATGAAGTTACAGGGCTACAGAGATAGGACTGGAAAGTGAGACGAGCTGGGTAGCTGTTTCAGGAGCCAGTCCAGACACAATGAGTCAAATGGCCTCCTTCCATACTGTAAAATTCTATGATTCTAAAAAGATCAAAATTAGGTTTATGGACTCTTCTGATATTAACATCCTAAAGGGTAGACTGTGTTTTTCTCAACTGCTGATGAACTTGTTGTAAATGTGCAGGAATATGCAGATTGCAATCTCGCCAACTGCTTCAGTATTTATCCCTCCTTGTTTAAATTTCAGTATTATTGGAAGAGACTCTTGGCATTACACTCCATGTCTTTCTCATTCAAAACAAATCATTACTTTTCTTGTATCTCCGTTCCACCCAATGTTCTATATTTCAGATCTTTCCATTCAACTATTTCTCTCAGTTTTCCAGCATAAAGCTGACCTCTATCACCCTTGCTCTGCTTTCTTATTGATTCTCGGAACTCCTTGTTTTAGTTTCCACGTTATTTTAGTCGGAATATTAGCATTTCCACTTTCAGCATATTTCACAATCCTACATGTGTTTCATAGATCTTTTTGATGCAATTTTCCTGTCCAACCTCTTTGTTTGACCATTGGGAATTAGCCAAAATTAAAGCACACAAACACTTAGCTCAGTCATGGCCTGAGAAAATTTGAAAAAAAAGCTAAAGCAAAAACTGTTGAGAGTTGGTCTGGCACCCCCTCACCAGAGGTACCTCTGCTCTGGACTTTGATCTGTAGTTTTCTAAAATGTCATCACATTAATGCTAGTCTGCATCTCTGGGAGATCTTTATCACTCAATACTGCTAAGCTCTATTCACCTGCTCACTCCCCATGGGCTGGAAACCTTTATGTTTGGCTGAAAGTATCTTGTTAGTGTTATCCTACCCACTTGTTCAGTTCCATTACTCTTGTGCCAGTTTAAAAGAGATCCCAAGAGTCATGAGGTTTCCCTGTCAGTCTAGCTCCTTGTCCAAACATGAGTTATCTATCACAACAGACCAAGCTTTGTTGTCCCAAAGCAAACAGTTTCCAAATGGACAACTACATTGTTGCAGTTTGCCCATTGAAATAGTGAGAGGGCAATAACCTCACCATCTGCTGTAGTAATCAATACATTTGCTGGTGTTGTACTATCTCAGTAATGGTCAGATTTCAGCTAACCCCACCCAGATCCAGGCATCATTCCCTGGATCCAGCAGTCCACACTGAAAATACTAGCTGACTGAATTACTTTTTTCAAAAATTGTTTTAAAACCATAAGCAAGTTGAGGCAAGTTCATTTGCTGTGGCAAATGATGAAATAGGAAGATTGCTTCTCCATGATGTGGCCAGTGAAATTGTAAAGATATCCTTAACACAATTATGATCTAACCAAATATAGAGAGTCAAACTGCCTTTAAATTAGATCATGCTGGAATTGGCAGAACTAATAAAGTTGTATTGCACTTTTACTTAAGTATAATGCAAGTGTTTTTACAAAATGTTTGGTTATGTGACTACTCCAGGGAAATGTGGATAGAAACTTTCACAGCCACTCAGAATATGTTGACCGTGAGAGGTGGAGGTCACAGCATTTGTTACAGTTAGAAGTAGATGGGCCTAGAACACTACCCTAAGGCACTCCTATGGAGTTGTCCTGGAGCTGAGATGACTGACCTCAAACAACCACATTCTTTTGACTCCAACCAGAGAAAGATTGTCGCATGATTCCAGTTTTGCTACAGCTCCTTGATGCCACACAGTCAAATGCAGCCTTGATGTCAAGAGCAGTCACTCTCACCTCACCTCTAAAATTCAGTTCTTTTGCTTATGTTCGACCAAGGCCAGGAGGTCAGGAACTGAGTGGACTGGTGCAACCCAAACTGAACAGTTACTCCTTTGTACTGATCTGAGGAAGGGTCACCTGACCCAAAATGTTAACTCTGACTTTTTTTTCACAGATGCTGCCAAACCTACTGAGCTTTTCCATTAACTTTGTTTTTGTTCCTTTGTACATGCTGCTTTGAAAGTGCTGTTGACAGTTCTTCCATCAGTTTACTGATGATTGAGAGTAAACACTTGAACACTCCCACCTGCAAGTTCTCTTCAATGCCACTCACCATCTGACTTGGCAATATATTGCCATTCCAAATGGAGAAAAACTGCAGAAAGTTGCAACACAAAGGCACTTGGGGGATCTTGTGCACAAAACACAGAAAGCTAGTGCACAAATGCAACAAGTAATCAAGGAGGCTAATGGAATTATAGCCCTTATTTTAAAGGAGTTGGAGTATAACAGGAGTTATGAAGTCTTACTGCAACTGTACAAGGTGCTGACGAAATCACATCTGGAGCACTGTGAACAGTTTTGGTCCCCTTATTAAGGAAAGATATTTCTTTGGAGGCAGTTCAGGGAAGGTTCACTTGGATAGAGGGATTGCCATATGAGCAAAGGTTAAACTCTACTTATTGTGGTTTAGAAGAATGAGAGGTGATCTCCTTGAAACTCTCGTGTCTGGGGATATGCAGGCTAGGTGGATTAGCCGTGGGAAACGCAGGGTTATGGGAATAGGGTGGGTCTGGATGGGATGTTCTTCACAGGATTGGTGTGGACTCGATGGGCTGAATGGTCTGCTTCTTTTTTTTTAGAATCCCTACAGTGTGGAAACAGGCCCTTCAGCCCAACAAGTTCACACCGAACCTCAGAGCATTCCAACCAGACCCATTCCCCAAACCCACCTAATCTACATATCCCTGAACACTATGGGCAATTTAGCATGGCCAATCCACCCAGCCTGCACATCTTTGGACTGTGAGAGGAAACCAGAGCACCTGGAGGAAACCCACACAGACATGGGGAGAACATGCAAACTCCACACAGATAGTTGCCCAAGGGGGAAGTGAACCCAGGCCCCTGGCACTGTGAGGCAGCAGTGCTAACCACTGAGCCAATGTGCCACCCCTGCACTAGGGATTCTAAGAAAAATATTGAATTTTTTCAGGGGCTTGACAGGGTATGTACTGAGAGTATGTTTCCCCTCATGGGAGAGTCTAAGACCAGTTTGCATAGTCTTGGAGTAAAGGGGTACAAATTTAAGACTGAGATGAGGAGGAATTTCTTCTTGTAGGGGGTTGTGAATCTTTGAAATTCCTTGCTGCAGAGAGTTGTGGAGACAGAGTCCTTATGTATATATCAGACTGAGATAGATAGTTTCTTGATCAGTAGTGGTTATGGGGGAAGGGCAGGAAAGTGGATGTGGGGAATGCCAGATCAGCCATGGTCCTATTGAATTGTGTATCAGATTTCAGAGGCCAAAAGGCTTACTTATGTTCCTATTCCTTACAGTTCTTATAGCTCCTTCAGTGTCTTGGGGTCAAAATCTTGGAACCCTCTCACAAAAAATATTGTGGTCTACAGCAAATGGACTGCAGCAACTCATGAAAGCAGTTGATCGCTGTCTTTTTCTAGGGCAATTAGGGATGGGAAATTAATGTACATCCAGCCAGCAATGCCCATATCCCATAAAAATATTCTTTTAAAAATTGGGAGGCAATTGGCTGGGTTGCATTTTTCCTTTTTTGTGTGGACAAGACATACCTGTGCAATTTTCCATATTATCGAGTCAATGCCAATGTTATAGTTCTACTGGAACAGCTTGGCTCGGCATGCAGGAAGTTCTGCAGCACAAGTCTTCAGTTCTACTGCAGGAATGCTGTGAAGACTAATATTCTTGCACTGTTCAATGCCTTTAACCGTTCCTTGTTATCAATTAGAGTGAATCAAATTGGCTGATGACTGGCATCAATGATGCTGGGAACCTCAGGAGAAGATTAAAATTGATCATCCACTCAGCACATTTGACAGAAGATTTTCGCAATTACTTGTCTTGTCATTTGCACTGTTGTGCTGGGCTCCTACATTACTGAGGATGGGGATATTTTTGGATCTTCCCCCTGTTAATCATTCAATTGCCCACCAGCATTCATAACTGTTTATGAGATCACTTAGTTCCATCCATGGTTTTGTGTGAGGGAAGTCGAGTCTTATAAACTTGATTGAATTTTTTGAGGAAGTAACCAAGAAGATTGATGAGGGCAGGATGGTAGATATTGTTTGCTTGGACTTAAGTAAAACCTTTGACAAGCTTCCGCATGGTAGCATAATTAATAAAGTTAGATCACATGGGATTCAGGGTGAGCTTGCCAACTGGATACAAAATTCACTTAATGGGAAGAAACAAGGAATGATGGTGGAGAATTGCTTTTCGGACTAGAGGCCTGTGGCCAGTGCTGTTTCACTGGGATCTGTGCTGGGTCCACTTTTGTTTGTCATTTATATAAATGATTTGGATGAGAATATAGAAGGCATGGTTAATAAGTTTGTAGATGAAACCAAAATTGGTGATATAGTGGACAGTGAAGAAGGGTATCTATATTACAAAGAAATCTTTATTAATTGGCTAAATGGGCTGATGAGTGGCATATGGAGTTTAATTTGGACAAATGCGAGGTTTTGCATTTTGGTAAAACAAACAAGGGCAGGACTTTTACAATTAAATGAAGGGCCTTGGGTAGTATTGTAGAGCACAGAGACCTAGAGGTTCAGGTGCATAATTCCTTGAAGTTTGCATCACATAAAGATAGATGGTTAAGAAGGCATTTAGCATACTTGCCTTCATTGCTCAGACCTTTGAGTACAGGAATTTGAACTTTAAGTTGAGGTGGTATAAGATGCTGGTGAGGCCTCTAGTGCTGTGTTCAGTTCTGGTCACCCTGTTTTAAGAAGGATATTATTAAGCTGAAGATGTTTAAGAAGAGATTTACCAGGATGTTGCCAGGAATGGAGAGTTTGAGTTATAAGGAGAATCTGTACAGACTGGGACTTCTTTCACTTGGAGCGTAGAAGGTTGAAGGGTGACTTTACAGAGGTTTATAAAATCATGAGGGGTATAGGTAAGGTGACAGGTAGGTATCTTTTCCCTAGGGTGGAGAATTTCAAGTCAAGGGGGCCTATTTTTAAGGTGAGAAGAGAAAGATTTGAAAAAGACCTGTGGGGCAATTCTTTTACAGAAAGAGTGGGTTCATGTGTGAAATGAACTTCCAGAGGACATGGTGGATGTGGGTACAGTTACAATGTTTAAAAGACATTTAGGTAAGTATATGAATAAGAAATATTTGGAGAAATATTTGGGCCAAGCGTAGACACGTTCGGGATTATGGTCAGCATGGACTGGTTGGACCGAAGGATCTGTTTCTGTTCTGTATGACTCTATGACACCATCCTTTCACAAGTTTCTTTCACTGCTTAGTAGTCTTGCATTGTAGCTTTACCAAGTTGACACCTCATTTTTAAACATGACTGGTCCTGTTCCTGGCATGCCCTCCTGCATTCTTCATTGAACAAGAGTTGATCCTCTGGCTTGATGGTAGTGGTCGAGTAGTGGTAGGCCAGGCCATGAGGTTACATGAGGTTACAGATTGGGTTGGAGTATGGTTCTGCTGCTGATGATGGCCACAGTGCCTCATGGTTTTCCAGTCTTGAGTTGTTAGATCTGTTTGAAGTATACCCCATTTAGCAATGTAATAGTGCCATACAACACAAAGGAGGATATTCTCAATCCACAAGGACTGTGCAGTGGTAACTCTTAATGAAATTGTCATAGACAGATGTATCTTTGGCAAGCAAATTGGTGAGGATGAGGTCAAGTATGTTTTTCACTCTTGTTGGTTCCCTCACCATCTGGTGCAGACCCAGTTTAGCAGTAATGTCCTTTAGGACTGGACCAAATCGGTCACTAGTGGTGTTGTCGAGCCACTTTTGGGGTGGAGTCCTATGTACAGATTAGGTTCTAGGTCTTTGCCACCCTCAGTGCTTCTTCAAAGGGGTATTCAACATGGAGGAATACTGATTTATCAGCTGTGTGGAGGCGTGGGTGTGGCGTTGACTCTATGTAGTAGTCAGCAGGAGGTTTCTTTGCCCATGTCTGACCTGATGTCATGAGGCCTGATCGGTCAATGTTGGGAACTCCCAAGGTTACTTCCTCTTAACTGTGTACCACTGTACTGCCTCATCTGCTGGGTCTCCCAGCTAGTGGGATAGTTGGGTCATGACAGATGGTTGGTCCAGTTTCCTATTCTATTTTATATAACTGAAGGAATGCTTGTCACACATAGGTCAGACCAGGTAAGGGTGGCAGATGTAATCCTTAAAGTCTATTAGTGAACCAAATGGATTTTAAGCACAGTTGTTACCGTGACTAGCTTTTGAATTTCAGATATATTAACTGAATTTAAGTTCCACCAGCTGTAATGGTGGAATTGTCTTCAGAGTGGCAGAGGGCAGGAGTTAATAGTGCAATGATATTACCAACATACCATCAACACTGAGGTGGTAATTTTTCCAGTTAAGAAAATGGGCTTACTAAAATTTGACTGATATCCCAATTTTGGTGAAAACTCATTAAACTATCAAGATTCCAAATAACTGCTTCAAAATAAGTCAAAAGCAAGTTAGTGTCTGTGATAGTAAGGTATTGACATCACCATTTAAAGGAAATAGCTTTGCCACTTTACACCTCAGGGGTCGGTAGCAGTGCAGTTCAGTAAGAAACTCAGGGGATAAATTGATTTTACAACAACATTTTATAGACATTAATTTCAAAATGTCAGGTTTTCAGCTCCTAACAGGATATATGGAAAGATGGTTAAGTGATAGCAATCTGTCTGTGTATATATGTACACAAGACACCTGCGTTAGATACCTCAACCTATGTCCATTAAATTGCTTATATATCACAGATTATGTGTTATAAAATATATTTCATGATATAGTTTGTGAGATTGGTAGAATAAAAATGTGACAGTACTGTTAAGTTGCAAATCTTAAATATTTGACTTGTAACTAGTTAAGGCCTGACTGACCTGATTAAAGCTAGCTTGTGACTTGATGAAAGATCAACGTCTTCTTGTCTGATTGATGTAGTCCATTATTTTATGCTTGCAGTATTCTCAGGTTATCCAATTTATTTATTATCATAAGCTTTATCATAAATCTAAATTCCTGAGAGCTGCAGGATTTTTCTTATTTCATAGTTGAAATAGTTAAGGTGTCAATTAGCTAAAAATGCTGACAATAAATCTAATCTAATATAATCTGCTTTAATTGTTTATGTTTCTTTAATAATAACTATTTTGTAGTTCAATGATCAGCAACTTGAAAAATATTGAACAGCACCAGTAACTCCTCAGGATTCAATGTCAGCTGTTCTTTTATTAAAAAAAAGTTGCTCTTGTCGATATATAAAACCCATTTTGTGATCTTTAGAACATATTCAATTTGTGTGAATTTGGATAAGCAAAAACATATTGACATTGAAGACAATCCACAGAGGGTTCACGAGTTGATCAAGGTATGGAAGGACTCTCCTGTGGGGAGATGTTGAGTAGTTTGGGCCTGTACTCGTTGGAATATAGTAGAATCAGTGGTGACCTTAAGATTATTAAGGTGCTTCACAAGACTAAATATGAAGAGATGTTTACCATTTAAGGAGAATTTAGGACAAGCAGAAATAATCTCAGAATAAGGGGCTACATATTTAGGACAGAGGTGAGGAGATTATTCTTTCTCTCAGAGGGTAGTGAATCTGTGAAATTCTTTGCTGCAGAAAGCTGTCATTATGTCCATTCAAAGCTGAAATAGATTTTTAATCAGTAAAGTAATCTAGGGTTATGAGGAAAACGCAGGAAAGTGGAGTTGAAGATTATCAGATTAGCCATCATCTAACTGAATGGGGAGCAGACTCTAAGAGCCAGAAAGCCTATTTCCGCTCAGTGAACTTTGAATTTAGCAGATTTCATCAAAAAAGATTACTGGATATGACTTAGAATCCAGTCTACATAACACTGAAACAACACCTTCGTCAGACAAAATTGGCAAGAAGTGTTGTCTAAATATTCACACTTAAATCAATCTCTTTTTCTTTTGACTTCAGTACTGTTCCATATATAGTGATATTCAACTGCATTTCCTTCCTTTAACTGCATTTTGAATGCTGCTGCAAAATGCTGCTAATGCTTTTCAACTCAACTAAATGCAATTTTCAACAATATTTTAATAATTAAAATGTATCTAGTAATCCTCAAACAAATGGCAATGCAAGCCATATTTTGGAAGTTTTTGAAGGATGGATTTATGCAAAACCAGGTTCTATTGACATGCCAGAAACATTGATTTGTGCACCAAAGTCCTAAAAACTAGAACGGTTGAATTTGAGTAAGGAACTATCCTTTCAAACATATATCATTCCCTTATTATTTGTAATTGGATTCTCATTAAATCATAGAATAAATGTTTGGTAGTATGGAACATGAATATTGCTCAAAAAGACACATTTTATCAAAGCATTTCATTTTACCCTTATCAGGACAATTAGCAACAATACCAATTCAAGGAGAAAACCAACATTCATATTGCATAGAGGAGAGTGCTGTTTGACGAGTGAATTCTGATAGATGAAGGAATTACCATGAAGAATGCACAGATTAACGTTGATTGACAGTAAGCCCCATCTCTGTAATGGCTATGAGCTCACACGCGTTAACAATTTTGTGCCATTAATTCATTTATTTTGTTCTAAATACTACTCATATTTAAGTAAAGAACCATTAATGTTGTCTGTTTCCTACTTTTTTATCTCTTTGATCCTATTTGTTTCTGCCGCTGTCTCAGACCATCATCCAATCCCATAGCACTTCACCCACTTCCGCAACATCTTGCGCCTTCTCCAGTCCCTCACCACTACACCCAATACCTTCTCTCACTCCCCCAGCTTCTCCTCCACATCCCCAGCATCTCTCTCACTCCTCAGTTCCTCCACCACACTCCTTGTGCCTCCCTCAATCCCCAAACTCCTGCTTCACTCCACCAGCTCCTTCTCCACACCCCAAGTACCTTCCTCACTAACCCAACTTTTCTCCCACTCCCCCAACATCCCATAATCCCTCAACACCATCCTCCATATCAGCTTCTAACCCACTGCTCCAGCACCGTCTGACAACCTCAGCATCTCCTCACTACCCTGCCTCTCCCCAAACTTGTAGCCCCTCTCTCTTTCCTCAGCACACATTCCTGCTCCAGCTCTTTTCCTCTCTCAGGTTCCTCTCTGTAGTGATTGGAACCAGAGGACCACGTTGACTATGAGATCCTTGATTGGGGTTGTTAATCTGGGCCAATCAGGAAGCCCTGGCTGACCAATATTAACAGGGGATTCAGAATCTCCTCAGTTCAGTGGTCTGACTCCAAGCTGGCTGGCCAAAGCTAGTGTACAGTGCACAAGTAAATAAAGGATGACTTGGTGACAGGATACTGGCCCCTACACAGTTATTTCTGTGGCACTGGGAGAAAACAGTACATGCCTGAAGAACATTCACCCTCAAAAGTTATCTTGGAATGAGTATTTCTGGCATCATGCCAATTATTTGGGAAGACTGACTTGTTGATCCTTCTGTCAAAGACTGGGCCCAGTATGTGGAAAGAATGCAATATCTTTTCGGGCAAATGACATTGGGGCAGATGAAAAGAAATGAGTAATCCTTCTGACTGCTTGCGGACCCGCAGCGTTTTCAGTTATAAAGGGCTTAACTTTGCCAGAGGAACCAGACACTAAAACCTTCTAAGAGTTGACAGAGTTAGTTAAGGAATATTATGATGCCAAATCTCCTAAAATTCTGAGACGCTATTGATTTATTCAACTGTTAGAGAACCAGGGGAATCCATATTGGGATTTTTGACAAGGTTAAGATGGCTGGCAGAGGCATGTGATTTCAGTTAACCCTGAATGAGATGCTGAGAGACCATTTGGTATGTGGGATTAATGATGTAACCATGCAGAAGTGCCTACTAGCTGAAGTCCAACTGTACTTCAAACAGGCACTACAACAGGCTTTGTCATTAGAAAATGCGGCAAATGGAGCGTGGAAGCTACAGGGCATCCCAAAAGAAGTGGACACTCTCAAGTGTCTGACTGAGCTTGGGGGACATGTAATCGCAGAGCCTCATGCAGGGCATATCCTGAGCAGAGGGACCCTCGGCCAACCAACAGCAGAAACCCACACAATGCCATGTCTTGGCCAAATGGCTACAACGTTCTTCAGGATCTGGGTCAGCAAGCCATTGTAGTTGCTGTTAGTATGCAGACTTGAGACAGCAAAGGAGTCCGGCAAGGCGTGACTTGAGTAAGAAAACTTATAGGCCAGTGCCCAGGAGAGTGCACATTCTGGGAAGTCCCCCTACATGTGGGTTGGAACAATTAAATAGTTTAGCGACATTCAAATCAGAATCAATTAAAATTAATATTTGGTTAAATGTTCACCCAGTTCCCATGGAGGTCAATACTGGCACAGCTGTATCTGTGGTTGCAGAACCTGTCTTTAACAAGATTTGCTTGGAATTCCAATCCTTAAGTTTGTGCAAGACTTCAGCCAGGCTAAGAACATACACTGGGGAACTGTTGCAGATTAAGGATATGACTTCGGTTCCAGAACCAGTTGGTGCAGTTACCACTGACGGTACTAAGAGGCTTTGGCCCAAGCATATTGGGGCAGGAATTGGTTGAGGAAGATTCACCTAGATTGGCTCAACATTTTTCAATCAGAAAATGGCTGCCTAAGTGAAGTCCTAGTGAAATACCCAGGAGTTTTTCATGAAGGGCTTAGGACTATGAAAGGGGACAAAGCCACTTTACATGTTGACCAGGTAGCAATTCCCCAATTTTGAAGGGCCTGCCCAGTGTCATTTGCCTTACATGCAGAAGTAGAGGAGGAAATCAGGAGGTAGGAAAGCAAAGGAATCATCAAACCAGTGCAGTTTGAGGAATGGGCAACACTAGTCGTACCGATTGTGAAGCCTGATGGCTCAGTTTACCTTTGTGAGGATTTTCAGAAAATGGTAAACCACTTCTTGCAACTGGATAAATACCCAATCCCTTGCATAGGGGACTTGTCCACAAAGTTGTCAGTGGGCTGTCCTTTATGAAGCTGGACACAAGCCATGCCTACCTGCAATTGTGACTAGATGAGGAGTCCCAGAAGTATGCCACAATTAATACTTCTAAGGGTTTGTACCAATATACGAGATTGCCATTTGGGGTATCATCAGCAAGTGCCCTTTCCAACTGGACCATGGAGTGTATTTTACAAGAGCTGCCCTAGGTCGCCATTTATCTGGATGACGTGCAAATAACCAGGAAGACCAATAAAGACCATTTGGAGAACTTGGACACAGTGCTTAAACATTTCTCCCAGGCAGGTATATGCCATAGAAGAGAAAAATGTGTATTCCAGGCACTCTAAGTGACCTACTTGAGTTACAGAGTCGACAAAATCGGGTTACGCTTGTTGGAAGGTAAAGTGAGAGCAAGCTCCCACGTCTGTACAGGAGTTTAGGTTTTCCCTTAAGTTAGTGATTTATTACAGAAAATTCATACTTAACCTGACACCTAATCTTGGCACCCTTACCCCTGCTATTGGAAAAGTGTCAGCCTTGGAAATGGTAGTTTCGCTAAGAAGTCGCCTTTAGGGAAATGAAAAAGCAGCTGTTGTCATCCAAGGTGTTGGTGCACAACGATCCGAAGTGTGGGTGGTGCTGATATGTGATGCCTCCCCATACGGTATTGGAATAGTGTTGGCTCACCGGTGGTCCAATGGAGAGGAACACCTAATAGCATTTGCTCCCCAGACTCTGGCTGATGCCGAGTGCAAATATGCCCAGATAGAGAAGGGAGACTTGGTGGCTATCTTTGATGCAAGGAACTTCCTCCAATACTTTTCTGGGTGGGAATTTGTCATAGAAACAGATAACAAACCCCTGCTAGGGCTGCTGCAGGAAGACAAGGCAGTGCCACCCATAGCTTCCAGTAGAATTTAGTGGTAGGCCCTTATTCTCAGCGCCTACAAGTTAGAATGCTGTCCAGGAAGCCAAGTGGCTTATGCGGATGCCTTGAGCTTCCTCCTACCGGCAGATACTACACTGGTGGTGCCTCCTCTGGGAGATACTGTTCTGGTTTTAAACTTTCTAGACACCTTTCTGGCTACTGCTGACAATATCTGATCATGGACACAAAATAATCCAGGCTTGACAAAATTAAAACAGCTGATGGTAATGGGGGAAACAGAAGGGCCATTTCAACCAGGACTGAAACCTTTCTGGACCCGGTGAGACCAAATCACTGTTCAGAATGGCATATTATGGGGAGCAAAAGTGATTGTCCCGAGTAAAAGTCGCCACAAGATGTTGGCTGAACTCCACCAGGGTCATCCAGGGATTTCCAAGATGAAGTTGCTGGCAAGAATTTATGTCTGGTGGCCAGGGTTGAATGCCAACATAGCTGCATTACTGGGGCAATGGTCAGAGTGCCAATAAGGAAAAAAATTATTGCTAGCGGTGCTCCCAAATTTGTGGGAATGGCTAGCTAAACCCTGGATTCAGTTCATGTCGACTGTGCTGGTCCTTGCGTCGGCTCAGTTTTCCTGGTCATTGTGGATGCTCATTCAAAGTGATTGGATGTGCATAAAGTTCAATTGGCAAACTCAGGGATTACAAATGAGAAGCTGTCATCATTGCTCACGATACACAGACGCCTGGAAGTATTGGTCACAGACAATGGGATGTCATTTGCCAGCAGAGAATTTGAGTATTTCCAACAAGGACAGCTCGACACCATCCATCGTCCAAAGGTCAGGCGAAAGGAGTGGTTCGGTCATTGAAGGCAGGCTTAATGAGGCAGCCTACAGTGTTACTTGATACCAAAGTGTCCCAGTTCCTGTTCAATTATAGGACCAACTCCCACGCAATAACAGGGATAGCTCCAACAGAGTTGCTGAGTCGGTGAAGACTCCACATCAGGTTAAACCTGATATTTCCAGACCCAGGGGTGGGGAGGGGAGGGGGAGGATTAAATGACAGTATGAATGCTAATGCTGACCACATGTCTCCTCTAAATAAAACAGACAACTTAATTTCTGGGACAAAGTTTGGTGCCGGAACCATGGAAATAGCCCTGTATGGATATGAGACGAGGTGGATGCAAGGTCAGGTCCTGTGACTTACAAAGTTTGAGCAGGTGAGGTGGTCCTGAACAAACATATACCTCACCTGAAATCTCACAAATGGGGCAGGACAAAACATACGTAGTCCCTCAAATTGGCCAGAAGGCCTATCAGAAATCGTAAGATTTTCCCCTCCGTCTAGTGTTGAGAAAACCTTGGAGTCCAAGATGGAAGCGGCCTCGATACCATTACTGCAGGAAGAAGAGGAGGAAACTCTCCTGAGATGCTCTGGATGCAGGAGATAGTCTACGGTCAGGTACACATAACCTGTGTATTAGTCCAAATTAGAGGAGCTGGACCTGGGGTGAAAACACCACAGGAAAAGCTACAAGAGAAAGGCCAGGCCCACATCTCCAGACTTA
Source organism: Rhincodon typus (assembly GCF_021869965.1). NCBI lineage: Eukaryota > Metazoa > Chordata > Chondrichthyes > Orectolobiformes > Rhincodontidae > Rhincodon > Rhincodon typus. The sequence continues at coordinate 66,015,190 of NC_063337.1, forward strand.
GTGGGGGAGCGATGTAGTGATTGGAACCAGGTGGACCTCGTTGACTAAGAGAACCTTGATTGGGGTTGTGAACTTAGGCCATTCAGGAAGCCCTGACTGACCAACATAAACAGGATATTTAGCATCTCCTCAGTCCTGGGGACTGACTCCAAGCTGGCTGGACACAGCCAATGTACTATGCACAAGTAAAATCCGGGTGACTTGGTGATGGGATACCAGCCTCTGCGCAGTTATTTCACTCTCCCACTCATCCAACACCTGCCCCACTCCACCAACAACTGCCCAGCTCCCATAGTACCTTCCCTATTACCCAGGCTCCCAAATCCCCAGCAACTCACCCAATACTGTCTCCCCCATACCTAAAGTTAGTACCCCCTCTTCTAGCACCTATCCTACCCACCCACACCACTCCCCATGTGCTCCACTTCCCTTGACCCTCCCTTACTTTCCTAATCTCTCATCAACAGCCCAGTCACTTTCTCATGAGGTCAAGTTTCCTGGACGTACATTGTATATAAAATAATGTAGAGGATATATTTATGCATCACAAGAACTTTCATTCCATCAATGCAAATTTATGCATGTGTTTAACTGATTCCTGGGGAACTGCAATGATGCTCTTATACTGCATGTCCAAGCTCCCTCGCCTCATGGGATCTGCAAACTGACTTGACAGGTGACTGCCAGGAAACAAATGATACACTTTTCAAACTTGGCTGAAGACACCCATGAGAAATTCAATCACTGAAGCCCAAATGTGATACAGCCAATAATCTGCCAATCAGATATGACACTGTACAAGTTCAAGATGCACATAAGCTTCCTAGGCAGATATTGAGGCTGCTTTCAGTGCTCATCTACAAGCAAAATGATCGCTGCATGCTGTGCTCTGCACAACACTGGGTGGCAGTAAGGTTTGGAGCTGACAAAGGAACAAGGTACCAAGAACACGTTGTTTGCCGCCAAGTGCAATGAAAAGTAGGAGAAAGCCCAATGCAGCACCAGCTGCTGCCTGGGGTGCAAAGAATTTCTCTAATGCAGTAAGGATCACCACTGGACCAATGGTCACATCCAAAACTAATGTCTCTTGCACCTCACTTCCAAGCCATCCCACCTTAATCTCATTCTAACAAAACAATCCTGTACACAATCATCTTATTTATATACATTACTGACTGGTCCTTGTTAATTCATATTCATCAACAAGCAATTGAAAGGCGAGCTGTACATTTATATTTCATATAATGTGTATTTTACATATTGTATATTTATATGAGTACACATATTTGTTGATGCGAACTGAGAAGCCTTGGGTAGATTCAATGCCACCATTATTATTGACGTAAGACAATTTTACTGAGGCCAAGTGGGGAAGGGATACACACACGAAGTCTTAGGGTGCATTCTTGAGAAACAGAATTTGTTTTCAACATAATATCTAAGTAGCTGGTTACATTACTGCTGCGATATATGTGAGACTTTTGTGAGATTACATGTTAAACATAAGAGTTCTGAGGAAGGGTCCGCTCGACCCGAAACATTAACTCTGATTTCTCTCCACACATGCTGTCAGACCTGCTGAGCTTTTCCAGCAACTTCTGTTTTTATTTCTCTTTTATTAATTATTTGGAGATGTTATCACACAACCAAACAGCATTTTTCCCTACTCCAAATCACCTATGGAACTTTTCACCTATTATCCACCACCACTAAATTACCCATGTTTCCAACTCACCAGATTACATGCAAAGCCCATTAAGGGCAGTTCAGACTACCAAAGGGAGAGGTAGGGAGAGAGGGAGGATGCTAAATCAAAATGGAGTTGGACAAGGAAATAAGGCATTCCACTCCCTGTGGTGCATACCTTTCTCTAAAAGCATTGAGAGTATTGAGGGATGTTGCATACTCCTTCTCCAACAACACCCAGGCACGAATGTAGCTGTGGAAGAGGGGCAGACAGTCAGCAATTATGACCCCTCCACTGCCCTCTGTCTGGGCTTATGAATGGCCAACTTGGCCAGGTCCACAAACAGACCCACAAGGAAAAGTCCTCCAAGTTCCCACAACCCTCTACACTGGATGCCCAAATATCAGAAGCTGGGGCTGAGGGGCAACCAAAAGCACAACAAAAGACTTTTCTAATAACTGAAAGGGCGTGCAGCCACCCATACCCCAGACACAGTCCTTTATGATATAATGGGTGGAGCTAATCTCATGATGTCAGTTAACCCTTTCCGGAACTAACTGCCTTGTACATCAATCACCAGTCACTGACAGGAGGCAACATTGGAAAATGTTGCAAAGGAATACATTATGTGAATTTGAGTAACAAATGTAAATTTAATGGCATTATATTTCCTCAAATGCTCACGTGTTATTGTGCACAATTCCTCTTGCTCCTAACCCTGCTACATGATGCATTCCCTTGTGGCTCCAGCTGCACCAGAGGCAGGATGCACAACTGTTCAAATGTTCCTGGTCAATAACTGCTGTGCCTTGAAGCAAGTTTTAAACAATTCTCTTTCATAGCGAGGCAGCCTGCATTACTTGCATTCTCTACTCCAGCAGAAGAGAAATTGTCTCCAGTAAATCAAGTGAACACTTGTGGTATTAGTTAACTTTACATCATTGTTTGGAGTTAGTATCTGGCTCAACTGAAAGATTAAGTTTCTACAGAAGCAAGTCCGCTTTGAATAGTAGCAACATTACTGGTAATGAGCACCCGCTGTCATACAGAAAGTGCCTCTCTAGTTCTGAAAGGGATACCTAATATGTATTCTGATGGCAACAATGGCTTCATTCTTCAAGGATTATTGTAAATGCATTGTTTCTTATATAGTCTATGTTCTACTCATGAAGAATATGTTGGAATGCATCATTTGGTCTGATTTAACTGTAGAAATTCAGTACTGGTCAAGTGTATCAAGATGAACATCTAATATCAAACTGAGCTTTCCAACTTCTAATAGAAATAACCTATTCCCCAGATGGCTCACAAGAAGTCAGCATCTCCTCCTCCTGCTATATCTGTACAGACAGAGAACAAGATTTATCCACTTTATTGCACCATTTATAGATTTAAGCCCACACATATTATAAATAGAAAGCAATTGTCTCTTCCTCAGAGTGTTCGGTATTCATGTTTAAGAAGGCATCTCGTCTAGGCTGAGTGAATGATCAGTTCAACTGACCAAACTTTAGAATTCCGCCAGTTTTTTTGTATAATTTGTCTGTGATAGCCTGATACAATTAATTGGGAAAGGACTAACACTCGTTCATCGTCTTATTCCATGCTTCTCTATTTAACTGTAGCCAGAGAACCACTTCCAATAGTTTCTGTTTCTGCTTCCACATTTTTACCTTTGCAGCCCCAAGGATGTGTCCTTGGCCCCTTCCTTTTTCTCGTTTATATAGTGTCCTCAGTGAATTTATCTAAAATCATAGCATTGATTTTTCCACATATGTTGATGGTACTGAGCTTTACCTTATTACCACCTGTATCAATTTTATTACTGCTACCAAATCATCAGATCATTTATCTGGTATCCAGTAATGGATGAACAGAAATCTCCCCCAACTAAGTACTGGGAAGTCTGAAGTCATTGTTATCTGTCTTCACTCTAAACTCCCTCCTTGACCAACTGTCTTCATCCCTCTCCCTGGCAACAGACTTGATGAATTAAGCCAATGTGTTTGATTTGATTTGATTTATTATTGTTACATGTACCTAGGTACAGTGAAAGGCTTTGTTTTGTTCGCAGTACAGGCAGATCACACCAAAATAAATTGCATTACGGTAAATAGAACAGAGCAAGGAAGGTACACAAAGAGCAAAATGAATATTAATTTCAAAATTTGAAAGGTCCATTCAGAAGTCTAATAACAGCAGGGAGGAAGCTGTTCTTGAATTTGTTGGTTTGTCTGTTTAAGATTTTGTATCTTCTACTTGACGGAAGACATTGGAAGAGATTATAACTGGGGTGGGAGGAGACATTGATTATGTTGGCTGCCTTCCCGAGGCAGCAAGAAATTTAGATGGAGTCAATGGATGGACGGTTGGCTTGCATGCTGGACTGGATTGTGTTCACAACTCTGTGTAGTTTCTTATGGTTCTGGGCACAGCAGTTGTCATACCAAGCTATGATGCATCAGGGTAGAATGCTTTCTATGGTGCTCAATAAAGTTTGTAACTTTGTAACCTCAGTGTCATATTTAACTCAATACTGAGTTTCCCAATTCTTATTCATGTCATCACAAAAATCACCTATTGCCAGCTTTGTGACATCAACCATCCATGCCACACAAATGCCGGGCAATGACCATCTCCATCAAGAGATAATCTAACCACCTACTCAAGACATTTAATGACATTACCATCACTGAATTTCCCATTATCAACATCCTTGGGATTACCATTGACTAGAAACAGCTGGAGTTGCCACGTAAATACAATGGCTATAAAAGCATGTTAGAGGCTGGGAATCTTGAAGTGAGTAACTCACCTCCTTACTCCCAAAGCCTGTCTACCATCTACAAGGCACGAGTGATGAATGTGATGGAATACACCTCAATTGCTTGGATGATTGCAGCTGCAACATCAGTCAGGAAGCTTCTTACCATCCAGGACAAAGCAACCCACTTAATTGGCACCACATTGATAAAAATTGACTTTGTCCACCACAGACACTCCACAGCAGCAGTGTGTGCTAACTACAAGATGCACTGCAGTAACTCACCAATGTTCCTCAGACGGCACCTTCCATGACCACTTCCATCTAGAAGGACAATTGCAGCAAATACATGGGAACACCACACCTGCGATTTCCTCTCCAAGCCATTCACCATGCTGACTTGGAAATATATCTCCATTCCTTTAGTGTCACTTGTTCAAAATCCTGGAATTCCCAACACCAAATGAAAGAAGATCAGTTAGCTGGAATGATAGTTGAGGGTGCAGAGTGATGCCAACAGTGTGGGTTCAATTCCTGCACCAGCTAAAGTCACATTGAATGTTCTGCTTTCTCAACCACACCCCTCTCCTGAGGCATGTTGACCCTCAAGTTAAACTCATCTTCAGTCATCTTTCTCTGGTGAGAGAGCAGCTCTATGGTCTGCTGGGACTGTGGCAATTTTACCAAACCTTTGCACCAAAGAGACTGCAGCAGTTCAGGAAGGCAGCTCACCAGTGCCTTCTCATGGACAACTATGGATGGTCAATAAATGCTGGCCGAGCCAGAAATGCCCATGTCTCAGGAATAAGTTAAAAAACACTTGGCCCTTCATTTAGATCATATGCTGCTGAAGCTTTGTTAACTCCAGATTCAACTATTTCAATGCACACTTGGCTGTTCTCTCATATAGTACCTTCCATAAACTCAAGGCTAACCAAAATGCTACTGACCATTTTTAAGTCACAGCAAAGTTTGTTTCCAAATCACCCCTGTGCTGACTGACCTACATTGGTTCCCAGAAAGCAATGCCTTCATTTTAAAATGATCATTTTTGTTTTTAATTCTATACATGGCCTTGTCACTCCTTATCTTTGTGATCTCATCTGAGTCATGGTCTAGGAGAAGTGCAATTGAGAACTGACGGAGGAAGGAAGTGTGGCTGTTGTACAGACATGCACAGCATGCCACATGCACAACATTGCACATGAGCTAGAAGTTTAGTGAAAGCTCTTTCTATTCTTGTGTTCTTGTCTAATGTCTACTAAACCAGCTGTATATTTTAAAAATCAAATATGGTGCTTTAGAACCCAAAGTGAACATAGTGATTTGCTGAGATTAGCTGATTATTGTTCTACTCTAGATTTGATGACATTCTGATGATCCATGATTTGTGGGCCTATTATAGACATGACAAATCAGACAGTTCATTGAAAGATGATCAGGGCCCTCATTTGGATGTATTAATGAGGAGCCCACCAATTTAATACAGACATCTTTCCAGTTTGGAATTGAGTAGCCAGACCACCATCAGGGTATCTCCTGTTCACTGAATATAGTTTCTTGAACATCATCTTTCAAATATCTATTTTCCTGTACAATACATTTCAATTAGCATTTAATTGTCAGAGTCATAGAGACCTACAGCGCAGAAAAAGACCCTTTGGACTATCATGTCCACGCCGGTCAAAAGCAACCACCTAACAATTTTAGTCACATTTTCCAGCATTTGGTTCCTAGCCTTGTATGCCTTTGCATCATAAATACACATTTAAATACTTCTCAAATGTTATTAGGGTTTCCACCTCTACCACTTTTACAGGCAGTGAGTTCCAGAATCCCATAACTATCTGGGTGAAAAATGACTTTCTCACATTCCCTTTAAACCACCTGTCTCTTACCTTAAATCCATTCCCTGTGGTCATTGATCCTTCCAACAAGGGGGAAGGTTTCTTCCTGTATACCCTATTTATACCCCTCATAATTTTATATTTCTCATTCATGTCTCCCCTTAGTCTCTTGTACTCTAAGGAAAACAACCCCAGTCTACCCAATTTCCCTTTAAATCTCATGCTCCAGATGAGGCAATATCCTGGTAAACAGCCCCTGCATCTTCTCCAGTGCAATCACTTCTGTCCTACAAATTGGATTCCAGAAATGCACTCAGTACTCAAGCTGTGATCTAACCAACATTCCAGCACAACGTCCCTGCTCTAAGAAGTCTATGCCTCAGCTAATAAAGGCAAGTATACAGTATGCCTTCTTCACCACCTTATCTATGTATCCCTCAATCTTAAGGGACCAATGGACATACACACCCCAAATCTCTTGTATCCACAGACTACATTCATTATGTATCCACTCACCTTGTTTGTTCTGCCCAAGTGCATCACCTCACATTTATCTAGTTTGTATTACTTCTGCCACTGATAAGCCAATGTGATCAGCCCATCCTATTCACTATTTACCCCACCATCAATTTTCACATCATCTGGGAATTTACTGAATAACCATCCCACATTCAAGGATAAATCATCCATATAAACCACAAAGAGCAGGGGGCCCATCACTGATTCCTGCAGAATCCCAGAGGACATAGATTTTCAGTCACAAAAACAGCCTTTGACCATCAACTTCTTCCTGGAACTCAGCCAATTCTGCGTCTAGTTTGCCAAATTTTCTTGGATTCCATGAGCACCCACCCTTTGATACCAGTGTCCTATGTAGGACCTAATCGAAAACCTTGCTGAAGTCCAAGTAGACTACATCAAAAGTGTTGTTCTCATTAACACATCTAGTCACCTCTTCGAAAAATTCAATCAAGTAGGTCAGACATGACCTCCCCCTAACAAAACCATTCTGATTGTTCTTATTAATCCCTGCCTCTTTCAAGTGCAAATTAATTCTGTCCCTCAAAATTCTTTCCAATTTTCCCCACCACCCAGATTAGATTGACTGGCCAGTAGTTTCCTGGTTTATCCCTTGCTCACTTTCTGAATTGGCTGTTGCCACATTGGCAATTCTCCAGTCCTTTAACATCTCTCCTGTGGTCAGGAAGGAAGTTGAAAATTACCCTGCTGTTTTAACATAGCCAGTGTATGCTTTTTATCTATGGGTAATAGTGATAGTCATTTTAAAATCTATTTGTGAATTAGGAGCATGGTTAGGTCCCTTCAGCTTAGTCCATCATTCAATAAGATCATAGTTTGTCTGAAAACTTCATATTGCCATCAACCCCAATAACCTTACAGCCCTTTGCTTATCATGAACCTATGTGCCTCAGCTTTAAAAAGTTTCAAAGCCTCTGCTTTCACTGCCTTTTGAGGTAGTGAGTTCTAAAGATTTGCAACCATCAAGAGAACAATGTTCATTTCATCTCTATCTTAAATGGTGACCCCTGATTTTTAAACAGTGATCCCTAGTTCTAGATTCTTCCATTTCAGGAAGGGTTTTTATCCAGATTTATCCAGTCAAGACTCCTCAGAATCTTATTTATTTCAGTGAATTTGACTATTTTGATTCTAAACTCCAGTGGATATAAGCCTAGTCTCTCCTACCTTTCATTAATGACAAACTGCCCATTCCACATACAAAATATCCAGGTAACTTTTTCATAAATCACTGGGGCAGATGAATTGCGTCTTCAGCTGATAAAGGAAACCAGGGAGGGAATAATGGAAGCTCAATTTCTAATCCTTACTAGATACAGATGAGGGACTTAACCCCAACCCTAATGCAAACATTGTACCATTATTCAAACTGTTTTGTGAGGAATAGATCAAATACTAATAGACCGGTGAGTCTGATTTGGGTGGTGGAAAAATTTCTGGAATTTATATTAGAAAATAGGACTCATTGTTATTTGTAGAGGCATGGATCAATCAGGTATAGTCAGCATAGCTTTGTTAAGGAAGGTCACAACTTATTAACTTAGATTAATTTTTTGAGGAAGTGACAAGAAAAATTAATGAGGATAGGGCAGTAGATGTTGTCTACATGGATTTTCTTAAAATATTTTACAAAGTCACTTTTGTCAGACTGGTCAAAAAATTTAAAGCCCAGTGGAATGTGACAAGTTGGATCCAAAATTGGCTCAGTGACAGGAAGCGAAGGGTAATTGTCAAAGGATGGTTTTTGCAAAAAGAAAAGAGTTTCCAGTGATGTTCCACAGAGCTCAGTGCTGGGCATCTGATTATTTTTGATATATATGAATGATTCAGAGTTAAATAAGAAGCATAATTGAGACATTTGCAGACAAAAAACCTGGCTACATAGTTAATAGTGAAAAGAATGGCTGTCAACTGAAGGATAATATCAATGGTTTTGTTGAATAATTGAAAGTGGCAATGCAATACAATCTGGGAAAGTGCATGATTATACATTTAGGGAGGATAAACAAAGCAAGGGAATACACAATAAATGGAAAATTTTTGGAAGGATTAGAGGAAGTGAGAGACCTTGGAGTTTATGTTCACAGGTTCCTGAAGGTAGCAGAACAATTATTCAAGGTATATAGAATGCTTTCCTTCACTGGGTGAGGTATTGAGTACAACAAACAGGGATATAATGCTGAAAACATACAAGACATCAATGTTATCGTCTCAACTGATGTTACTACTGGACAAGTCAGATCCCAGAGTGAAATCTGGCTTAATAGATAATTTAATTTTCATTTAACATGGTGGCCTTTCACTGTAACATAAGCACATAAGGCTATAGATTTGGATTTAATAATAAAATAGAAGTTTATTGAATAAAAGGGTCACCAAGGTTGGAGGATTTAAGCTACAGGGAGAGGCTGAATAGGCTGGAGCTATTTTCCTAGGAGAATCAGAGACTGAGGGGTGACCTTATAGAGGTTTATAAAATCACGAGGGGCATAAATAGGGTAAATAGCCAAGGTCTTTTCCCCGGGATAGGGGAGTCCAAAATTAGAAGGTAGAGGTTTAAGGTGAGAGAGTAAAGATTTAAAAGCGTCCTAAGGGACAACCTTTTCACACAGAGGGTGGTGCATGCATGGAATGAGCTTCCAGAGGAAATGGTGGAGGCTGGTACAATTACAACATTTAAAAGGCATCTAGATGGATATATGAATAGGAAGGGTTTAGAAGAATATGGGCCAAATACTGGCAAATGGGACTAGATTAATTTAGAATATTTATGGATGAGTTGGACTGAAGGGTCTGTTTCCATGCTGTACAGTTCTATGACTGTATGACTCTAAAAGAAATGAAAATAAAATAAAGTAAATCAATCTAATGAAATATAACATAATTTGAAGAATTTCAAAACACATTTAGAAAGGCAAGATTTGATCAGGGATAGTCATTGTGGCTTTGTCAGAGAAAGGTCATGCCTAACAAATCTGGTGTTTCCAGGAGGTGACCAAGTGTTTGAATGAGAGTAGGGCAGTTGTTGTACTTTAAATGGATTTCAGCAAGGTATTTGACAAGGTCCCACATGCAAAACTGATAAAGAAGGTAAAAGCTCATAGGATCAAGGGTAACTTGGCATTACACTCAAAATTGGTTCTAATGACAAATGACAGGGAGGATGATGGTAGAAGGCTGATGGTGTGACTGGAGCCTGCTGTGCAGAGGCATGCCTCATGCATCAGTGTTAGGTCCCTTATTGTTTGTGATATTCATAAATGATGCACATGAGAATGTTGGTGGTGTGTGGGGTTAGGGGGATAATGAGAAGAAAATTTGTGGATGACACCATGATTGTCCATGTGTTTGGCAGTGAGGAGGAAGGTGTTAGGTTAAAAGAGGATATAAGCGGGTTGGTCAGATGGGCATTTCAGTGGCAGATGGAATTTAATCCTAATAAATGTGAGGTGATGCACTTTGGAAGAAGGAATAAAACAAGGGAGTACTCTTTGAATAGCAACACATGAGGAAGCTCAGAGAAACAGAGAAATCTTGAGGTGCTTGTCCACAGATCCCTGAAGGTAACAGGACATGTTCATTGAGTAGATAAGAAGGCATCGGGAATGCTTGCCTTTATCAGTCATGGCGTGAATTATAAGAGCAGCAAGGTCATGTTGGAGCTGTACAGAATCTTGGTTAGGCCACAGCTGGAATACTGTGTGCAGTTACAGTCACCATGCAATGGGAAGGATGTGATTACCCTGGAGAGGGTGCAAAGGTGGATGTTACCTGGGATGTTGCCTTTGAAGAGAGATGGATAAGCATGGGTTATTTTCCCTGGAGCAGATTGGAGGGGGAACCTGATACAGCCATGTAAGAGCATAACGGGCATGGACAGGGTGAACAAGTGTTCTCCTTAGTCGAAGGGTTAATAAAAATTGGTTATAATTTTAAATTGAAAGACAACTGGTTTAGAGGGCATTAGGGGAAAATGCTTCACCCAAAGGATGGTGGAGTTCTTGAATGCGCTAGCTAGGAGGGTAGTCGAGGTGGGAAATCTCATAACCTTTAAAAACAACTTGGATGAACAGGTGAAGTGTTATACCATTCATGGCCATGGGTTTAATGCAGGAAATTGGGGCTAGTGATGGTAGTCATGTATTTTTGGAGGCTCAGACTCAATGGGCTGAAGGACCTCTACTGTACTGTATGATTCTATGAAAAATAACCTATATTCCTTTAGGAAAACACTCTAACAAAAATTATTTAATATATATAAATCACAAACCTTTCATCTTACTGTTTAGGCCCTCATACTCTTTACTGAAACCCCTTTACTCACCCAACTCCCAGCACTCTGAGCATAAGTCAAAGTTTTGTATGTAGTTCTGGTCGCTAGATTACAGGAAGGACATAATTGCTGTAGAGAGTACAGGGATTTACAAGAATTGTCGAGGAACATGAGTAGGCAGGCAGTGCAGGAGTCCCCTGGGGCCATTCCCTCTCAAACTGGTTTGAACATTGAACATTTCAAACTTTTTGGATACTGCTGTGGGGGTGAGCATCTCAGGGGAAAGCAACAGCAGCAGCCATATAAGTGTCACCATGAGTGTACAGCAGTGAGGGTCAAAGTGTAGGCGAGCAATAGTAAAAGAAGACTGTACAGTCAGGGGCACAGATAGGCATTTCTGTGGCTACAAGTAAAACTCTAGGATGGTATTTACCTCCCTGGTGCCAAGGTCAAGGATGAATCTGAACAGGCACAGGATATTCTGAATGGGAAGGGTGAGCAGTCAGAGGTTTTGGTCCATATTGGTCCCAACAACATAGGCAGAAAGAGAGATGAGGTCCTGCAAAGAAAGTTTAGGTGGGAAGTTGAATAGCAAGACCTTTAGGTTTACAGTGTCAGGACTACTTCCTGTGCGAAATGCCAGTGAGGCTAGGAATAGTACATAAATATGTGGCTAAAGAACTGGTGTAGGAGGGAGGGCTTCAGGTATGTGAATCACTGGGATGTCTTCTGGCACAGGTGGGACCTGCACAAGAAGGTCGGGTTATATCTAAACTGAAAGGGCACAAATATCCTGGCAGAGAGGTTTGCTAGTCCCACTCAGGAGTTTAAATATTGTGGCAGGGGAGCAGGAACTAGAGCAGTAGGTCAGCAGTAAAATGACCAAAGAGGAGCCTGAGACTAAGGCCAGTAAGACTAAGAGGAGGAACAGACAGGGGAAAGTTATTGAATGTGATGGGACTGGCCGTCTGAAGTGTATTTGTTTTAATGTGAAGAGTACAAATGGGAAGACAGATGAATTTAGAGCTTGGATTAATACATAGAACTACAATGTTGTAGCTAATAGCGACTTGGTTGAGACAGGGACAAGGCTGGCAGCTTAACCTTCTGGCATTTAAATGTTTCAGAAGTGGTGAAGAGGCATGTAAAAGAAGTGGAGGAGTTACATTACTGATCAGTTAGAATATGACAGCTGCACTGAGAGAGGACATCTTGTGGGCTTATCCAGCGAGACCATATGGATAGAACTAAGGAATAGGAAGGATGCAGACCTCCCAACAGCTGACGAGTGATAGAGGAACAGATATGTGGACAGATAATGGAATAATGTAAAAACAACAGGATTATTGTGGTGTGGTGGGTGATTTTAACTTCACCTAAACTCGTTCAGTGCCAGGGGCCTGGATTTGGGAGAATTTGTTAGGTGCGTCCAGGATGGTTTTTTGAAACATCATGTAAATAGTCCAATGAGGGACGGGGCCATACTAGGGCTGATATTGGGAAATGAGCCTGGCCAGATGATTAATGTTTCAGCAGGGGATCATTTCGGGAACAGTGACCATCATTCTGTAAGATTTAAGTTACTTATGGATAGGATATGAGTACTTTGGGCAAAAGTACTAAGCTGGGGAAGGCTAATAATATTAGGAAGGAATGGGGGGATGTTATGGATGGCTGTTTGAGGACAAATTCACATCTGGCATGTGGGAATCTTTTTAAGGCCATTTGATTAGAGTTCAGGACCACCATGCTCCTGTGAAAATGAAGGATAAGGATGGCAAGATTTGGGAACATTGGATGACAAGAGAAATTAAGAGTTGAGTCAAAAAGGAAAAGGAGGCATATATAAGGTTTAGGAAAGTGAAGACAGACAGACTCCTCAAAGAATACAAAGATCACAAGAAAGAACTCAAATTAAGAGGGCTAAAAGGGGCCATGACATGTCTTTGGCAAAAAGAATTAAGGAAAATACAAACACATTTTATTCATATATAAGGAACAAGAAAGTAGCTAGGGAAAGGATAGGTCCACTCAAGAACAAAGGAGGGAATTTATGCATGGAACAAGAGGAATTAGGTGTGGTCCTTACCAAATACTTTGCATTGGTGTTCACAAAGGAAAAGGACATGGTGGATGTTAAGTCTTAAGAGGGCATATTGATATTCTAGGGCATGTCAATATAAAAATGGAAATCCATAGATTCCATACACTGTGGAAACAGGCCCCTCTGCCCAACAAGTCCACACTGACCCTCAGGGCATCCCACCCAGACCCATCCCCCTGAAACTCACCTAGCCTGCACATCCCTGAACACTAGGGGTAATTTAGCATAGTCAATTCATCTAGCCTCCACATCTTTGGACTATAGAAAGAAACTGGAGCACCCAGAGGAAACCAACACAGGCACAGGGAGAACATGCAAACTCCACACAGACATTCATCCGAGGGTGGAATCGAACACGAGTCCCTGGTGCTGTGAGGCAGCAGTGCTAACCACTGAGCCACCATGCCTTGTTGGGTGTTTGAAAAGGTTGACAAGTCCCCAGGACCTGATGAATTTCACCCAGTAGGCTAAGGAAGTCAGGTGGGGAAATAGCTGGGGCCTTGTATGAAATCTTTGTATCCTTTTTAGTCACAGGAGAAGTTTCAGAGGATTGGGGAATAGCAAACGATATTCCTTTATTTAAAAGAGGCAACAGGGATAATCTAGGAAATTACAGGCCTGTGAGCCTTACATCAGTGGCAGGGAGATATTTCAAGAAGGTTCTTAGAGATATGATTTATTCACATTTGGAAAAAATATGAACTTATTAGCAATAGGCAGCATGGCTTTGTGTGAAGAAGGTCATGTCTCACAAACTTGATTGAGATTTTTGAGGAAGTGACAAAGACGATTGATGAGCGCATGGCTGTCGATGTTTTCTATATGTAAGGTCTTTGACAAGGTCCCGCATGGCAGTTTAATACAAAAGGAGAAGCCACAGTGGATCTGCTGTGAGCTGGTAAGATGAATACTTAGTTTTGGAAGACAGCGAGTGTTCTGGAAGGGCATTTTTCAGACTGAAGGTTTGTGACCAGTGGTGTTCCGCAGGGATCATTGCTGGGAGCCCTGTTGTTTGTAGTATATATAAATGAGTTGGAGGAGAATTCAGGTGGCTTGATTAATAAGTTTGTGAATGACACAAAGATTGGGGGAGCTGTGACTAGTGAGGAGGATTGCCAGAGGACACAGCAGGATACAGATAGGGTGGAGACTTGGGCGGAGAAATAGTAAATGGAGTTTAATCTGGACGAATGCAAGGGGATGCATTTTGGTAGGTCTAATGCAGGAAGGTGGTATACAGTAAATGGCAGAATCCTTAGTCTTTAGCCCACCAAGACTGCGCCAACACATGATGCCTTTCTTTACTAAAATCGTTTTGGCTCTATGCAGTCTGTATTCCTTCTATTCCCTGCCTATTCAAGTATTTATCAAGATGCCTCTTGAACATTGCTTTTGTATCTGTTTTGACAGCTCCTCTGTCAGCGCTTTCCAGGCACTTACCACTCTCTGTATAAAAAAAATTGCCCCTCACATCTCCTTTAAACATTCGCTCTTTTACCTTAAACCTACATCCCCTAGTAATTGACATTTCTACCCTGGGTAAAAGACTGCCTATCTATTCTATCTGTGCCTCTTATAATTTGTATACTTCAACCAGGTCACCCCTCAGCTTCCAATGTTCAAGTGGAAACAAAACAAACTCGTCCAATTTCTTCACATAGATAATACTCTTCAAACTAGGGAATATCCTGGTAAGCGTTTTCTGTACCGTCTCCAAAGCATCCACATCTTTTCGGTAGTGTGGCAACCAGAATTGTATGAAATACAAAACTTGATTTTTAGAAAAGCCGTAAGGTCCCCTTACTCACCCAACTTCCAGCACTCTACACCAAGTTGCATTGGCCATAGAATCCCTACAGTGTGGAAGCAGGCCATTCAGCCCATCACGTCCACACTGATGTTCCAAAGAGCATCTCACCCAGACCCACCCCCATCCCCATAACACTGCATTTCCCATGGTTAATCCACCTAGTCTGCACATTCTTGGGCACAATATCATGGCCAATCCACTTAACATACACATGTTTGGACTGTGGAAGGAAACCCAGGGAGAATGTGCAAACTCCATACAGACAATCATCCAAGGGTGGAATGGAACATGAGTCCCTGACGCTGTGAGGCAGGAATGCTAACCACTGAGCCACCATGCCACCCATGTCTTGAATTATGTGTTCTGAGTTAGCTGAGACCAGGTACAGAAAAAAAAGTATAAACTGGTTCCTTAATTAACTAACTTCTTCATCCACCCTTTCAACCAACAGTATCGTCCCATATTTCATTTGTTCATGAGGTTCTGCCCAAACTCACCGCTAGATGTTCATTTATTATTTAATGCTACTATCAAATGTTCACTTCTGATTTCTGCAATATAGACAGTGGCCACATGCCCTTGCTGCCAGTGTACAGTTGGAAGTTGTAGAGCTCTTGTTTACAGTGGTAGTGTCCCTATCTCTGGGCCAAAAGGCTTGAATTTAAGTCCACGTGTTCTGAAGGTGTGTCTTACCATGTCTAAGCAAATTGATTCAAGCAATCTACCATTGGAAATTAGTTCCCTTGCATGACCTTCGTCTCTTGTAACTTCACATTAACCTCTCTACAAGGATATAAATATTCTGTCACCAATTAAAAATCAATCTATTTCAGTCTTGAATGTACTAAATGATCTAGCCGGCCTCTGCAGTAAATAATCCACAAATTCAATACTCTCTGAGAGAAGAAATTTTCCTCATCTGTTTCAAGTGTGGGATCCCTTATGCCCTCTGGTCCTAAATACATCCTCAAGGGGAAGCAGTCTTTCCTCATTTATCCTGTCAAGTCCCCTAAGAATCTTGTATGTTTCAATAATGTCATCTGTCATTCTACTAAACTCCAATGAGCACAGGCCCAACCTACTCAACCTCTTCTCATAAGACAATCCTTCTGTGCATGGTATCAGTCTTATGAATTGTTTCTGGAGTGCTCCAGTGCCAGTATATGTTTTAGATAAAGGGTCCAAAACTGTTCACAGAATTCCAGCTGTGTACTGACAACTTTCTTGTATAGTTTTAGTAAGACTTTGTACTTTTATACTCAATTCCCTTTGAATTAAAGGAAAATATACCATTTGCTTACCCTATTAGCTGCTGATCTTGTATGCTAGCTTTTTGTGATTCGTGGTTGAGGACTTCTGAGCTGTAGTTTTCTTCAATCTTTTTCTATTTAAACAATACTTAGCTCCTTCCTGTCAAACTGCATAGCTTCACATTTTCCGATATTATCTTCTATCTGCCAAATTTTTGCCCATTCCCTTAAACCGTCCATATTGTTCCGCAAAATCTTTGTGTCATCCTCACCACTTGCCTTGTCGCCTGTTTTTGTGTCATCTGCAAACTTAGTGACCGTACATTCATTTTCCTCATCCAAGTCAATATAAGTCAAAGAATATATTACTTTCTCAAAACTGCTTTCTGCTTGTAAGTGAAATCCCAATTCAGAAAAAAGTAGATTTGTAACACAGATTTATTTCCTACTGTAAGCTAAAACAATGCAAGCCTTTCCTTCCCTTAGTCACCCCTACCTCCTACAGGCTTTAATATCTATGTTTGGTAATACGTAGCCATTCTTCCATGATTTACTCATCCCTTTGTACTGTGCTTTTTGGGTTTATCACTACAGCAAGTACATCACTAAAAAAAGCTGACTTGTCACTACGTTTAAAAAGAAAAAGGCCTTTCACATCACTCTAAGTCCTTATTTCTAATGCAGTAAGTAGCAAATACATCCTCACTAAATACTTGAAATGGTGCTAATGCTTGGTTTGTTTTTCTTTCAGCTTACATACAGGTCTGTAGAGGTCTCATGATTACTGCTGTTTGTCTAGGATTTTTTGGTGTCATAATTTCATTGGTGGGGATGAAATGTACAAGAATTGGAGGCTCAGAAACGATTAAAGGAAGAATTGCTTTTTGTGCAGGAGTTCTTTTCATTTTCTCTGGTAAGATTGACCATTGGTGTGTGAGAAAACTGTATCCAATTCTCCGCGGTTTTCAGTTCACATTTTACTCAGAAAACAATTCCGAAAGAAAATGTACTATTTATTACACATTCCCATGTACTTTTGAGAAGGTGATGGAAGGCCATCATTTTTAACTATTTATTGACCAGGTGTGGCAGCATCTGTGGAGCTAGAAATAGAATTAACAGATTAGTTCTGTGAATTTTTATCTGAACAGTTACTTCTTGCACATGTGCAGTTAAATATTAAGTCAGGAAATTATCTTCCAGGTTATCCTGCTCCTCCACAAGCTTTGTTCTAATACTATTGCACTATTCCACTAAGAGTTGCCAGTCACATAAATTGAGGCTTATGACAATGTGTTACTGAGTCATTAAGTAAAGACACTAGAAAATGACAAGGATTTTCAACAAAGTATGGTAAGAAACAACTACTGAAAAACAATGGCTCTGAGCATTTCACCTTGATAAGAGTTGGCATTTTACTGAATAAACAAAGAATCTGCAATAAGGGAGATGAACTAATGGCATCAATAGAGATAAGAAGGGTCCAGACCCAAAATGTCAGCTTTCCTGCTCCTCTGATGCTGTCTTGCCTGCTGTGTTCATCCAGCCCTATGCCTTGTTATAATAGAGGTAAATGGTTTTGCTTTAATTACGATTACACAGGACATAGTTACAAAGAGAACAACATTGAAAAACCTTGTTCCAGGTTACACAATATTTTATAAAGACAGGCACAGGAGGAAGGATAGCTCTTGGGTAAAAAATAACATAAGAACATTAGAAAAATATTAGAATGAATATAGGTGAAAATTAGGAATGGCAAGTCAGAAATGCTAATGAGAGTAAATTATAGGCCCTCTAACAATATTATAACATTGGGCAGAGCATTAAACAACCAACTATTGAAGCTTATAACAGCAGCAATGTGATAATGGTAGGACCTTTAACCTTCGTATAAATTAAACTGATCAAATTGACAAGAGTGGTTTAGAAGAAGTACTTGTAGAATGCCTTTGTCACAACTTCCTGGAACAATATATTGATCAATCAATTAGGAATAAAGTGATCTCCAATCTAGTACTGTGCAATGAAGCTGATTTAATTAGCAATGTTATAGTGATATAGTGATATCAATAGAATCCCCACAGTACGGAAACAGGCCCTTTGGCCCAACAAGTCCACACTGACCCTCAGAACATCCTACTGAGGACCCATCCCCCTATAACCCACCTAATCTACACATCCCTGGACACTATGGGCAATTTAGCATGACCAATCCACCTAACCTATGCATCTTTGGACAGTGGGAGGAAACCGGAGCATCCAGAGAAAACCCACACAGACATGGGGAGAATGTGCAAACACCACACAGACAGTCACCCAAGGCTGGAATTGAACCTGAGTTCCTGGCGCTGTGCAGCAGCAATGCTAACCACTGAACCACCGTGCCACCCCAAAATAGTGATCTAAACACCATTGAATTCCTTGTCAAGCTTGAAAATGACACACTGCAATTACAAAGAGGAATCTTCAACTTCAACAAAGTCAATTACAGATATGAGGGGAGAACGGACTACCATTGATAGAGTAAGGAGACTAAAAGGCATGGTGTTAAGTGGATAGTCAGAAGCATGTAAAGAAATCATTCAAAATGTTGAACGAAGAGTAATTTCTGTTGAGAAAAAATTCTCAGCAAAAAGGACACATCAATGCCTTACTCATGAAGTTAAGGATTATTTTAAAAAGATATAAAATAAAGATTATCAGAGCTTTTATGGAAATGTAAAATAGAAATAGCTAAAGTAAACAAAAACAAAGTTGCTGGAAAAGCTCAGCAGGTCTGGCAGCATCTGTGAAGGAAAAGACAGAGTTAACATTTCGGGTCCGGTTACCGTTCCGCACCCGAAACATTAATCTTGTTTTTTCCTTTGCAGATGCTGCCAGACCTGCTGAGCTTTTCCAGCAACTTTGTTTTTGT
>NC_063337.1:66034481-66046471 GCF_021869965.1 Rhincodon typus
CAGATGCTGCCAGACCTGCTGAGCTTTTCCAGCAACTTTGTTTTTGTCCTGATTTACAGCATCTGCAGTTCTTTCGGTTTTTATTTAATAGCTAAAGTAAATGTTTGTCCCTTACACGTAGGTACAGGAGAAATTATCATGGAGAATGAGGAAGTAACAGACATTGAATGGATATTTTGCATCTGATTTTTAATAGGAGACACAAGTTGCAAGAGAGTCACCTAGGAGCTAGAAAGAGTGAGGAAATTAAGGTACTCAATATCAACAGTGAAAAAGTACTGAAGGAACTAAAATTCATCAAATGGTCTGCACCCTAGGTTTCTAAAAGAGATAGCTAAAGGGAAGGGAAGAGAAACAGAGAACTAAAGGTCATTTTACTGAACCTTAGCATTAGGAAAAATGCTGATATCTATTATTTAAAAAAGTCTTAGCAATGCACTAAGGCAAGAATAATATGAGTAAAACAAATCAATAAGGCTTTTCAAAAGTGAAATCCTGTTCAACAAATCTATTAATTTTTGAGAATGTAAGATAAAGGAAAATCAACATTGCAAATTCACCAAAGATCCTCAGACAGCACCTTCCAAACCCACGACCACTTCCATCTGGAAGGACAAGGGCATCAGATATATGGGAACACTATCACCTCCAAGTTACCCTCCAAGTCACTCACCACCTGACTTGATAATATATTGCCGTTCCTTTACTGTCGCTGGGTCGAAATCCTGGAATTCCCCCCCTAGTAGCATTGTGGGTCAACCCTCAGTAGCATGACTGCAGTGGCTCAAGAAGGCCGTTCACCACCACCTTCTCAAGGGCAACTAGGGATGGGCAAGAAATGCTGGCCAGCCAACAACGTTCACATCCCACAAATGAATAGAAAAAAAAAGATAAAGGTTAGTTAATAGACTGGAAGTGTGCAGTGAGCATAAATGGATCAGTTTCTAGTTGGCAGATGGGAAATTGCAGACATCACAAGGATCAATGCTGGAACCTCAACTATTTACAATCTATGTAAATCACTTAGGTGAAAGGACAGAGAATAATGTCTACATTTGCTGATGATACAAACTAGGTTATAAAAAGGTTGCAAGTTAAATGGGTGGGCAACAAAATATTAGATGGACTATAATGTGGGGAAATTTGAAGTTATTCACATTAGTCATAAAGATGGAAAAGAAAAACATTCTTTAAACGGAGTGAAATTTGTAAATATTGGTAATCGAAAGTTAGAAAACAGATACAGCAAGTGATTAGAAGGGCAAACAACATTTCTGTCTATGATTGAAAAGCAGTCAGGGTACACAGAAACACAGTGTCATACGGCATGGAAACAGACTCTTTGGTCCGACCAGTTCACACCGACCACATTCCCAGACTAAACTAGTCCCACTTGCCTGCATCTGGCCCGTATCCCTCAAAACCTTTCCCATTCATGTACTTATCCAAATGTCTTTAAAATGTTGTAACTGTATCTGTATCTGCCACTTCCTTTGGCAGGTCATTCCATACATGAACCACTCTCTGTGTAAAAAAGTGTCCCTCATATCCTTTTTAAAATTTTTCCTCTCACCTTAAAAATATTCCCCCAAGATTTGAACTCCCCTACCCTAGGGAAAAGACCCCTGATATTCACCTTATCTATCCCCACATGATTTTATAAACCTCTATAAGGTCACCCCTCAACCTCCTACCCTCCAGTGAAAAAGGCCTCCAGCCTATCGAGCCTATTTTTATAACTGAAACCCTCCATTCTCAGCAACATCCTGGTCAATCTTTTCTGAACCCTCTCCAATTTAAAAATTATTTATTTTAATTTAAAAATTTACTATGGCATGGCAATCAGAACTGCATACAGTACTCCAAAAGAGGTCTCATTGACATCCTGTACAAGTTCAACATGATGTCCCAATTCCTATACTCAAAGGTCTGATCAATGAAGGCGAGAATACTAAACACCTTTTTAACCAACCTGTCTACCTGTGTCACAAATTTCAAAGAATTGTGTACCTGAACCCCTCGGTCTGTCTGTTCTACAATACTTACCCAGGGGCCTTAATCTTTCTATCTTTGTATACGACTTTGAGTGAGACATCACCTGGAATATTGTGTGCAGTTTTGGGTTCCATTTTTAGGGATGAATATTAATCCAATGGGGGTTTTTCCGTGAAAGTTCATAAATTAATCCCTGGGATTGTCCTACGAAGCTGAGTAAATTGAATTTATATCTCTGGAGTTCAGAAAATGAGAGGTGTTCCCATTGAAATGTGCAAGATTCTGCAGGGGCTGACAGGGTAGACACTGAAATTATTTCTGCTCACTGGGGAATATAGAACAAGGAGCATAGTCTCAGAGTCCAGGGTGATTATTTATAACTGAGATGAAAAATTACACTGAGAGAAATATATATAATATAAATTAAAGAAATTGTCTAACCCAGTGAATTATGGATGCTCCATTATTAAAAACACTTAAAATTGGGATAGAGAGATTCTTGATCCCTCAGGGAATCCAAGGACATGGGGAGTGATTGGGAAAGTTGAGCTGAAATCCAAAATCAGCCATGATTATGTTAAATGGTTGAGTAAGCTCAATGGGTTGTATGGTCTACTGTACCTATTTCTCGTGTTGTATTTTAGTCAAGTTCTTTTTTTTTTGTTCCCTCTATAGATGATTTTATACTGAATTAAATATTCTAAATTATGCAACACTTTTAGACTTTATTCTGAAGGATCCTTCTTAGACTGAAGGATTCTTCAGTCCGAACATTTGAGACTCTGTACCATTCCTTGGCCTGTTTATAGGTTCACTTCAGAGAGTGCAGTGCTGTTTTGGCTTTGCAATTATTGGTAAGTGCAGCGCCAAAGTTTTCAGAAGGTCATTGAGCACATGTCAGTGTAACAGCAGTCACTCACTGCTGATTGCAATATTTGGGTCAATATTTCATGATTGTTAAATCTTCAATTCAGCTTCATTATTTTTTCAGTGGGTTACCAAATGACATGCATTTGACCTGGTATTTGACAGTTCTGTAATTAATTATTCTGCTTAGACTAATGTAAATCTATTCCCTACAGGATTGACATCTATAATTGCATTTTCTTGGTATGCAAATCGAATTACTGCAGAATTCTATGATCCCATGATTATAGAACAAAAGTAAGTTTGCATCACAGCCCAAGTTTTATTTCTATGGAACTGTTACACCTAATGACAGAAAAATGATACAAAGATATGATTATCACCTCCAAATTCTTTAAGTACAATATCAAATGAAACTATTAACCACGTGGTCTAGACTTTCTAAAGTTCTAAAGATTTATTAAGTTAAATTATTAGCTTTGAAATTACATATTTGTTTGCATTGTTAAATTGAATAATGGCTGAGACCAACTGTTTCCTTAATTTGATTGATCTAAATCTGCTTTCAATGTGATAAAATAAGATTTGTCGATTGCAATGGATATAGACATCGAATAGATATAAAATAATAGCAAACTTCATGATCTGTAAATATGATTTGTATTATTATTTATTATTTATTATTAAGAATGGCCAATTCATGTCCAGGAGTAATGCTGAATCCTACATTAATTTGCTGAAGGACTTTGAAGATATGCCACTCAATTTTTCAAATCTGGAAATTAAAATTAATTAGAAATGAAGAAAGAGAAATTTATTTTATTTTTCAGTAGGACAAACTGCACCAGAATCCAAACACATCCTTCAAACCAGATTTACATGGATGCTCCGTTGTCTTTCTGAATTTACATGTCAATAGAATGTTTAAGACTGAGCCAGTTACTTTCAGCTGTGCAGCATTCCAAATGGTGTCCACTTCTTGAGTGTACACTGCAGGTTTTGACAATGCAGGATGTCATTTTGGGTATGCTGTCTGTGTTGATGTTGGGAATGTGCACCAGGAGAATGTCAAGGAGGCCTCATGCTGCTTTTTAACTTTCATTTTCCAGCTTACCTGCTGTCCGAAACTAGCACAAGCTAGTAGGAGTGAAATTCCCTAAGTGGCACTGTTTAAATTGAAGTGCAAACTACTTCCATTGCTGAAAATAACAAATGCTGGAGATCACAGAGCGTCAGGCAGTATCCATGGAGAGAGAGTAAACTAATGTTTCAAGTCTAAATGACTCTTCATGAGAGCTGAAGTGAAGTGTAGAGGGGACAGCATTTATGCTATAGTTGCAGGGTTGGGGGGGCGGGGGAGGTGGTGGTGTGTAGAGTGCTGGGGGAGAAAAGATGTTGATAGTTCAGATTAAGTGATCAGAATGTGATATTGGCAGAACAATGGTATATCTAACTGCCAGATTTGAAAGAACAGACAGTCCCACTTAGGTGGGGGCAGGTGACAGAGGACCTGGTGACAGAGAATATAACATCCTTACCTGAAACGTCAACTTTCCTGCTCCTCTGATGCTACCTGGCCTGCTGTGTTCCTCCAGCCACACACTGTGTTATCTCTGACTCCAGCATCTGCAGTTCTTACTATCTCTAGGAAGGAATGGGAGTTGCTTCACAATTTGAAAGAGTTGAACTCAATATTAAGTCCAGAAGGCTGTGAAGTGCCCAGTCTGAAGATGAGATGCTGCTCCTCCAGTTTGCTGTATGAATCACTGGAGCACTGCAGCATGCCGAGGACAGACAAGTGGGCATACAAGCAGGACACTGCGTTAAAATTACTACTTCCAGGTTACTTTATGACTTGTGATTTACAAAGAAAAAAGAACAATACAGCACAAGAACAGGCCCTTCAGCCCCCCAAGCCTGCACCGACACATTTTGCCCTTATATGCTAAAATTGTCTTCACTTACAGGATCTATATCCCTCTATTCCCTTCCTATTCGTGTATTTGTCCAGATGCTTCTTGAATGCTGCTATTGTGTCTGCTTCCACCACCACCTCTGGCAGCATGTTCTAGGCACTCACCACCCTTTGTGTGAAAAACATGCATCACACATCTTTTTTAAACTCCCCTTCCCGCACTTTGAACCTGTGTACCGTAGTAAATCATCCCTCCAACCTTGGAAGAGCCTCATATTTTCCACTCTATCCATGCCATTTCACAATCTTATAAACTTCTATCAGGTTGACCCTCAACCTTCTGCTTTCCAATGAAAACAAACCCAGTCTTTACAACCTTTCCACATAGCTAAAATCCTGCATACCAGGCAACATCGTGGTAAACCTTTTCTGTACCCTCTCCAAAGCATCCACATCTATCCAGTAGTGTGGTGACCAGAACTGTATGCAATATTCCAAGTGTGACCTAATTACATTTCTATAAAGCTGCAGCATAACTTGCCCATTCTTATACTCAATACCCCTTCCAATGCAGGCAAGCATTCCATGGGCCTTTTTTACTACCTTATCTACCTGTGCTGCCACCTTCAGTGATCTGTGGATCTGCACACCCAGATCCCTCTGCAAATCAATACACCTAAGGGTTCTGCCTTTCACTGAATAATTCCTATCTGTACTTGACCTTCTAAAATGCATCATCTCACATTTGTCTGGATTAAACGCAATCTGCCATTTTTCTGTTTGTGCCTCTAACTGATCTATATCCTGCTGTATCCTTTGACAATCTTCCTCACTATCCACAACTCCACCAATGTTTATATCGTCTGCAGCCACCCCGTTCCCTGGCCAACATCTGTCTCTGGCTTGCTACAGTGTTCCAGTGAACTCCAACGCAAGCTGGAGGAACAACACCTCATTTGCTGCATGGGGACCCTATAGCCCTCTGGACTCAATATTGAGTTCAATAATTTTAGGACCTAAACTCTCCCATGACCCAACCCCCTGCCCCACACACCAGACCTTGTTACCACATAGCCTGCCACTACACACCCCCTGTTGTTAGTCACTAACAGTCCCCATCAACAACTATTCACCCTCCCAACCTGATCGATAGCAACTCTTTTGTCTGTCCAACTGTCTTTTTCTCTCTTTGGGCTCTATCCTATCATTTTACTCCCTGCCTCACCCACCTCCCAATTTTCTGCATATAAACTGACGTTTTCCCAGCCACCATCAGTTCTGAGGAAGGATCACTAGACCCAAAACGTTAACTCTGTTTTCTCCTTCACAGATGCTGCCAGACCTGCTGAGCTTTTCCAGCAACTTTGTTTTTGTTTCTGATTTACAGCATCCGCAGTTCTTTTGGTTTTTATTTAGTATTTAACTCATTGCCGCATCTCTTCCAGGCATGCCCACCTTGAAGAAGTTCTGCTCCTCTCTCTGACGGGATTTCTGTTCCAATCTCTCTTCTTGCCCACTGACTTTAATTTCACTGTCACTCCTGGTGTTTGACCAGGTATTTGCTAAAACTCGTTTCCACAGCCATTTCACATTCCTCAGTGACCGCCTCCGGCTCAGACTCACCCCACGTGGATTCCAACTGAAGTTTCATCTCTCATGTTTTGAATCCTCCCAGGATCACAGATATCTCCGTGATGTTCAATGTTCCACGGACAGCTGCTCTCACCGCATCCTGAGATCCACACTCAGTGCCATGCGGCGTCACATGGATACTCTCAACCTTTCTCTCCAACAGCATCACAACACACTGGCTCAGGGCTGCACCACTCTGCAGTTCCACTTCATCCTCCAGCTCATTCGTCGTGCTAACAAGAAACTTCTTCGTTTCCTTTCAGCATCAAGGCCCACAAGATGCACCAACTCAAAAATACCCATGGCCCTCTGGAACCTACCTCTCCTCCCCTTCCCTCTGACTCTGTCCCCTCCCCCAATCCCCCCACATCCTGTCGGGTATTCACCATCCCTCCTAACCTTCTGCTCTCCAATGCTGAATGCTCCGTACTCAGTAAAGGCCTCAGCTTTATCCCTCTGCGTCCCCACTTTAATGAATTTCGGGCACGACATGATGCCGAACTTTTCTTCTGCTGTCTTCGCCTCCAGGCCCATTTCTTTGGACAAGAGATAGACAGACCCCTTTGCCCAACTCTAACACTCTCCCTCCACCTGGACCCCTCCCTCCAGCCTTTTACCTGCACTCAATCTTTTAATTGAGAACAGTTGGCGTGAAATTAGTCGCCTCAATTTCGCTGCCCCTTTCACCAAATCCAACCTATCTCCCTCCGAACTGACTGCACTCCATGCACTCAGATCTAAGCCTGCTGATAAGGGTAGTGCTGTTGTAGTCTGGCGTACTGACGATTACCTTGCAGATGCTGAGCGCCAACTCTCAGATACCTCCTCCTACCTTCCCCTGGCCCATGAACCCACCATGTCACATCAGGCCATTGTATCCACTACGGTTACTGATCTCATTTCATCCAGTGATCTCCCCTCCCCTCCACTTCCAAGCTAATAGTCCCCCAACCCTGCACAGCTCGTTTCTACCTCCTGCCAAAAATCCACAAACAGGACTGTCCAGATAGACCCATTATTTCAGCCTACTCATGCCCCACAGAACTCATCTCTTCCTACCTTGACTCAGTCTTCTCCCCTGGTCCAATCCCTACCCACGTACATCCATGATTCATCTGACGCCGTACGCCGGTTTCAAAACTTCCAGTTCCAGGCTCCAGGCACTTCCTCTTTACCATGGATGTGCAATACCTTTACACATCCATTCCCCATCTGGAGGGTCTTAGGGCTCTCCACTTCTTCCTGGAGCAAAGACCTGAACCATCCCCACCCACCACCACCCTCCTCCGCTTGGCTGAGCTTGTCCTCACCCTCAACAACTTCTCTTTCAGCTCCTCTCATTTTCTTCAGCTAAGAGGGGTTGCCATGCGTACCCGCATGGGCCCTAGTTATGCCTGTCTCTTCGTGGAGTACGTGGAACTTCCTTGTTCCAGTCCTATTCCGGCCCCCACCCACAACTCTTTCTCCAATACATCGATGATATCATCGGTGCTGCTTCCCTCTCTCATCTGGAATTGGAAAACTTCATCAATTTTGCCTCCAGTTTCCACCCTGCCCTCACTTTCACCTGGTCTATCTCTGACTCCTCCCTTCCCTTTCTCCACATTTCTGTTTCCATTTCTGGGGATAGATCCATTACAAACCCACTCTCTCCCACAGCTACCTGGACTATACATCCTCACACCCCACTTCCTGTAAAGACTCCATCCTATTCTCTCAGTTCCTCCGACTCCCTCGCATATGTTCACATGAGGCCAACTTCGACAAGGGAGCCTCCAAAATGTCCACCGTCTTCCTCAGCCGAGGATTCCCCAGCTCTGTTGTCGACAGGACCATCAACCAGGTCCAACCCATCTCCCGCACTTCCACCCTCACCCCTTTTCTTCCCTCCCACAACAGCGATAGGGTTACCCTTATCCTCACCTACCATCCCACCAGCATCCACATCCAGAAGATCATCAGACGCCATTACCACCACCTCCAGCAAGATGCCACCACCAGACACATATTCCCCTTCCCTCCCTTGTCTGCCTTCTGCAGGGATCATTCCCTCCGGGAAACCCTGGTCCACACTTCCTTCACCGCCAACACCTCCCCACAGCCCTACGGCACCTTCCCCTGTAACCGGCGAAGGTGCAACACCTGCCCATTTACCTCCTCCCTTCCCAGTATCCAAGGACATAAACATACCTTCCAGGTGAAGCAACACTTCACCTGCACTTCCAAGAATCTAGTCGACTGCATTTGTTGCACATAATGTGGTTTCCTCTACATTGGGGAAACGAAGCGTAGACTTGGTGACCACTTCGCAGAACATCTACTTTCTGCTCGCAAAAAAGACCCTGAACTACCTGTTGCCTGCCACTTCAATGCACCACCCTGCTCCCTGGCCAACATCTCTGTCTCTGGCTTGCTGCAGTGTTCCAGTGAAGCCCAACACAAGTTGGAGGAACAACACCTCATTTTCGGCTTGGGGACCCTACAGCCCTCTGGCCTCAATATTGAGTTTAATAATTTTAGGGCCTAAACTCTCCCATGTCCCAGCCCCTCATCCCACACAGCAGGCCTTGTTACCACATAACCTGCCATTACACACCCTCTGACAGTAACAGTCCCCATCAACAACTATTCACCCTCCCAGCCTGATCATTAGCAACTCCTATGTCTGTCCAACTGTCTTTCTCTCTCTTTGGGCTCTATCCTATTGTTTACTCCCTACCCTGCCCACCTCCCTATTTTCTGCATATAAACTGACGTTTTCCCAGCCACCATCAGTTCTGAGGAAGGGTCACCGGACCCGAAACGTTAACTCTGTTTTCTCCTCCACAGATGCTGCCAGACCTGCTGAGCTTTTCCAGCACTTTGTTTTTGTTCCTGAATTACCGCATCCACAGTTCTTTTGGTTTTTAACTTTGTTTTTGTTCCTGATTTACAGCAACTGCAGTTCTTTCGGTTTTTATTTATTATTTAAATGATGATAGATTGTGAAAAGTTCATATACAAAGGGACCTGGTGTCCTTCCAGTGCAGGTACTGAAAGCAAGTACGCCAGTGCTACAAGCAATTAGGAAAACAAATAGTATGTTTGTCTTATTGCAAGAGGAGCAAAGAAGTCTTGCTACAGCTGAACAGGGCCTTGGCGAGACCACACCTGCAGGATTGTGCACTGTTTTTGTCTCCCTTCCTAAGAAAATATATACTTATCATAAAGGGAGTGAAGTGAAGGTTCACCAGATTGAACCTTGGTCAGAGCTTATTTGTGACCTTGCCTTCTGGCTAGCTGGTTCCCGCCAGCCATTTCCCCTGGTGGCTCCAGGATCTCATCACATGCATATCCTGCCCTTTCATCTGTACTTTAAAACATGCATAGGGTGGGGGAAATAGGAATCTCAGCAATCAGCCGGAGAACTAGCAAGACCCTAGTGTTGCCTCTTTCCATGATGGACCTGTTGAAACCCTAGACAAGACTACAACTAATAGTACACCCTGGATGAGGGACTAGTTCCTTTTTTGTTTAAAGTAGACAAGGTTTGAGATCCCAGGTACTTGCAAAGAGAATAAAGCCACAAGGTTTCACAGTTTTGACCAAACAAAATAAACCTTACTAAACAAATTTAGAACAGTAAAACAATTTACAACATCTATACAATTTATATTTTAACATCCAGAATTATTAGATGATTAAAGTTTGACAGACAAACTATGGTCAAAAACAGTATAGAATAAATCACATATCAGACGTGATGAAGACAATTCCCATGGATTTCTCCTCAAGCCACCTGATTGTTAATGACTGTGTTGTTCACTAAAGCTTATTAAAACTTTGCCTCTTTCACAAGGAATATAAAAGTTTCACCTTTGAAGATCTCGCCTCGAACCCACTCAAAATGGTTTCAACTCAGACAGCTTCAATTATTTCTCACGCTCTGGTAGTTCATTTTCTTCTTCTGAAAGCAAGTTCTCCAGGACTTTTGAGAATACTTGTGAGTGTCTGTACAGGCAGAATTTTGAGGGAGCCGATGCTGTCCCTGAATTTCTCTGGGATTAAATCTTTCTCAGCTGCAACCAGCAAATACTGCTTGTGGGCTTCTTTCACCCCTACTGTCAACTGTGTTCCAACCTTTCTAACTTTCTATTACTAATTCTATAACTGAGCTGATTACTGACCCAGGCCTTCCTGAAGCCCCAGTAGCCCAGTAGCACAAACCCTTAATGGCACAGAGCTACTAAACAGGTCAACTTAGGCTTCTTAGAGCCCCTGCACTCACATTACCACCATGAAGCCTCTTCCCCATTTACCAACTCTGACGAAAACTGACAAACCCCTGAACTGCTGTTCACTGACTTTTGAACTTATGTAATTAACTTATAGAAAATCTCACACGCTCTGCCCTTATTTGCAGGTTAGATCAAATGTAACCAGTATTTGAGCATCTTGTGACTTAAATGTTACAATCTCCACTGAATTAACTCTACCTAGCTGCCAGTTTCAAATACACAGAACAAAACTGATTTTATCACAGACCTGCTGTATTCTTGAGCGACTCAGATTATTAATAAGGCAGTGGTAAGCCTTCCCTTGGGATAATGGATCCCAAAGGCAGAGGTCCCACCTATTGACAGTTGCCAATAATCAAAGCCTGTCAGTTCCTTTGTACTCAGCTGCATCACTGTAGAGGCAGTGGCCGATGTAGATAAAATCCATTTGATGCATCTGATCAAGGAGGGACCCAGGAACTAGTTGGTAATGATGGAATTAGGGACATGGGGAAGAGTGGTGAGGTGGAACTACTGGAAAAAGCAAGGGTTGGCTTTCAGTGGCCTCCTCCACTCCCAGTGCTGGGTCCACTGACTGTCTTTGAATGTAGGACCCTTCCCCAAGGGTTCACATTGAAACATACCAGGGTTTGCTTGTCATGTTCTCGATGTGACAAGGTCTGCGCCCACTGCTGGTTTGATACCAGTGGCAGTAGCATGAAACATTTAAGTTGGTATTGATTTGCTATTTAAGGGCCTCTGTGGGTAGTGGCGTGGAATAGCTGTCCTGGGCCTTCTTGTCACAGTCACAATCAGGACAGAGGTAGGAATTTGCCAAGGTCACCCTCCTGCCCCGCCCACTGTCTGATAAAACATGTCCCACCACCAAACTCAGCATGTGGGAAGGCATAGGATTATGCACAGTATCTCAGCCATTCACTGTCTGAGTGAGATGAAGTGGCAGCCCGTCTCTTCTGCCACTTGCTCCTGCAAAATTGGCTAGCTATTCTGCAGCTTGTGAGTATCTGAAAGGAGGAAGGCACAAAAGTAACATTGTGTGAGGGAGGTGGTGTAAAGCTTGATGAGAGAGTTTGCACCTTGCAAATTAGAAATAATTGTAGGACAAAGAGGAGGTGAGACATAGGAACAAGGAGTAGGTATAAGGAAGAAATTGTCTTCATTGTTTTAGCATCACTGGTCATGGTCTCAGAACCAACCATTTTAATGATGCAAAAACAAAGTTGCTGGAAAAGCTCAGTAGGTCTGGCAGCATCTGTGGAAGAGAAAACAGAGTTAACGTTTCGGGTCTGGTGACCCTTCCTCAG